>NC_138773.1:27351545-27521545 GCF_965119305.1 Pelophylax lessonae | reverse complement strand
CGCACACAGTTGCCAACGCATCAGTGACAACCTAACGCCTGTTGTTCAAAGCGTTAGGTCCACTGTGCAAAGGGCTTTGCTACTGTGCGTGAACCGCAACTGCTGTGCTGTATCCAGCGACAACTGTGGGTCGCATAGCAGTGTGCGTTTTTCACCGCACACAGTTGCCAACGCATCATTGAGAAATATGCCTGGTAGACCAAGAAAAGGCATACGTGGCCCTGCTGCGGAAAGGGGCACAGCTTCTAGGGTGTCTAGAGGCAGGGGTGGACGTGGTGGTCAGTCCTCAGCCAGGCCACCATTTGGATTGTTCTCCGGCAGTGGCCAAGCTATACGTCCACAGTATGTACAGGAGGTGGTGGACTATATGAACAAACCCTCATCATCGGCATCATCTGCAACTACAGTGACCCAGGCAGAGAAAAGTGGTCAGTCTTCTGCAGTTGTCAGAACAAATACAGATGAGTCCATGTCCACCTCATGTCCTCCCTTAGACCCAATTTCAGACATGGCAGAGGAGTCAGCTGAGCTGTTTGACCACAGTGTCGGCCATCTACTCCAACCTGATGCTCAGTCCTTTATGGAGTCTGATGTTGGGTCTGAGTTTGAGGAGGAGGCAGAGCAAACAAGAGGGGAGAGCAGACGGCCCGCTCCATCTAAGGCCGCACCTGTTGTCTCCCAGGCCAGGCCTGATGCTCAGTCTTTGATGGAGTCAGATGTTGGGTCTGAGGTTGAGGAGGAGGCAGAGCAAGCAAGAGGGGAGAGCCGACGGCCTACTCCATCTAAGGCCGCACCTGTTGTCTCCCGGGCCACTATACACACCTCATCTTGCTGGGCCTTTTTTGAGACATCCCATGCAGATAAAACAGTTGCGATCTGCAAGATTTGTAAGAAGGGTATAAAACGGGGCAAAAATGTCAACCACCTGGGTACAAGCTGCCTAAACAGGCATTTGAAAACCCACCACTCGGCCCGTTGGCAGGAGCATTTAAAGAACCCACAAAAGGGCCAAAGATTGGTCAGTCGGCCTCCTAGTTCTCCTCGCGCTCCTCCTCATGCTCCATCTGCTCCACCTGCTCCACCTGCACATCAGTCTGTTCCTGGCCCTGCTATAGTCACTCGTCACCTGTTGGCAGCCTCCACTGGCAGGGATGATGATATAGCAGGCAGTGTCGCATCTACCTCCAGCACACCACCAGCTGTATCATCTAGACGCCAAATTTCGATTCCACACATGCTGGAACGAAAAAAAATGTATACTCCCCGCCACCCACATGCCCAGCGTCTAAACAGTAGTTTGGCTAAACTACTGGCTCTGCAACTATTACCATTTAACCTGGTAGAGTCTGCTCCCTTCCGTGACTTCGCAAAATGTGCAGTTCCACAGTGGCAGGTGCCAAGTCGGCATTACTTTTCCCGTATGGCCCTGCCATCCCTATACCAACATGTGGAAGGCAATGTAGTGTCATCCCTGGCCAAGTCAGTCAGCCGTAAGATACACTTGACGGCTGACACTTGGTCAAGCAAACATGGGCAGGGACGGTACATTTCTGTCACTGCTCACTGGGTGACACTGCTTGCCAGTGGAAGGGATTGTAGCCAGGGCTCGGTGCTGCAGCCAGTGTTGCCCCCACGTCTGCAAACAGCTGGTGGTGTCGCTGATCCGGGTAGATCGATCACTTCTACCCCCTCCTGCTCCTCCTCCTCTACCTCCTCCATGCCCTCCTCTGCAGAATGGTCCTTTGAATATGATGAGATACCACGTAAACGTTCAAAGGGCTATTCTATGTCTCAGGCCAAAAGGTGTCACGCAGTGCTGCAGCTTGTGTGTCTAGGGGACAGGCAGCACACTGCCCCTCAGATTCTTGGGGCTCTGCAGGCACAGGCCCAGAGGTGGTTGACACCACGCCAGCTCCAGCCAGGGATGGTGGTTACTGATAATGGGTCAAACCTCCTGGCCGCCCTTCGTCAGGGAAAGTTAACCCATGTGCCATGCCTGGCGCATGTCCTGAATCTCGTGGTACAGTGGTTTTTGAACTCGTACCCGGGAATGCAGGATGTGCTAAGGATGGCAAGAAGGGTGTGCAGTCACTTCAGGCGGTCGTACAGTGCCACTGCACGTTTGGCCGAAGTGCAGCGCGAGTTTCACCTGCCGGTACACCGCCTCATCTGTGACATGCCCACCCGCTGGAACTCCACCTTGGCTATGCTGCAGCGCCTGTACACGCAGCAGAGGGCCCTCAATGAATACCTATGCGAGTACGGCACCAGCACTGGCTCTGCGCGCCTGGGCTTCTTTTCACCACGGCAGTGGCTTTTGATTAAGGATGCATGCGCTGTCCTCTCGCCATTTGAGGAGGCCACAAGGATGGTCAGCCGGGACAGCGCATGCATCAGTGACACCCTACCGGTACTGTTTTTGTTGGAGCACACTCTGCGTGGCATTATGGACAGGGCACTGGAGGCAGAGCAGCAGGAGGAAGAGGAGGACTTCCTTGCCTCTCAAGGCCCCCTTTATCCTGAGAATCCTGACCCCATTATGCCTAGCTCCCAGAGGCCCGAGCAGGATCCAGGGGTGGAAGAGGAGGAGGAGGACGATTCTGCGGGAACTTTTGCAGGGTTTGAGGAGGAGGAGGAGGAAGACATGCGGCAATCTGCAAGGCCTAGTTTGACTCCCTCGGGACACTTTGGAGTAGTACGTGACTGGGAGGAGGAGGAGCCCGTTGAAGATAATGTCGTTATGAGTGACCCCGAGGAGTCAGCTTCTCAGGCCTTCGCTAATTTGCGACGCATGGGAAACATCATGCTCCAGAGCCTGCGAAAGGACCCCAGAATCAAGGCCATTAAAGAGACTAACCACTATTGGTTGGCCACCCTACTTGACCCCCGGTACAAGTGTAAAGTCTCGGAGCTTTTCCCATCCACCCATAGAGTCCACAGGATCAAATCCCTTGAGGACAGTCTCAAGAGGAATCTGGTGAACATGTTCCCCGACTCCCGTAGGGTGCAGGGGCGGGGACAACCTACCATGGATTCTACTGGTGGTCACGAGAGGAGCGTTGGAGAAGGCGTGCGGTTGACGGATGCCTTTCGGTCTTTTTTTAGTCCTCACCGCCCAGGCCTCTCAGCTGCCACATCGCATCGACACCGTCTGCATCACATGGTGGACGATTACGTGAGGGCACAAAGTGACACAGAGGGCTTTTCATGTGACGAATCCGATCCACTGGCATACTGGGTCTTAAGATTAGACCACTGGCCAGAACTGGCCCAGTATGCCATGGAGTTGTTGGCCTGCCCTGCTTCCAGTGTCCTATCGGAACGGGCATTCAGCGCAGCAGGAGGATTCGTCACAGACCATCGAACTAGACTCTCCACCGACTCAGTCGACCGTTTGACATTCATTAAGATGAATCAGTCGTGGATATCAAGCTTTGATGCACCTGATGCAGACCTTGTAGACTAGGCTATCGTTGTGATGTGGCAGTTGAGCCTCAGTTTAAGCCTGGACCATGGTGCCACCCTCAAACCCTCCTCTCATTCTCTTTACGTTCACAGAACCTCATTTTGGTTATGACAAAAACGACAATGTTTGCGCACCTGTTCCACAGGTGCACACCTTTACAATTTTTGGGCCTCCTTCAACACCAGCTCTTTGGGGTTAAGGTTGGGAGGCTATGCTAAAACAAAAACGACAATGTTTGCGCACCTGTTCCACAGGTGCACACCTTTACAATTTTTGGGCCTCCTTCAACACCAGCTCTTTGGGGTTAAGGTGGGGAGGCTATGCTAAAACAAAAACTACAATGTTTGCGCACCTGTTCCACAGGTGCACACCTTTACAATTTTTGGGCCTCCTTCAACACCAGCTCTTTGGGGTTAAGGTGGGGAGGCTATGCTAAACAAAAACTACCATGTTTGCGAACCTGTTCCACAGGTGCACACCTTTACAATTTTTGGGCCTCCTTCAAAGCCAGCTCTTTGGGGTTATGGTGGGGAGGCTCCGCCAACACCAAAACTACCATGTTTGCGCACCTGTTCCACAGGTGCACACCTTCATAATTTTTACGCCTTCTTCAACACCAGCTCTTTGGGCTTACAGTGGTATGGCTCCGCCAACACCCAAACAACAATTTTTGCGCACCTGTCACACAGATGCATATCATTGTAATTTTTTTCCTTACAAAGGCAATTATTGCTTTCATTACCAGCACTTTCATAGGGATATGGTGTCAAGGCATCGTCCGCACCACCAAATGCCCAATTTTTAAGCATCCTTTACTTCTATTCAAAGTCAAGAGACAACAGTATTCATCCAAAACATCTCTAATCTTGTTCACTCTGCACTACATTGTGGCCCCTACCCCTAACCCTCAATGTATCCGTGCATATATGTCTGTTTCTTGTGAGATTTCAAGTTAAAGTGCACCAAACACCATTTTACATGAAATAAAGTGCAATTACATACATCTTTGGACTTCTTGAAACATTTGGTAATAAAAGCCCCATTGTGGAAATACACCCGTTAATTATATGCACATTTAAAGAGACAGCACCTTTTTCCAAAAAAACCTCTAATCTTGTTCCCAGTGCACTGCATTATGTCCCCATCATACACATTGGCTGAGCCGTTGATTAGGAGCAAAAGAAAGGTGCGGTTAAGCAAAAAAGTCATTTTTGAAGGTTTGGTATGCTGTAATTCTGGTTCTGGACATGCTACAGAGCTGAAACTTCACAGGTACACCTTTTAGACCCCCCAGACACTAAATCCAAAGAAATCTCTTTTTTTTTTTTTTTTTTTTAATTTTTTCAATAATTGGCTATCTATCAAAAACGACAATTTTTAAGAACTTTTTTTTGTGTGATTAATAGTCCCTGGGGCATGACCCAGAACCCTAGGCACTTTTTAGGGGCATTTATTGGGTTTTAGGGCTTAAAAATGGTGTTTTTTGATTACAGAAGTTCGGGTCCCATTGATTTCAATGGGGTTCTGAAATCCGAACCGAACTTTCGTGAAGTTCGGGTGTTCTGGTCGAACCGAACTTTTCAAAAGTTCGATCATCCCTAGTACTGACTAGTCAAAAAATTTGGGGGAGCATACCCATGTATTTCTAAAGCTGCTGCGGCTATGAACCAAAAGACATGTATATTAAAAAAGAATAGCGCGCAAATGCAAAAGAAATTACAACCAAATCTGAAGACAATCCATAAATAAAAATGGGGATTTGGTCCCACCATATGGCCATATCGTGCTCAAGCCCACTACTGTGTCAAAGTACCCCATTATCAGTGGGTCCTACACTATCCATGAAACAGGGGACTCCTCCTATGACTAGTAGCAGTCCCTGATAGAGGTTGTAGTGATAGGGGATATTCGAAAATGTTTTTGAATAGGTGACTGAAGTTGTTCATCCATTCAGGTCTGAATGAAAGGCAATCTGTTAGCACTTGACATCTATTTGAGGGGTGACAGTGTTCCAGAAACGATGGACACTGAGTTGGACCAATTATGGGCCAGAAGATTTTAGATGTAAGAAACTTAGAAATGTTTCACTATTTTGCTCCTTTAGTAAGGTTATAAAAGTGAAGCAGCTACCTAATATCCATCCATCTGTTTAACATCCAAATTAAAATTATTATTATCAAACTTACTCTTCCAGTGAATGTTCTGATTCTCTTATTCACCTACAGGTTTAGCGCAATATCCTGTTTGGGGAGAGCCATTTCTCATAATACCCCCAAAAGAGGGTTACAAGGGAATCAAGTAGACCCCAATACATGTTTTCCCTAAATGAGTGTTGACACTTACTAGATGTTAGAGGCGACTCCATGTCCTGACATTCCAGGTCTCTAATGAGCAGTCTGTTATATTTCCTTAGTGTATCATATAACTTGTCCTTGTCACCATCACCCCAGCCTTCAATTTTACAGTACAACTCGGTCATCTTCTCCAGAGGAGTTGTCTTGCTGCATATGGAGTCATACTCTTCTTTTGTCAGGAGATTTTGATTTAGAAGACTGTCTAGGATGGGTTGCAAATCATACACCCAGTTTGTCAGATCCAGACGATGTCTGTCCACAAAGTGTTTCCCCACTGCAAAATCAAGAAAATACCATTGTTAATATAGTTTATTGCCATTATGATTGCCTGAATATCGTTAGGACTGGTTCATTGTCATTGGCCAATAGGAATGTGCAGAAGTAAAGGGCGGGCAAACATCATATCCTATCAGTAGGTATTAGAAATTTACCTGTCAGAATGGCCCAGGAGATAGCTGTAACAGTAATGTTTTGGAAGCTGCTGCAAGTATATACACCTCTAGGTTCCGGAATGTTATAACTAAAGCAGATTTTCTACTTTTTTCCTTTTTTATAATTATTTTAGGGAACAGCATCACAAAAACAATAAATACAATAAAGGAATGGTTGAGGCGCAAAATGGGATGATCATGGAGAAAAACTGTATTTTGTCCTTGTAAATAAGTCCCAGGTATCCTTCTTAAATGGGCTGCCCCGCCCCCTCGGATGTGGCATCCTGGCTTAAATTGGTGGATGCGGATCTGCCCATGTACAAACTTACTTACATGAACAGGGGTTGCCCTTGGAAGTATGATAAGGTCTGGGCACCTTGGACAGCTGACTGATTTTGAACATTGTGTTCCCTTCCCCTTTTCCCCCCCCCCCCTTTTTTATCTCCTTTCCCCCTCTTTTCTCTCCCCCCCCTCCTTTCATTTTATCTGGTTTCTTATGGTTTTGTTTTTGCTGCTGGGTGTTCTTCTGTTCACTGGTCCTGACTTCCAGCTCATAGATTGGCTGCTTTGTATTTCTTTTTGCTGTGTTGTAATGCTCTTGACCTCTGTTTTGTAATGACTATTAATGTTTATTTCCTGCCTGTAATTATGATTTTTTCACAATAAAGCACTCCTTGTAAAAAAAAAAAAAAAAAAAAAGTAAATAAGTCCCATAAATATTATAAATGTAGTCCATCCAATGTAAGCAGATATTTGGAAATAGTCAGTGACCTAAGGCAAACCTCTGGTGGGAGTGGAAGCAATCTCCAGAGTACATGAAGAAGAGAGAGAGAGGCACCTCTAAGCTTGACAAAGGAGGATGCCTGATAGACTATCCTCAGACGCTTGCTCAGATACGCATCGCAAATGCGTCAGTGGCGTCGTCACGCCCCAGGCTTCACCCCAAGAATGCTCCGAGCCTCTCTCCCAGTCTCTTCCTATGAGTGGCAGACTGAAATGGACCCCATGTTTGATCTTACTACATACCTGTTGTGACAGAATTTTTCAGCACCCAGCTTGTGTGCCACCGTTAACATATATAGCTTTCTCCAGTCTGGAACCAGGAACCATATATTATAGCTGAGCATCTAAGACTAGCCAGCAATAGCTTAGATGCAAACTGGAACTCCCTTTATTGTAAAATTACACAGAATATTTAGCACACCAGATCAGGTGAGCTAAATATTTGTATGCAAAGGAAACTGTATACAGGAATATAATTAACATAGCTAAGGAACAGCAAACAAACTGTACACTAATCCACCTCCAGCAACTAATAGCTAGGATATAGGCCGAAAGACCCCCTGTTCGGTTCGTAGAACAACTTTCGAACATTGCGAAAGTTCGGAACTGAATAATGAACCCTATTGAAGTCTATGGAACCCGAATTGGAAAAATCAAAAGTGCCCATTTTGAAGGCTTATATGCAAGCAATTGGACATATAATGGTTATGTGGGTCCGGGTACTGCATTAATGAAAAAAAAGTTTGTAAAAAAAGTAATTTTTAAATGAGCAGTGATTTACTGATGCTTAAGGTGAAAATATAAAAATGAGAAATAATAAAAATGAACAATTCCTTTTAATATAGTGCCTGAGGGGTGCCCACAGTCTGCCTGTAAAGTGGCACATCTGTACTGATTATAAAAGCTGCTGCAGCAATAATGACATTTATAAAGCCAAAAAAATTAAATTTTACCTGCAAGTTTTCTTTATTTTGGATATGACAGTTTGGCTGTCTTCGTGATGAGGCCACAATGTAGTGCACTGGGAACAAGATTAGTGATTTTTTAAATAAATTCTGGAGTCTCTTTCGCAGACTTTGGATAGAAGTAACATGATGAAAGCAAGAATTGGCCTTGTTGTCAAAAATTGAAATGATACGCACCTGTCAAACAGGTGCAGAAAAATTGGCCTTTGGGAGTCCGTGGTGTCTTTACACCGTAACCCTATAGAGGTACTCTGGATGAAAGCAAGAATTGGCCTTGCTGTAAAAAATCAAAATGATATGCACCTGTCAAACAGGTGCGAAAAAATTGGTCTTTGGGTGTTAATTGTGCCCATGAAACCTACACCAAAAAATGTCTTCTAGATGAAATGAACACCCACAAAGCAAGGCAGCCTAGAAGTCTTGCAGAGATCCCACATCCCAAAAACACTTAATCAGCGACATCGGTATCAGGGGCTTGATAGCTGCTGCTAATCCAGGACTGATTAATTTTTGATTAATGTCAGCCGGTCCAGGAAGTCTGTGGACAGACGCGCTCTATTATCATTAACAAAACCTCCAGCAGCACTGAATGCCTGTTCGGAAAGCATGCCGGATGCAAGGCAGTCCAGCAGATCAACTGCATAAAGGGCAAGTTCTGGCCAGTGGTCTATTCTCATGACCCAGTAACCCAGTGGATCGTCAACTGGAAAGGTCTCTGTTTTCATCCCTAGATAATTGTCCACCATATGATGCAGACACTGCCAATGGGATGTTGTAGCTCACAGCCCTGGGCACCAAGGACTAAAGAAATTGTGAAATGAATCACTTAGTCTTCCCCCTTCTTCGCCGCTTTTCTCTTGACCAACAAAAGCCTCAAAACTATGTTTTTCATGAGACTGTAACATATCAAAGTCAGGAAAGGCATTACATATACTCCTCTTTAAGGTGTCCTCAAGAGATTTCATCTTCTGATCCCTCTGTGGGGACAGGATAAGTTCTGAGACTTTCCCCTTGTAACGGTGGTCAAGGAGGGTTGTCAATCAATAGTGATCCTTCTCCTAGATGCCACGTATTCCTTTGAAGCATAAGGGAGCCCATGAACCGCACGTTTGCGGTGGCATAAAAAGCAGACTCCACAGGGTCACTGAGGATTACAGTATCTGGAACTGCCTCCTCCCAGCCACGTACTACTCCCAAGGGTTCTGGGGATGAAAACCCATCTGTTAAGGGTTTATGTATGTCTTGCTCTGCTTTAATGCTTCCAAAACTGCAAGAATCCTCCTCCTTCTCCTCTTGTGTGTTCTGTGGCATGGCAAGAATGGTGTCTGCATAAAGCGGGCCCTGAGAGGAAAGTAAGTCCTCCTCTTCTTCCCACTGCTTTGCCTCAAGTGCTTTGTCCATAATGCCATGCAGAGTCTGCTAAAGCACACAACAGGGATTGTTTAACTGATGCATGCATTGTCACCATCCTTGTCGCCTCCTCAAATGGTGACAGTACAGTGCATGCATCCTTTATCAGCAGCCATTGGCATGGGGGAAAAAAGCCAAGCTGGCCTGAGTGTGTAGTTGTGCCATACTCACACAGGTATTTGTTGATGGCCCTCTGCTGCACGTGCAGCCGCTGCAGCATTATCAAAGTCGAGTTCCATCTGGTGGGCATGTCACAAATCAAGCTCTTTACGGGCAGGTGGAATTCTAGCTGAATTTCAGCCAACCAAGCACTGGCTGTGTACGAACGCATGAAATGGCTACAGACTCTTCTGGCCTGCTTTAGCAGATCTTCCAACCCTTGGCACCTTTTTAAGAAATGCTACACCACCAAATTGAGGACATGTGCCAGACATGGTGGACAGCAGGTTTGTGCCATTATCGCACACCAACAATCCTGGCTCCAGCTAGCATAGCGTGAACCACCTCTAGGCCTGCTCCTGCAGAGCCGCAAGAATCTGTGCTCCAGTGTGGCTCCTGTCCTCTAGACACACCAGCTGAAGCACTTCATGGCAACTTTTAGCCTGACTCATTGAATAGCCCCTTGAACACTTAGGGGGCACTTGTGGTTCATAGGACAATTCAGCAGAGGAGGGCAAGGAGGAGGAAGAGGAGGAAGAGGTGTAGCTGACAAATCTTGCATCTTCACCACTAGCTGTATAAAGTTGTGACAGCACAACAAGCTGAAGCACTGAGCCCTGTCCTGCATCCTTATGAGCTGCAAGCAGAGTTACCCAGTGTGCTGTAAATGAAATATATCGTCCCTGACCATGCTTTCTGGACCATGTGTCAGCAGTAATGTGGACCTTGCGGCTGACTGCCTTACCCAAAGATGCCACAACATTGCCGTGATAATACAGATCTGGAATGGCCTTAGGTGAAAAGAAATTGCTACTGGAAACCTGCCATTGTGGTACAGCACATTCTGCAAATTCACACAAGGGGCAGAATCCACCAGACAGGAAAGTCAGGAGTTGTAGAGCCAGCAGCTTTGACAAGCTTGAATTTAGACACTGGGTATGTGGGTGGCAGTGACTGTATATATATATATATATATATATACATATATACACATATATATATATATATTTTTTTTTTTTTTTGCTGCAGCAGATGGGACAGAAAAATTAGCATGCTATCGTCTACAGCTAGTGGTGTGCTACTTGCAGATGCGCTGCAAGGGCCTCTGACCCCCTTCTGTATACTATCATCCCTGTCAGTGGAGGCTGCTGAGAGCTCAAGAAGTATAGCAGGGGTAGACTGGTGAGGAATGAGGAGTAGGAGAATTGCGTCCCTTTTGTGTGGCTTTCAGGTTCACTTGCCAACAGGCTGAGTGGTGGGAGGTAAATGCCTTGTCAAGTACGTGGTACCCAAATCACTGGTGTTTTTGCCACGCTTGATGTGCCTAAGGCAAAGTTTGCAAATTGCAACAGTGCAATCGGCTGCACATGTGCTAAAAAAAAGCCCAGACAGCTGAGCTGTGGGAACTGGGCTGGGAGATAACAGCTCAACAATGGTTGAATAGAGTGGCTTCTCTCTACTCTTCCATGATGGCTGCCTCGTTGGGGTTGTGCCTCACCCTCATTTTCTTCTCTGCTCTATCCGGCACCCAAGTCGCATCAGTGACTTCATCATCATCATCTCCGCCATCCTTATTATCACTAGAGACAACCTGGCAATACGCTGCAGCTGGGGGAACATGACTGCCAATTTGTTGTTTGCCAGTGTTTTCCCCTTTCTATAGGCTCATGTTCCTACTTTCCTAAACCTCAGAACCAACATCTGAATCAAGTAATGGCTGTGCATCGTTAAGGAGCAAGTGGCTGACGCTGTGTTTAAATAATTCAGCCGACTCTTCCATGCCTGATGCTGGGGCCATTGCAGGAATAGCTGTAGACAGGGAGGCAGAATAAGCCACTCTGGCAGCTTCAGTGGACTATGCACTATTCTCTGCTTGGGTTAAGGAGGATGAGGAGGATGAGGAGGGTTTAGTAAGCCAGTCCACCACCATCGCTGCATGCTGTGGCTGAATAGCACAGGCAACCTCACTAAACAGAGGAAATGATGCACCTTTGCCTGTAGACACATATGCTGCTGGACCCCGCACAGTGCCACAGGAACCTCTACCTCTCCTTTTTGGCCTCCCAGACATAATGTGGGGAGGCACTTATCAACAAAATGTATTAAAGATATGGAAATGTATACGTGGATGCACTTTATTCAAAAGAAAGTGGTGTTTGGTGCACTTTAACCTAAGTACTCACTACACAGACACACTCCACTGGAACACTACAATTTACTTTAGGAAAACTGCACTGATGCACTGCAATATACTGCGTTAAACGTGCACTAACGCATGGAAATATCCTGCGTTAAACGAGCACTAATGCACCTAAATATATTGCATTAAACATGCAGTAACGCGCTGAAATATACTGCGTTAATTGTGCAGTAACACACTGAAATATACTGTGTTAAAAATGCAGTAACACACTGAAATATACTGCATTAAACGTGATCTAACGCACTGAAATATGCTGCAGGAAACCTGCACCGACAAAATAAACTGACACTAAAGTAAAAATGAATGGTCACACTACACCCACACTGAACTATCACTAGATTCCCACTAAACTGATATTCTACACTGACAATAGAATCACAATAGCCCACTATAGCACACTATCTCTCGAGTAGCACAGAACAGAGCCCTGTTCTATCTCACTCCACACCAGTATCACACTGCAAATGTCCACTATTGAAAGAATTGTTTTATAGTGTGGGGTGGGACTAAGAGCAATGAGCCATGATTGGATAGAGTCATCATGACAGTGCTATGTACCCTGATTTGGCAAAGCTTTTATTGCTTCAGCCAATCAGGGCTTCCAATGCACTGTGCAGCAGCATTGTGGTAGTTGGGCGGGCCGAACAAACGGTCGAATGCTCCAACAATTTAGGTATTCGTTGCACAGGTGAACAGGAAATGTTTTGCCCGAACCCATGCTCAGGCCGAACAGTTCGCCCAACCCTATAAGTAACATGAACAAATTAACAACTAGCCACTTAAAAAGTCTAGGTGACCAGACTGTTCGGCGTCAACAATGCTGAATGCAAAGTACTGTACAGTACACATTATTATAAGCATAAAACATACCATCCCACAATCGTTCCATAGCAAGGTAAAGTGGTCATAATTTTAATCTCAAAAGATTTATGTAGTTCCGCGCTTAGGATAGGGGGTATATATAGGTAAGAAATGACACCGTACCTGGCTGCTGCCCACTTCAAAAAATGCAACCCTAGAAGGGGAGCATTTGAATAGATTTGAAAAAAGAAGGAAGTGATTGGCGCTGCCTGGTGGGGTGTTTTGGGAATATAATTCTGTAGTTACTGAACTCCTAGTAGAGTTTTATATGGAAGTCTATATAATAAAATTTATATTAAGATCTATATGTAATCTACTAAAAAAATGACAAAAACTGTATAATTTCACAACAAGTCTGTGTGCAAATTCTGAACATAAAATAAACCCTTAATAAATTACATCAGCAATTGCATACCATATGTGCAAATAGTGCAAAAAGGTGCAAAAGTGAATGCCAAAAGTGAAGTGATAAGTAATAATGAATATTAGTTAAATAGTGTCCAATAATAAATTAGTAACCATAAAATGACAATTGGTAAGTATAATCTTAAAAGTACCAATAAATATAAGTGAAAAAATTAATAATATATATATATATATATATATATATATAACTGCCACTGAATAAATAGGTGCAAAAGTGCAAAGGTGAAAGAATTCCTTCGTATATATATAGCTGTGCAAAAAATGGCAGTATAAAAGGTAAACAGTAAAAATTAATAAACAAGTGTCCGTTTAAATAATCAAACGAATAGATCCAAACACATGTGCAGTCTCGGTGATTTAAAATCCAGAAAGAGTCCTAAATAGGTGTAGTCCGTATATGGTGGTTAAAGTGCTCTTTTCTCTATGCCCAAAGTATGGTGGGTGGGCAGAAGGAAAAAAGTGTTCCCCTGAGCCTGGGGTCCTGCGCTTACCAGATTCCCTTACCCCTACAGGGGTAAACAGCGGGTCGATTTTTAGGGGATCGCTCCCACACACTGGCAATCAGGATCTCCCCCGACCTCGATTTCACTCCTTAGTGGTATACCGATGTCAGCTCAGTAGGTATATTAGAAATCCAGTACAGTACCCGGGTATGTAGAAGAAAAGGGAAGGAGCCTGGGATAAGCAGTGCTGTGTTCTTCTTCGGAGAAGGTGCTGATCCCTGGCTGGAAGATTACAGGGGAGAGCTGTGATCAGTGAACACTGAGGAGCCATCATAGAAGAACACAGCACTGCTTATCCCAGGCTCCTTCCCTTTTCTTCTACATACCCGGGTACTGTACTGGATTTCTAATATACCTACTGAGCTGACATCGGTATACCACTAAGGAGTGAAATCGAGGTCGGGGGAGATCCTGATTGCCAGTGTGTGGGAGCGATCCCCTAAAAATCGACCCGCTGTTTACCCCTGTAGGGGTAAGGGAATCTGGTAAGCGCAGGACCCCAGGCTCAGGGGAACACTTTTTTCCTTCTGCCCACCCACCATACTTTGGGCATAGAGAAAAGAGCACTTTAACCACCATATACGGACTACACCTATTTAGGACTCTTTCTGGATTTTAAATCACCGAGACTGCACATGTGTTTGGATCTATTCGTTTGATTATTTAAACGGACACTTGTTTATTAATTTTTACTGTTTACCTTTTATACTGCCATTTTTTGCACAGCTATATATACGAAGGAATTCTTTCACCTTTGCACTTTTGCACCTATTTATTCAGTGGCAGTTATATATATATATATATATATATATATATATATATATATATATATATATATATATATATAATTAATTTTTTCACTTATATTTATTGGTACTTTTAAGATTATACTTACCAATTGTCATTTTATGGTTACTAATTTATTATTGGACACTATTTAACTAATATTCATTATTACTTATCACTTCACTTTTGGCATTCACTTTTGCACCTTTTTGCACTATTTGCACATATGGTATGCAATTGCTGATGTAATTTATTAAGGGTTTATTTTATGTTCAGAATTTGCACACAGACTTGTTGTGAAATTATACAGTTTTTGTCATTTTTTTAGTAGATTACATATAGATCTTAATATAAATTTTATTATATAGACTTCCATATAAAACCCTACTAGGAGTGCAGTAACTACAGAATTATATTCCCAAAATACCCCACCAGGCAGCGCCAATCACTTCCTTCTTTTTTCAAACATAATTTTAATCTCATCTCCAAACGATGATCAGACAGAAAGAAACAATAGGTGACTCAATTACCTCAATAGGAATGCACGTCTAGGAGGCACACAATGGGACAAAGAAATTTAACACATAAAAGCTTACAGTAACACCTCACAGTCACATTGCTGGTTTTGGGCATAAAGGCCCTAAATATGTATCTGGGCCTAAAGTCCCAGAGTCTGTGTGTTTCAGAGAGACATGGACCCTAATCCGAAGAAAGACCACTCCAAGAGTCCCCCAGGCACAAACCTCTCAAGAATAGAGCAGGGCCCATAGTCAGTAGGCAAGATGCTAGGCCTGAAGTCCCCTCCAAAAGCCCCTGTCCTTGTTGGATCTGTAACACCTGTTTTTAAATATAGAAATGGGAGTTGCTTTATTACTTGCTCCTTATTAAATATGTTCAAAGTCTACACTTAGGGGCACCTCTCTTTTTCCCTCTCTTTCTACAAGACCAATAAAACCAATTCTAGGCTTCCTTTTGATTTCAAGTAAATTTGGGCTCAGAGAACACTGACAATATAGTGAAATAATAGTCGTGAGACTTACTTGGAATTAGTTGCTGTTTCTTGTCTTTCTCTTCCAGGAGTCTGATTAGGGAAGCATTCATTTCCTCTAATATATCAAATAAAACATCTTTTTGTGCATTTTTCCATCTACTGATATAAAAGTCCAGCCTTTCCATCGCCTTTTGTTGAGATGTTTGGCCCCCTATTATGTCATACTGTTCAGATGTCAACAGACCCTCTTCCCGAAGACAATTCAGAATGGGCTTTTCAGGGATCATTCTTTGTATCAGTTCCTGACGATGTCTATCCACAAAGTGCTTCTTTTCTATCAAAAATACAGTTATTAACATTTTTTGATGTGTACAATTAAATAGCAGACCATGGTAACAAGTATATTGTATTATTTCCAATGTTTAGGGACAAAACCCATAATACTGTATGATGCTGACACCATTTTGAAAAATGGAAAATTGGTCCTACAAAGAAAACCATCAATACTTACATTTCCTGCCACCCACACTTGCTTAACTCTGCTGTCTTGAAAAGACATAAAAATGACAATTTTTATTAGGGTCAGATAATTAAAAATCATCAATGTAAAGATATATCATTAAAAGATATGGAATAAAATCTCCTCCATGCAGGCGGTGTCCTCTGGAGTGAGTAACTGGTGACTGTGTATACTCATCTTTTCAGGTAACACTGCTAGTTAGACAGTACGGACTCAAATCCTCTGTTCTCATGTGGGTCCAATTTAAATCATGGCCATCAGTATCATGAGGGCTGTAGGTATTTTGAAACATCATCAATTTGAGGATTTTGAGGTGAAAAATGTGTCTTGAATGTGCCTCTACATTCATCCCCGAGCAACCTTGTGCTTTGGATCTATACTGCTGGGGCATCATCAACTGCATTTTAAATATTTTCCCAAACCTCCTGATGAAGCAGTTTGGTCCACAAAACATGTTGAGGAACCCTGGATTCCCTTAAAGTGATACTAAAGTCTTGTTTTTAAAAAAAAAAATAACAAACATGTTATACTTACCTGCTCTGTGCAGCTGGTTTTGCACTGAGCAGCCCAGATCCTCCTTTTCTCAGGCCTCTCTTCGGCAGCTCCTGGCCCCTCCCTCCAGCTGAAAGGCCCCACAGCAAATAGCTTTCTATGGGGGGGCACCCGAGCCAATGTTCGGCCCAATCTCCTCTATGTCCTGATTGGCTCACTGACTTTGATTGACAGCCAATGTGTCTCAGCCAATCAGGAAGGAGATTCCTGGACAGCCAAACATCTTGTGCAACATGGCTGGATCCAGATGGGCTCAGGTAAGTATTAGTGGGGCTGAGGGGGGATGCTGAAGGTTTTTTAACCTAATGCTTAGAATGCATTAGGATAAAAAAACATTCTGCCTTTACAATCACTTTAACAGCTTCCATTTTGAAACTATAAACAATGGTCAACATGACTTTAAAGCCCTACTTGGTCTAATATGAAATATAATGCTGTATATTGGGGATCACCCTTTGTGGAGAAGATGTTAGTCTATGGGGGGGGGGGGGGATTTACAAAAACTGCAGCAGTCAGAATCTGGTGTAACTGTGCATGGTAGTCAATCAGCTTCTGATTTCAGCTTGTTCAGTTAAGCTTTAATAAAAAAAACAGGAAGCTGATTGGTTTCTATGCAAAGCTGCACCAGATTTTGTAGATAGAAGTAGAAAACTGCACTCCGACTTGAAGATGAAGATAAATAAAATATATTTATTGAAAAATCCAAAAATGCATTGTATACAAATATATATATATATGGATATATATGTATTTATTTGCTTCTCTAACCATGTATTTTTGTATATGGCTTTCACTGCCATAATACATATGTAATTTGTCATGATGTGAATATACGTTTGGTTAGATGCTGCTTTATTTATGCTCTGCAAATTCAGATAGTTTATTTTGGGGTCAGACTATTTTCTCTAATTCTGCAACTGATTATCTTAAAAATTCTTTGACCAGGTTTTTTATTTGTACATTTTTTGAAGAGATATATGTGTACTTACCATACATACATTTTCATAGTACACTATTGAGATTTCTCTCTTTTCTACATATGTTTACATGTTCATTTAATTTACGTCTGTATGTGAGGTGAAGGTTTTTCTTTCTTTCTTTCTGTTTTTTTTTTTTCTTCTTTCTTCTTTTTTCTTTTACTTCTTTCCTTTCTTCTTTTTTATCTCCTTTTTCTTTTCATTTTCATTTATGTGGAGCTTTTTTCTACTATGGAAAACTGCAAGTTTTTAACCACTTTACCACCGGAGGATTTTCCTGCTTTATGTCCAGGCCACTTTTTGCGATTCGGCACTGTGCGAATTTAACTGACAATTGCGCGGTCATGCAACGCCGTACCCAAACAAAATTTATGTCCTTTTTTTTCCCCACAAACAAAGCTTTCTTTTGGTGGTATTTGATCACCTCTGTGCTTTTCATTTTTCGCAATATTAATAAAAAAATGCGACAATTTTGAAAAGACTCCATGGCAGCCTACGTGTGGGTTAACCCTGCCTCCACTCCAAGGGTATAGGACCCCCCTCCCATAAATTTCAGCTCTCAGGTACAGCCAGTGTTCCTTTTTTGTCCTCCTCCAAGGACCTACATTTTGGATGTCTTATCTATGGTCGGCTCACCTCAAGATATTTTGGATGGTGTCTGCGTGTCCAGGGCCCAGCCACGGGTGGGTGAGTGACACTTGAAATCCCCCAGCTCTCTGCGGTTGACTGAAGCTTGGCCAGCATACTCTGACAGGGTCTGAAGACTACCAATACAGCTCTTCATGGCAGCGGTATTTGTTATTTATGTATTCCTCTGTGTGTTTCTTTCCATGGTGCTAGCGGCGTTTTTGGCCCCAATGGCGCTGGAACACTTCCTGCGTTCCAGCACGCCTTCCTCTTCCTCCTCTGCTGTCTTCGGGCCAATTGGATGGCCGCTTTCGGCCTGCGTTGCGAACGAACCCGATTCTTGGTTGGCGCATGCGCACTCGCGATCGCGGCCGCGTCACCGCTGACGTCATTCCGGCGGGGAATTTAAACTGCTGTCAGTTCCCCAGTACCCTTGGGAAGTACTGTGGGCGTTGAGGCAGCTTCCCTGTGTCTCTGGATTCCTTGCTACAGGTATGTGCAATGGGTGTTTGACTTGCAGAAGGGGAGAAGGAGTATGGTTTCATTACACTATCCACTGGCCTGAAGTATGGATCCTGCATCACCGCCCTCCTGTGGCTAGCCCTCTCATAACAAGTGGGTGCTGGCATTTTTGGGGGGGACCGGGGAGGGCTAGCTGGTCCCTGGTTCATGGCTAAATCCAGTGCCTCCCCAACTTTCTCTTTCTCCATCAGCTCTTCCAGGCCTGGAGTACCTCAGGATAGAGACCCTGTCAGACCACGTAGGAGTTCATCCTCCAGATGAAGACGCCATGAGTCCCCATCAGGGAGTAGGCATCAGAGGAGACGCTCTATTTCTTCCTCCAGACACCATACACAACATCATGGTCACCGCACACACCAGAGAGCCTGTGGGGTTGTGGGTGCATGTCCCGGAGGACAAGTCCCTATGCGAGCCATGTTTTTCTCACGCAGCCGGTGAGAGGGAGCCCGAGGACCACAGATTGGAAACCCTGGTGAAGAGGGTAGTACAACAGTCCCTGAAGGAGTGGGGTACTATTCCAGCACATGGTCCCACCACATCCAGTTCTCCAGCTGAAGCACCAGAAGATCAGGGCCCCTCTAAACCAAGCCTTACTTTGGCAAAATCATCAGACAGTGATTCTGAGGAAGAAGGGGCAGTGGGAGGCTTCGAGTTTGCCCTAGTAACACCCTTAATCAGAGCCATTAAGGAAGCTCTAAAATGGGAGGATCCTGTGTCTCCCCAGAAAAAACAGCGGAAGTATTTCAAGCACCTAGGTAAGGAGCGCATTAACTTCCCTTCCCAATTAACTTCCCTTCCCTTTCTGAACTGCAAGACGTGATCACTGAGGAATGGAGCAAAGGGGATAGCAAGTCTTCCCTATCCTCCAAGCTGGGGAAGCTCTATCCCTTCAAAGCTGAAGATGTAGCTCGCCTGGAGTCTGCTCCCCTTGTAGATGCTGCAGTCACAAGATTGGCAAAGCACGTTTCACTGCCCCTGGATGATGCGGTTTCCTTTAAGGATCCCTTGGATAGTAAAATAGACTTAGATCTGAAAAGAGTCTATGTTATGGCTGGGGCAGCCTGCAAGCCTGTTATGGCACTAGCAACTATGTCAAAAGCCATGGAGGTCTGGGTGTCTGATATCGAGACCAAACTTGGGAGCATCTCGGATGAAGCTGTAGAGAACTCTCCCATTCATGAGCTCAAGTTGGCATCAGTTTTTTTGGGGAGAAGCATCCATTGATGTTCTTTGTCTCTTGTCTAGATCAATGCTGTCTTCAGTTACAGCAAAGAGGGCCTTGTGGCTCCGTCCCTGGCTTGCTGATCCTGCTTCCAAGCAGGCATGGTGTAAAATCCCTTTTGAGGGTACGTCTCTCTTCGGCAATAAATTGGACAGCGCCATAGCGAAGGCCACTGGCGGGAAATTGGGCTTCTTACCACAGGATAGACGCCTGTTTGGCCAGAAGAAGCCTCAACCTAGGAGGCAATACTCTGAGAGGTCAAGAGATGCCCGCTCCTACAAGTCTGGTAGGGATTTTCGGAGAAATTGGAGAGGAGGCCAATCTTCTTCTTGAAGATCGTCCAAGAATCCAGCTCCCACTGGGCAGGAAACCACTAAGTTTTTTTGAGATTGGGCCCGTTCAGACATGCCAGGTGGTGGCACGTCTACTGCACTTTCAGCATGTCTGGGCGGCCTCAATCTCAGACTACTGGACCGTCAGAACGGTCTCTACAGGCCACAAGTGGTCTTTTCTGGTGGATCCGGTTCCCCGGTTTATTCCAACTCAGATAGAGAAGAGGGAAGAGAAGTCTTGCTCGCTTATGTAGATGCTTTGGTGGCTCAAGGAGCATGTACTCACCCCTCTTCCTGGTACAGAAGAAGAACGGTTCCTGGAGGCCCGTTATAGACCTCACATATCTGAACTTATTCTATAAGTTCATAAAGAACGAAAAGTTCAAAATGGAAACTCTCTCCACCATTCAAAAGGCGGTGCTGCCAGGGGACTGGCTCGCCTCAATAGACCTCAAGGATGCGTACTTTCATGTACCTGTTGCAATCGACGTTCATAAATATCTCCGCTTCTCTGTCTTGAACCGGCATCTTCAGTTCATAAGTCTTCCTTTCGGCCTCTCTACCTCACCAAGAGTGTTCTCCAAAGTTCTCCTGGCTGTTGTGGCTCTCATAAGGTTAAGGGGTATACGTCAACACCATTACATAGACGATCTTCTGCTTTTGTCTCAAGACAAAGATCAGTTACTGGCACACAGAGATCAGGTCATAGCGACCCTCAAGGAGTTTGGCTGGCTGTTGAACCTGCAAAAGTGTCAGCTGGAGCCCACTCAATGCCTAGCCTATCTAGGGGCTCAGTTCAATACCGTCAAGAGTAGAATCTCTCTCCCTGTGGAGAAGATACCGGTAGTGCGGGAGAGAATCCTCCCAGCCCTTTCTTTCTCCTGGCTAAAAGCCTCTCAGTGCCTCAAAATCATTGGCACCATGGTGTCCACGGCTCCCATGGTCAAATGGACCCTTTGGCGTATGCGGCCTTTTCAGAGGGGGTTCCTACAGTGGTGGAACCCGGAAGAGCGAGAGCAATCCATCCACATCTCCTCCAGCATGAGGACCAGTCTTCTTTGGTGGCTCCAATGCAAGAATCTGCTCAACTGCCACTCTCTGATTCCAGTCTCATGGACCATAATCACAACAGATGGGGAGCTAATTGTCTATTGGAAGTGGCCCAAGGGAGGTGGTCTTCTCAAAGACACACTCCAGTTTCCAACATCCTGGAACTCCGAGCAGCATATCAGGCTCTTCGAGCCTTCCAACACCTCGTGGAAGGGAAATCGGTCATGATCAGGATGGACAACACCACGGCAGTGTCTTATGTGAAGAGACAAGGTGGGACACGGAGCCTTTCCCTGCTTCGGGAAATAGACCCAATTATGACTTGGGCTCAGGCTCATCTAGTCAACATTTCAGCAGTTTACATTCCAGGACCTCAGAACGTCCAGGCAGATTTCCTGTCCAGGGTCCAGTTGAACCACAACGAATGGTCTCTTCATGTGGAGTCGTTCAACTGGATTCTGTCGTTGGGAGTGTCTCCCGAAGTCAACCTGTTCGCCTCTCCTTGCAACCACAAGTTGGAGAAGTATGTCACGAGAGGCAAATGCCATCAAGCCTACGGGACAGATGCACTAACCGACAGGTGGGAGTTCAACAGGGCATATGCCTTTCCTCCAGTACCCATCATTCTCAAATTCCTGCAGAGACTTCAAGCGGAAGATGTCGAGATAGTGATGGTGGCTCCCTTCTGGCCGAACAGGCCATGTTTTCCACTGCTCCTACAGCTCAGCTATCGGGACCCAGTCCCTCTTCCCCTCAGACCAGACCTTCTTCTACAGGGAACATCAGTGCACCCCTGTCCTGCAATACTCCGGTTGACGGTCTGGTTCTTGAGAGGGAAAGGTTGGAATCGCTCGGCTGTCCACCAACAGCCATTCCCACTTTAATGAGCTCTAGAAGACCGAGCACAAACGTGATATACCGTAGAATCTGGTCAAAATGTATAAAATCTGCATATCCGGAAGGAATGTCTTCTTCAGTCCCTGGGATTCAAGAAGTCTTAAAATTTCTTCAGGCTGGCCTGGATATGCCCCTTTCGCTAGGCACTTTACGGGTCCAAGTGTCGGCATTATCTGCCTTCTCCGGTGTCATGTGGGCCCAACACCCACTTATTCAACAGTTCTTTAAAGGAGCAGCCAGGCTCAGACCTCAGAGAAAACCTAGGTTTCTGAAATGGGATCTTCCTCTTGTCCTGAATGCCTTCTCAAAAACTGGCATAGAGCCTTTTTCTTCTATCAATGACCTTACCATCCGGACAGTCTTCCTGGTAGCCATCACTTCGGCTAAGAGGGTCTCTGAAATAAGTTCCCTCGGCTATAGAGAACCATTTCTAACTTTCTTTCCAGACCGGGTAGTGCTGATACCCATGCTAAATTCAAATCCGAAAGTTACCTCAGTGTTTCATCAAAACCAAGAGATTGTTCTTCCTACTTTTTGGTCATCTGATGAGACTAATCCTCATCCATTGGATGTGGGTGAATCCTTGAGAATCTATCTTCAAGCGACTGCATCGTTCAGACAGTCAGACAACCTCTTTATCTTGTTCCTGGGGAAAAACAGAGGTAAACGTGCTTCATCCAGAACCATTGCATCATGGATAGTGGCAGCTATCCAACAGGCCTATAGAGCAGAGGGTTTGGCTCCTCCAGAGGCGGTGACAGCGCACTCTTCAAGGAGTATTTCTACGTCCTGGGCGGCCTCGCGACAAGTGGCTCCAGATGTGATCTGCAGAGCGGCTTCCTGGTCTTCGGTCAATACTTTTATGACCCACTAATGTGCGGAGCCTGCTTCGTTGTCTTCAGTTAATTTTGGTTTGACTGTTTTGTCTGCAAACAGCATGAATTAAAGTTATTTGCTAAAGCATTCCCATCCGTGTGGCATGAGCTAGTTATTTCCCACACGTAGGCTGCCATGGAGACTGACAGGAAAACGGAAAATTCCTATCAAATACTTACCGTAATTTTCCTTTCCTGATGGTCTTCATGGCAGCCGGAGTTCCCACCCTCTCGTTTTGGATTCGGCTAAGATATGGAACACTGGCTGTACCTGAGAGCTGAAATTTATGGGAGGGGGGTCCTATACCCTTGGAGTGGAGGCGGGGTTAACCCACACGTAGGCTGCCATGGAGACTATCAAGAAAGGAAAATTATGGTAAGTATTTGATAGGAATTTTCCGTTTTTCTACTTTGACAATTAAAAAATATCCAATATATTCAATTTTTGTCACATATTTAGGCCAAAATGTATTTAGCTACATGTCTTTGACAAACAAATTCTCAATGAGCGTATTTTTAACCGCTTTAAGACCGGAAGATTTTACCCCATTCCTGACCAGGCCATATTTTGCGATTCGGCACTGCCTTAATTTAATTGAAAATTGCGCGGTCGTGCGACACTGTACCCAAATTAAATTTATATCCTTTTTTTCCCCACAAATAGAGCTTTCTTTTGGTGGTATTTGATTACCTGTGCGATTTTTACTTTTTGCGCTATAAACAAAAAAAAGAGCGACAATTTTGAAAAAATAACTATTTTTCACATTTTTTTATATGAAATTCCACAAAAAAAATGTAAAAATCAAAATTTTTTAACATTTTAGGTCAATTTGTTTTCTGCTACATATGGTAAAAAAAAAAAAATCACAATAAGCGTATTTTGATTGGTTTGCGCAAAAGTTATCGCAGCTACTAACTACGGGAAATTTATGTCATTTGTATTGTGTTTTTTTTTAACTAGTAATGGCGGCGATCTGGCGGCGACCTGCGATTTTCTTTTTTGCGGGGGTTCCGACATTGCGGTGGACAGATCGGACCTCTAACTGACATTTTTGACACTTTTGGGGGTACCAGTGACATTACTACAGTAATCAGTGCTATAAATATGTGCTGTTATTGTAAAAATGACACTGGCAGGGAAGGGGTTAACTTTTATTGGTGATCAAGGGGTTAATGTATGCCTGGTGCTTACTGACGTGTGTGGGGGAGGGGACTGTGTGACACAGGCACAAATCGCAGGTTCATCTATGCTGAATCCTGTAATCTGTCCCTGCCTGTCACATAGGAGATCCTTTGTTTACACAAGCGGGCGGATCTCCTCACTCGATCCCTGACGATCGGGGAAAAGCGGCGGTGATCACCGCCTCTTCTCCCCTGGCCCGACTCCCGCTGTGTCTGAATACAGCGGGAGCGAGCCTCCGGTGGCACGCGCGCCGCCCACAAGGGGAGAGGTCCAGTGACGTAGACCTACGTCGCTGGACGATAACGAACCACTTTGCCGCAGTACGCTCCATGTGAGCGGTTGGCAAGTGGTTAAACTGATACTATTGTAGGCAATTAGTCCTTCATGATTGGCAACCTTGTATGCAATCAACGAGAAACGGTTTCAGGTTTGCGATCTACTATTTATGCAGCATCTCCACATGTATTTTCATAGTTATGACTAAGCGAATCTAACTTCGTGAAATGCGTCAACTATGCCTGTCCCCTGTCTCTAATATTTTTGTATACAATGGATTTTTGGATTTTTCAATAAATATATTTTATTTATCTTCATCTTCAAGTCGGAGTGCAGTTTTCTACTTCTATCTACACAGCTGCTGGGATTGCGGATCTAACTAGCACCCGACCTGGATGTTTGGACATTACACGCCTGAGCGGTTTTAACCTGTGTGTGTTTTTGCACCAGATTTTGCACCATGGAACTTTAGTAAATAACCACATATGACTTTTAAAGATTTACAGTATCTATATGCATTGATGTTTTTACTTTTTAATTATATGACACTAATAAACATTGTCTTTTTTAAATTGCATCTGTGTAGTTCATTGGGTACCTATAAAGTCTAAATCCTTTTTGACATTTTTGATTGTGATACCCTTCTCTCCACTGCCCAAAGTCACCCTCCTCAACACTATTGTCTTGAAAAGATACATTTGTTGAAAAAATTCACTTCCAGGAGCATTGCCTACATGGGTCCCTCGTGGGTTTTATCTTAGGGGCTTGGTGACAGGAACCACATCATGCAGCAGGGGGCCCAGGCTACTGAAGTAAGACAGATACTGAATATTCTTTGAAAAGTTTCTCAAAGAAAGCAAAGTTAGGATGCCAAGACAGGTAAGTATTGTTTTTATTGCAGGAAGGACTTTTTTTGCTTTTTTTTTTTTTTTTTAAATAGGATTAGATTCACTTTTATTATATAGTCTTGGGGCTCTGTAGTTACAATACATGGATTTTTGTTTGCTGAAAGCCCAATGCTAAATATAAACCATGTCTCAAAATATCCCTGAGATCTTACATATTCATGGTTGCCAACATTTCGAAAAATAACCTGCACAGGAAAAAAAAAACCCGCTGCCCCCCACAGATCCCGTTCTCCCTGACTAAAGGGACTCTCTAAAGTAAACAAAGCGGTGGGATCACCTGGTGACATCATTGACCATATATAGACATGTCCATATTTGGTCAATGACGTTAAAAATGGCTTTTTATAGCGGCTTGAGGAATTGATTCAAGTCAATGGGGCCACACAAAGTTGTTTGGCTTGAGGTTGCAGTGCTTAAGTTTCGATAAAAATTGGCATTCGGTTCTCTTGCAGAATTCAGTGCAGTACTGGATCCGCACGCGTGGAGCGCTAGGGGCATCCATTATCTCTCCCACATCCTATCAGATAGTGCCCTTAGATCATTTGATTCACCAAAAAAAGAGTTTGGCCTGCCGGATCATATGCTATTTAGATACTTCCAGCTACGACATGCCTTCCAGGCTCAGTTCATTGGGACCCTCCCAGTCTGGAGGCTGTGTCTGTTCTTGAGGTAATCAAGGGTACTGAGCCTAAGGGATTGATATCCACGTTTTACACTGTGTTACATGTACCCCCCTCAACTGCCGGTGCCTACGCACTTAAATCTCTCTGGGAACGAGATGTGGGGGACATGGAGGATGAAGAATGGGGGGGGAAGCACTGGATGCCTGCAAAATAGTATCCCCTAAACATTCCGAACATCTTACGCAGGTGTATATACTACACCGCTCCTACCTTACATCAATTCGCCAGGCCAGGTATAGATCACGACTCACGGGGCTGTGTGCTATGTGTGGGGTTAGTCCCGGCACCTTTTACCATCTCATCTGGCAGTACCCCCAATGTTCAGGGCTTCTGGGAACCGGTAGTTAAATTCCTGCACAATACTATGGGCTACCCTTTGACATTACGCCCCAAGTCCTGTTTGATGGGCATCTTCCCAGAAGATGACTTTGACAGGTCCACTAGAACCTTTCTTCATGAAACCCTTTTCACAGCGAGAAAGCTTATTGCCAGGAGGTGGATGCGCAACCAACCTCCCCGGTTCGAGGAATGGAAGGTTAAGATTAACCTCACTTTGCCCTATAAACAGTTTATGTATACCCATAGCGGCTGTCCACAAAAATGTAATATGATTTGGGACAGGTGGCTTAATGAGGTGGAGACCTGTGCTTAATCTATATGAGATGCATGGTGCTACAGTTGTAGCTATAATGGTTACTCCCTGTACTGACTGGTCAGTCCTGTGCACTTTTTTTTGAGGGGGGGGGGGTTTAGATGTTTTTGCCTCCTCCTTTTTTTTTTCATCTGTTTTTCTATAATGTAAATTTATGCCATTTAATATGCCTGTATTCTGCTCAATATTACATATTGTGCATTATGCTGGGATTGTGTCTTGCAACTTTGTTTATGTGACTTTTACAATAAAAAGTGTTTGAAGTTTGAAAAAAAATGGCATTCGGCAAGAAAAAAAAAAAACAAAGCAATCAGGAGGAGTCCGGATCATTTCCTGAACACCCTATAGTGACTTTTTAGCTACCCAATGAAAAGAGATCCACCATTAATCACATTTCAGAGACTGAGCAAATGTGAACTTAGCCTAAAACAGTTCAAATTCAATTAACTTCTGTGAGCAACCCACTGTGGATTCTGGATTAAAATATGCTGCATAAATAAATGGAAATATGCCATAACTCACCTGGTTTCATTATTTTGTCTTGATGATCCAAGTATTTAATGAGCTGCTCATTATGTTTCTTTAGTACCGTATAAAAAATGACCTTATCCTGATCACTCCAGTATCTGACATATTTGTAGAGCTCTCTCATCTTCATCCTAGAGGTGGGTTTTCTACGAATCTCATCATATTGTTTCTGTGCCAGTAGATTCTGTTGTAGAAGATCATCTAAGATGGGATCCACCACAGTCACCCCTCTTATAAGATCCGTAGATTGTTGATTTACAAAGTTCACCTTTCCTATAAGATAATCAAAATGCAGAATTAAAAATCGATCCTAAAGCCCAACTCCAGCCAAAGTTTATTGTTTGCTTTGGATTGAAAAGGAAAGGATCGGAACCTTAGCTAGCAGTAGTCATTTAAACTTAAAGTCCATTCAACTGGACTTGTTCTTTAACATCAAAAATGTTCTGGCACTTATCTAGTTTTGCCAAGATATATGAGGTGTGACAATTTAATTCCCAGAATGGATGGAAAAAACAAGATGGTTGTGCAGGAGAGGTGTCGTGGTACAGAATCCACTTGTCAAGCCACAGTTCCAGTTCCAGAGTTGTGAATGGCTTTGTATGTTATGGTTAGTATTTTGAATTTAATTCGCTGGGCAATCGGGAGCCAGTGTAGGGATTGGCAGAGAGGGGAGGCAAACACTGAGCGGTTGGTGAGGTGGATAAGCCTAGCAGCAGCATTCATGATGGACTGAAGAGGGGATAGCCTATGAAGTGGTAGGCCTATGAGAAGGGAGTTGCAGTAGTCGAGGCGAGAAATAACAAGGGAGTGAATGAGTAGCTTGGTGGTTTCAGTTGTTAAAAAGGGGAGAATTTTTGAGATGTTGCGGAGGTGAAGTCTACAAGTTTTTGACACTGATTGGATTTGGGGCTGAAAGGACAGGTCAGAGTCTAGGATTACACCTAGTACCCTGGCATGAGGGGAGGGATTGATGGTTGCATAACAAGTTAAAAGTCATGGAGAAGGGCAAGGGCGGGGGGGGGGGGAAATTACCAGCTCAGTATGGTAATTTCAGTATGGAAAATTACCATCTCAGTTATGTCTGTAGGCACGGTCCCAACTGACTGCTCAAATGGGATTAGCTGAAAAAACCCAATTAATCTTTTTCAGTTGACTGGCACCCCCTGAAATAAGAGCTAGGGGTTGTCTGTCACCTGACAATCCCCTAAATACACATGCCCATAATCCATAATGAATTTTGCTTTCGAATGTTTCAATTTAATCATTACTAAAATTACTTCTCTTTTTTTTTTTTTTTTGCTTTGGTACTTGTCCCCCAGCCTCCCCTTGTCATCTGTTTAATAATTCCTTTCCTATTAGTCCAGATAAAGGCCACTACTTTTTTTCTTTTTTTGAGCCTCCTTTGACATTAGAGGGGTTTGGATCTAGCCCCTCATCTTTACACATGTTCCCTAAACTCTGCTTGAACTGAACAAATGTGTTAGGCTCATCACTCTTTGTACCATGGAACATGATTTAAATGATTGGTGAAAGCAATGAAACTGCAGTTTTAATTATCTAAATACAGAAAAATGCACTTTGGAAAAAGAATCCTCTGATACAGTACAATGATGGGGGGTACAGTGTTGGCTAGAATTACAGAAGAAAAAGATTTGATGATGTTTATTTCTGATGATTGCAAAATGAGCAAACGGTGTGGCTAGGCAGTGGGGAACGCTGATATCATTCTGAGGTGCATCGCGTTAGGAGAAAGGAGGTCCTGATCCCCCTTTTTAATTATCACTAAAAGGATGACCAGCATGAGAAAGGAGGTCCTAAAATCCTCTATATAGATATTTAGTTATCACTATAAGGATTGCTAGCAGGAGGAAGGAGGTCTTGATTTCTCTATATATATCTTTATATCACTAGAGGGATCACCAGCAGTAGGAAGGAAGTCCTAGTTTCTTTAAATAGATCTTTATATCACTAGAGGGGTCAACAGCAGGAGGAAGGAGGTCTTGATTTCTCTATATAAATCTTTATATCATTAGAGGGATCACCAGCAGGATGAAGGCGGTCCTGATACCTTTATATAGAACTTTAGTTATCACCAGAGGGATCACCAGCAGGAGGAAGGAAGTCCTAGTTTCTTTATATAGATCTACTGTATATTTATCACTAGAGGGGTCACCAGCAGGAGGAAGGAGGTCCTGATTCCTCTATATAGATCTTTAGTTATTACTAGAGGGATCACCAGCAGGAGGAAGGAGGTCCTGATTCCTTTCTATAGAACTTTAGTTATCACTTGAGGGATCACCAGCAGGAGGAAGGAAGTCTTGTGCTAGCCTTACACTAGCCGAAATATCGGGCGAACTAATTTCTCGAAAAACGGAAAATCGGCCGTGAGAGCAGACGATCGTGCCATCATGTAATGCCTGAATTTCGAAGGATAAATCGTTCAATGGACATAAATGAATCAGTTTTCATTCAGTTTGTCACATATACCTAGTGCAAACAGATTTTCAAAACTGTTCCTTCGATTTTTTCGGCTCTGAAAAGTTAAAAACGATTTTCTATTCGTGCCTATTAACTGAATGAATAACTAACGATTGGACCAGATGACAGATTTTCGAACAGTCTTTCGGCTAGTGTATGGCCAGCATCAGTTCCTTTATATAGATCTTTATATCGCTAGAGGGATCACCAGCAGGATGAAGGCGGTCCTGATTCCTTTATATAGAACTTTATGTATCAGTAGAGGGATGACCAGCAGGAGGAAGGAGGTCCTGATTTCTCTATATAGATCTTTAGTTATCACTAGACAGATCACCAGCAGGATGAAGGAGGTCCATATTCCATTCTATAAAACTTTAGTTATCACTAGAGGGATCACCAGCAGGATGAAGGAAGTCTTAGTTCCTTTATATAGATCTTTATATTACTAGAGGGATCACCAGCAGGATGAAGGAGGCCCTGATTCCTTTATATAGATCTTTAGTTATCACTGGAGGGATCACCAGCAGGAGGAAGGAGTTCTGATTTCTCTATATAGATCTTTAGTTATCACTGGAGGGATCACCAACAGGATGAAGGTGGTCCTGATTCCTTTCTATAGAACTTTAGTTACAACTAGAGGGGTCACCAGCAGGAGGCAGGAGGTCCTTATTTCTCTATATAGATCTTTATATCACTAGTGGGGTCATCAGCAGGAGGAATAAGGTCCTGATTCCTCTATATAGATCCTTATATCACTAGAGAGGTCACCAGCAGGAGGAAGGAGGTCCTGATTCCTCCATGTAGATCTTTATATTACTAGAGGGCAGTGGCGGCCTGTGCATAGGGGGTGCCAGGGCGCCGCCCCCCCCCCCCCCCCTAAAAAAGAAGGAAAAAAAAAAAAAGATTACAAAAAGAAAAATAAAGTTAAAAAAAAATCCCGGTCGCCGGTCTATGTGGTGGCTATGGGGGGTGGGGGGTGGGGTTTACGACCCAGCAGAGGCGCCGATTGGCTGCCTTCTGGGGCGTAACCTGGGCGCAGGTCATAGCGCTAGGACACCCCCACTTTCGTGATATCCTGGCTGTGATTGGTCCAGTCTCCAGCCTGGACCAATCATCATTCAGGACATCCGATTGCTGACCCCGCTGACGTCGCAATGGGGGCGGTGCCGGTGCATGTGTCAGTCACGCACCGTCACCGCCCTATCTCCTTCCCGCCGGACAGATTAGAAGACAGAAGAGGACGAGAGGAGCAGCGCCGTGGACGGTTCCCGCCGGACCGGTTCCGCGAATCCCGCCGCCGTCAGAAGAAGAGGACTCGAGGAGAGGAGCAGCGCCGTGGACGTCTCGCAGGCAGCCCAGGAGAGCAGGTAAATGATTGAAGCCGACCTGTGACCTGACCTTACCATGACCTGTGCCATGCATATACCATCACCTGTGCCATGCCTGTGACATGCCTATACCATCACCTGTGCCATGCCTATACCATCACCTGTGCCATGCCTATACCATCACCTGTGCCATGCCTGTACCATCACCTGTGCCATGCCTGTACCATCACCTGTGCCATGCCTATACCATCACCTGTGCCATGCCTGTGCTATGCCTATACCATCATCTGTGCCATGCCTATACCATCACTTATACCATCACCTGTGCCATGCCTGTACCATCACCTGTGCCATCACCTGTGCCATGCCTATACCATCACCTGTGCCATGCCTGTACCATGACCTCAAAGTCACGCAATTTTTTTACCGCGTTTTTTGCCGCAAAGCAATACCTATTACATTTTTCTTTTTGCGCCCCGCCCAAAAATTTTGAGCACCAGCCGCCACTGCTATAGGGGTCACCAGCAGGAGGAAGGAGGTCCTGATTCCTCTATATAGATCTTTATATCACTAGTGGGGTCATCAGCAGGAGGAAGGAGGTCTTGATTCCTCTATGTAGATCTTTAGTGAGCCCTTATTTAGAATACTGGGTCCAGTTCTGGAGACCCTCACTTACTTAAAGATATGGAGAAGATAGGACGAGTCCAGAGGCAGGAAACAATAATGATGAAAGGTCTGAGAGATAAAACAAATCAGGAGAGACTTTAAAAACTTAAAGAGTAGTTCCAGCAGTTTTTGTGGTTATTAAAAGTCAGCAGCTACAAAATGTGCGCTGGAATCACTAGTGTGGGTACCCAGGTTTGACAGCTTGCGGCTTCACAGCCGGGTGCTCACTGTGCATGCGTGAGTCATGCTGCGCATCCTGAATAGCCAGGCAATCTTCTGGGACCTGTGAAGTGTCCCAGAAGATTGCAGGGAGGGAGGGGGAGAGGAGAACTTCACCTCGAGCCGCCTAGACGGCTCGAGCGTAAGTGGGAACGGGTACCTGTCATAACTAAGTACCCACTACCCCCTCCCCAAAAAAAAAATAAAAAATGACATGCCAAATGTGGCATGTCAGGGAGTCAGGAGGCCTTAAGCAGAAGTTCCACTACTAATTAGTTCCACTACTTAGCTTGAATTTGTACAGTCTGGAGGAAAGAAGGGAAAGGGGAGACATGATTGAAACCAATACACGCATTGAGGGGGTGAATATGTTTCAGGAGGGCAATATTTTCTTTACGAAACTAAGATCAAGAACACAGGGACATGACCTCAAACTAACTGGAGGAAAGGTCAAAGCTCACCTTAGAATTATTATTCTATAGAATGAGTAGTTAATGCTTAGGATAGACTTCCAGCAGAGGCTGTGAGTTGGTCAACAGTAAATGAATTTGGGGCAAACTTGGATTTATACTCAGAGAAAAGGGTAAATAAAAAAAACAACACATTAAAAAAGAGGCAGACTTGATGGACTACATGGTCTTTTGAAATTCAACTCATGTTTGTGAAGAACACAAAGTGAATTCTGGATTAAAAATGAAAAAAAAAATATGATAACTCACTTAATGGCTGGTTGTCTTGATCCATGAATCCGATGAGCTGCTTATTATGTTTCCTTAGTAATCTATATACAACAAACTTTTCATAATCTCCCCAGTATTTGACATATTTGTAGAGCGCTATCATCTTCATCTCAGAGGTGGGATGGCTACATATTTTTCCATATTCTTCAGGCCCCAGTAGATCCCGTTGCCGAAGATCATCTAAGATGGGATCCACCACAGTCACTTCTTTTATAAAAGCCATAAAATGTTGATGATTGAAATAGGGTTCCCTATCTGTAAGATAATACAAATGCAGAATTATAAACTCTTTAGATTAGGGATTTCTCCTCATTTTCTTTCTCAGGGGACAATGGTCCCCAGTACACTTATGCCTCATTTCCACTGAGCAGAACGGTTCGGGTCGGTACAGTTTGGAAGGGTTTTAATGATCCGGTCTATTCAGGTGAGCGTTTCCACTGCAAGTCGGGCCACCAGGGACCATGCAGGGTTTACACCAAATGAGGTGTTTGTTTTGCTCTTTCATTTGACGTGAGCATTGAAGTTTTCCTGTCCGTCAATCAGTGGAATCTATTGTGTGACGCCAGTAGCTCCGCCCTAACCGTACCGTACCATTTCCTATGGCCCTACATCTGAAGCAGGACCAGGAATGGTGCGGTTTGGTTCATTTGTATGGGCCACTTTCATAATGGAAACACTCAGATAAGCGTACCGTACCGAACCGACCCGAACCGATCCGCTCAGTGGAAACGAGGCATTAGAGGAGTGAATATCCCCAACTGGGATACAGGCAACCATAAAAACTTAACAGAGGACCAAACCCTCCTTCCCTAAACAAAAAAAGTTTTGCCTAGTGATACACTTTAAACACACAGGATGTTTTACCATCTCGCCTAGATGTCTTTTCTCCTGGCAGCATGGTTTTGACAAAAAAAAACGTTTATAGCATTTACATGCATGTAACGCATTTAACCACTTGCCAACCGCCCGCCATAATATTACTGCGGCAGGGCGGCAGGGCGGCATGGCTGCGCTCAGTCATGTAGTACTACGTGATTTTGTGTACGTGGTTTCTGACTGACTGCCATGCACAGCTGCACCAGATTTTGCACTCTCCAGTTTTAGTAAATCAACCCCAGTGTGCCTTAACAAGGCCTAAAATCTAGGGCTAAATATTTACCGTCCAGCCAATAAGGAAACAAATCACTCCATGGGCTCCGATCCATCTTTCAGAAGATACCAGCCTCTGTTCTCCAGCAGTGTGCCTCTCTCCTTACAGATGAGTCCTATGCAGGAAGAGAAAATCCAGATGTTACCGGATTGCAAGTCCTCAGCTAAAGTGAAAGTAGCTTTGCACATGCGTGCTGTGCTGTATTTCCTAATCTTCCTCTTCCCGTCTCTATATTCCACAACAAAAGCCAGCATTGTAAGTTCGGAATCATGGGAGTGATCCCGGAAGGAAGGTTTTTGATGTTAGATGTGTGTGTAAACAATGTAACATGCAGTCAATATTAAAGGAGAATAAACATATACTTTTTTTTATGTTATTTTTAACTGTACAATGAAGTGTCGAATGTCTAATTGACTTTTTGATATATGTCCTCTTTGATGGACATCTAAAGCCCCTAATATATCTCTTCCGTCTAAACTGTTTCTGTGAATATTATACACTGCTCAACAAAATTAAAGGAACACTTTGAAAACACATCAGATCTGAATGGGGAAAAATCTCATGCTGGATATCTATACTTGTATGGACTAGGTAATGTGTTAGGATCTATACTGGTATGGACTGGGTAATGTGCTAGGATCTATACTTGTATGGACTAGGTAATGTGTTAGGATCTATACTGGTATGGACTGGGTAATGTGTTAGGATCTATACTGGTATGGACTGGGTAATGTGTTAGGATCTATACTGGTGTGGACTGGGTAATGTGTTAGAATCTATACTGGTATGGACTGGGTAATGTGTTAGGATCTATACTGTTATGGACTGGGTAATGTGTTAGGATCTATACTGGTATGGACTGGGTAATGTGTTAGGATCTATACTGGTATGGACTAGGTAATGTGTTAGGATCTATACTGGTACGGACTGGGTAATGTGTTAGGATCTATACCGATATGGACTGGGTAATGTGTTAGGATCTATACTGGTATGGACTGGGTAATGTGATAGGATCTATACTGGTATGGACTGGGTATTGTGTTAGGATCTATACTGGTATGGACTGGGTAATGTGTTAGGATCTATACTGGTATGGACTGGGTAATGTGTTAGGATCTATACTGGTATAGACTGGGTAATGTGTTAGGATCTATACTGGTATGGACTGGGTAATGTGTTTGGATCTATACTGGTATGGACTGGGTAATGTGTTAGGATCTATACCGATATGGACTGGGTAATGTGTTAGGATCTATGCCGATATGGACTGGGTAATGTGTTAGGATCTATACTGGTATGGACTGGGTAATGTGATAGGAGTGAAAGAATGCCACATCGTTTGATGGAAAGGAAAATTATCACCCTACAGAGGGCTGAATTCAAAGACACCCCGAAGAGGCGCATGCGCGGCTTCCGGACATGGAGGACGCATCTTAGGTGAGCTCCGGGCACCGCTGACTCTCCGCCGCTCCGCTTAAGCTCCTATTCGCATTCTTTTGATCCGGAGCAGGCTGCCAGTGTTCCTTATATCCTTAGCATCCCCATGGGCAAGATCGGGCAGCAAAAACAAGGCTATTCCGCTCCTCAGGAGTCCCGGACCCAGGCCGCCATGGATCGTTTTCTTACTAGGCCGCAATCCCCGGCCTCAATTTCACAGGCGGACCCGTTTTCTGCGATGGACCCCACTTTGGAAGCGGACACCGATGCAGACCCTCCACAGGTACTGGATCGATCTACCCCTACCCCCCCCCCCCCCCCACCTCTCAGCAGATCCTAACCCCTGACATTTTGGATGCCAAATTGCAAGTTCTTTTGGTGCAGATTACCCGCAACATAGCTGCTGAGGTGGGCAAGATGTCAGTGGAATTAAGAGGGGAGATAGCGCATATAGGAGAACGCACAGACACCTTGGAGACCAAATTTGATGAACTGGTGGACTATGTGCATGTATTAGAGGAGGAACATTCCTACTTGAAGCATTCGGTCTCTCAATTGCAGCTGCAGCAAGAAGATCTTGAGAATCGGGAGAGGCGTCAGAATCTGCGCTTCAGGGGCATCCCTAAAACAGTGGGGGATAACAATCTGTGCTCTTTTCTGCTGGGCCTCTTTAATCATTTGGCCCCCAACATTGTGGACATTGATTGGAGATTGGACAGAGCACACAGATCCCTGGGCCCCAAACCACCCTCTGGGGGAAGACCCTGTGATGTGATTGTCCGGTTCCACTATTATGATAGTAAAGAGGCCCTCAATCTGGCGACCCGCAATAAGACCCAGGTGGAGTATAAGGGAGCGAAAATTCTAATTTTTAATGGCCTCTCCCCCATCACTCTGGATAAACGGAGGGCCCTCTGCGGGGTGACACTACACCTGCAGAAACACAGGGTTCCTTATTATTGGGGCTTTCCGTTCCACCTGGTGGTCACCAAAGATGGCGTTCAACATGCTATGCAGGAAATGCACGAGGCAGAGTCTTTATCAGAGGCCTAGGGCTTCCATCGCTTCCAGAAGAAGACCTGCTAGCCCAACAACACCCTCCAAGCCGTCCGCTTCCAGCTACTCCTGCTCGCATCTGGACCCCTGCCAAGATGCCACAACGCAGGCCCTACGCTACTCCTCAGTGCCAGAAGCCCTCAGGGTTTCCACCCTGATGTCCATGTCGGTTCCACATGATGTTCTGTGTTTTCTGGTCTCTCCGGTTTCCTGAGGACGGACTGATCGGAAGCTGGCTGCCATGCTGGTAACTTTCCTGGACCAGTCCGGCTGGGCCGGTAAAGTCTTTCCCCCCCATGGGGCATTTGTTTTCTCAGTTTTTTAAGCCTAACTGTTTTTTTTTTTTTATTTTCGCTGGAGAGTTAACGGGTCGCCCACCCCTGTTGGAGTACTGTATCCTGGAGGCTCCCGTGTTGCCCGTATTGACCGTGGGCCTTGCCCTGGGCTCCCTGGGATTTCATAATCCTTCAGGGTTCCTTCTGGAGATTTTGAATAGATACTGTTTTTCTATTCATTTGTTTTTTCTTTTCCTTTTATACTTTTATGTGTTTTTTTCTATTGCGTTGGACCTTTTTTGTCTTGGGTCCGACGTTTTTATGTCACACACATGGATTGGTGCCTCTGTGTTCTATCATTGGATGGAGTACAGACTGCATCGATGTGTTCTTCTGAGATAGTTATGAGGGTTTCTGACACAGTGGGAGGTAGTTTTCCACATGCATACGATATATGTTTGGGACTTGTTATGCCATGGCTTTAAGGTTTATGTCTTATAATGTTAAAGGTTTGAACTCGGTACAGAAGCGTTGGCTGGCGCTGAAGGCTTTCCGGTCCTCCGGGGCGGAAGTGATTTTGGTGCAGGAGACGCACTTCCGTGCTGGCAGATCATTCAAGTTTGCAGCGCGATATTTCCCCACGGCTTATGTTGCCTCTGAGAGGACGGGTAAAGCTGGGGTTGCCATTTTAATTCGGAAGTCTTGTCCCATCAGGGTCCGTGATTCGCTCCTGGATCCTCATGGGAGATACATAGCTTTGGTCTGTGACTATCTATCTACGTCCTTTACCCTTATTAACATCTATGCCCCTAATGATGGTCAATTGGCTTTTTTGGATAAGACCCTTTCGGCCACTTCTCATCTTTCCCAGCCCTTTATGGTAGTTGGGGGTGATTTCAATCTTATCATGTCCCCATATAGGGAAAGGCAGTCCATGAGTCCAGACACCCCTTCCCGTAGGCAGCTGAGTCAGGCTAAATCTTTCCGCAGGTGTATTCATTCATTCAGGCTTTTTGACTCCTGGCATATTAAGCACCCAACACATAGACAATATTCTTTTTACTCAGCTGCCCACAAGATGCATTCGAGGTTAGATCATTTTTTTATTTCGGCTCCGCTCATTTCAGGCATGGTTCAGTCAGAGATCCTTCCCATCTCCTGGTCTGAGCATGCTCCCATTACTTTTGATGTCTCCATGGCGGGCCCCCCCTAGGGCCTGCCATTGGAGCTTGAATGATAGACTCCTTCAGATCCCGGAAGTCCGGAATCGGTTGGAGGAAGGTCTGCGGGAATATTTTACACTCAATGAGGGTTCTGTGTCTGAGGTGTCTACTGTGTGGGAGGCCCATAAAGCCTTCTTCAGGGGCACATGCATTGCGGAGGGCTCTCGTCTGGAGAAAGATGCTGAGAGAGAGCGCAGTTCGCTCCTGGCTGATCATAGGGTGGCCAAAGAGCGTCTGCTGGCTTCCCGGTCCTTGGCAGGACTTAGGAAGGTGGTTAGTCTCCGAGACCGTATCAAGGCTCTGGATATGTCCAAGATGGTTAAATCCTTGATGTGGGCTCAGCAGAGATTTTATGAGTATTCTAATAAACCCCACAGGATGTTAGTTAATAGGCTTAAACCCAAACCTTTCCAATCAGTTCCTGACCTTCTGCTCCAGCCCGATGGTAGCCCCACTCATTGCCCCTATACCATGGCCGAGGTATTTGGTAAATTCTATGGCAACCTTTATAATTGTTTGACTCCTGAGAATCACTTCCACTTTTCTGCTGACAAGTTTGAGAGCTTTTTTCAGGATCTAGACATTCCCAGTCTCTCTAAAGCCGATTTAGGTAAACTGAACGCTGGTATTTCCATGGAGGAGTTGGCTGATACGATTAAGGATCTGCCTTCTCGAAAAGCTCCGGGGCCGGATGGGCTCCCATATATTTATTACAAAACTTTCCTGCCGACCCTAGCCCCTCGTCTCCTGGATCTCTACGCTTCTTTGCTGGAGGGCAGGACACCTCACTCCCACTTTCTCCATTCCTACATCTCTGTTATTCCCAAACCGGGTAAAGACGCCTCACTCCCGGATAATTACAGGCCAATCGCACTTCTTAACTCCAACTACAAAATATTCACTAAGATTTTGGCCAATAGGTTGGCCGGTCTTCTTCCAAAATTGATAGATAGGGATCAGGTCGGGTTTGTTCTTTCTAGACATGCTGGGGATAATACTAGACGAACTGTGGATTTGATCTCCCTTCTGAACAGGTTCACCCACCCAGCTCTGGTTCTCAGCTTGGATGCCCAGAAGGCCTTTGATAGGTTGAGTTGACCCTATCTTTTTTCCACGCTTCAGAAGTTTGGTTTCAAGGGTCCCTTCTATAGAGCTTTAGAAGCCCTCTATTCTCCCGTCACGGCTCAAGTCCGAATGTCGTCTGCCTTTATGTCGCCTGTGTTCCCCATGTCCAACGGAACCCGACAGGGTTGCCCACTCTCCCCTTTATTGTTTATATTGTGCCTGGAGCCGTTGGCAGAAGCCATTCGCTCCCATCCTGATATTGTTGGGGTCACTATGCGACATAGAGAATATAAGCTTTCTTTATTGGCAGACGACATATTGTTGACTTTGACGAACCCACTAGTTTCTTTGCCATTGTTACATGCTCTCCTGGATTCCTTTGGTGCTATCTCTGGATACAAGGTTAATACATATAAGATGGAGGCCATGCCCCTTCATGTTTCCCCGTATCTTTTGTTTCGATTGCAACATACATACCCTTATCAGTGGTGCATCAGTGTTAATTTTGGCAGCAAATTTCAATTTAGTTTTAGTCTTAGTCTTAGGACTAAAATGGCATTTTAGTTTTAGTCCCATTTTAGTCTTCTGCAAGTGTTTTAGTTTTAGTCGTATTTAGTCGACTAAAACTCCAGCACATTTTAGTCGACTAAAACATCTTACATTTTAGTCGACTAAAACGTTCTACATTTTAGTCTACTAAAACTAATTTTAGTCATCTATAATCGACTGGGTGTAGTTCAATTGTAATTTGTAATGCATTATTTAAGCATTTCTCTACAATTTCCAAACTCATTATATACTACTGCTGGTCCTGGAGTGAATGAAAAATCGAATATGTTATTATTTATGGTATTAAGCTTTGAGCATGCACTAGCACAGCACTACACTACTACACAGACACAGAGTTAGTCATTATTGTCTTTATTAAGGCAAAACTGTTTTGCCAGTGCCAATAATATTGCTTTTTTGACCAAATGGGGTAACATAAAAATGTAAAAATGTAATAAAAATACAAAAAAATAAAAACTTTGCAGACATCAGCTCACTTCACATCAGTCCTGCTGTGTCACGCTCATGGCAACAGTACAGCATCCTGACTCCTGAGACCACAGTGTGGGCAGGTTGCTAAGTTCTCAGCCAACAAGGGAGTGTGCTCACTGCTCACTCACAATTTTGCCTAAGAACACAGCCATGAATAAAGAATTGTACAAATTACAAAAACATCCTCAGAGAAGAGAACAACGTCCTTCCTCCCGCTCCCAGGCCCCAGCTCCCACTGGCCACCTCAACCATCGAAGAACAGCTGCATAGACTCCAGGGAAGAAAAAATAAGCATCAGCTCACTTTATCAGTCCTGTGTGTCATGCTCATGGCAACAGTACAGCATCCTGTCCTGAGACCTCAGACCACTGTGGGGGCTGGGGGGGTTGCTAAGTTCTCAGCCAACAAGGGAGTGTGCTGCTCACTCACAATTTTGCCTATGAACACACAGCCATGAATAGAGAATGGTACAAAAACATCCTCAGAAGAGAACAACTTCCTTCCTCCAGTCCAGTCCCAGCTCCCCCCTCAACCATCCAAGAACAGCTGCAGAGACTCCAGGGAAGAAAAATAAGCATCAGCTCACTTTATCAGTCCTGTGTCATGTTCATGGCAACCGTACAGCATCCTGAGACCTGAGACCACTGTGGGGGGGTTGCTAAGTTCTCAGCCAACAAGGGAGTGTGCTCACTCACTGCTCACTCACAGTTTTTGCCTAAGAACACAGCCATGAATAAAGAATGGTCCAAAAACATCCCCAGAGAGAACAATTTCCTGCCTCAACCATCCAAGAACAGCTGCAGTGTACACTTGCACAGGCACTGTCACTACCAGTCTGACACTGGCACTGCATAATAAACCAATACTGTAAACTTGAGGAGGGTAATACTTATTTCTAAATAAGAAGAACCCAATCCATTTACAGTGTCAGCTTATTATTTTAACAGTTCTAATTCTCAGATGTATTCAATAAAAATGTGCACAGTGCACACAGTCTAATAATGCCATTAGCGTAAGAATTATAACAGACTTACCACTTTTTATCAACTCCTCCTCTCTCCTCTTTCTGAGTCTCAGCATTCGCAATGACAATAGAGGTAAATATTACACTAAAAAGAACTGCAGCAGGACCCCGATATAAGGCTGCACTTTTTGACCGTTACTGATCTATTTTTCTTTTTCATTAGTGTGATATTTGTCTCTATTCATTTGTCAATGTCAATGATAAGAGAGAAAGGAGTTAATAAGTGGTGGTGGTTGTGTTATTGTTCCACATACAAATGCATTTTGTAGCCTGTGTGCACTGTGCAGCAATTTTCCAATGAATTGAATTGAGAATTACAACTGTTTTTGAAGCACAAGTATTAGTTATGCTTCTTATAGAAATAACAATAATAAAACACTTCTATTTGTTTCGATTCATTTTAAGGAAAGCACTTCGTGCCAAAATGACCCTTGCTCTATTCCGCCGACCTCTAGAGAGGTCACCTGTGACACTGAATACCCTCTCTGCAAAGGATTGAGAAGCTGGCATAGCCAGCAGGTCTCAAGCAAAAGGTTTTAGCTGGTGATAAATAGTGTCACTCTTTGACAGCCAAAAATCTGTTGCAGTGTTGTCCTCAACTTGATGCAAAAGCTCTTCCTTATATTTTCTGATCTGCTGTTTCATGCTGTTTGGGGAGATCCTCTGCCTGGGTCTTCTGCGGCATTTAGCAAGAAACCGAAAGATTGGCTGCTTAGATGTGGGTGCCGGTGCTTCTTCAACTTCCTCCAATTTTTCAATATTCTCCTGTTCCACTAGTTCTTCCACATCATCTTCAGACAATTCATGTTCAGACAATTCATGATGTTGCGTGTGGGGCGAAGTAGATTTTCTTATCACATACTCCTCTGCCTTTTTAAGTAATTCCTGAATATTCTCATGATCTGCCACATCAACAAGGGATTCACAGACAGTAGGAATGACAAAACAAGCAGCTGCTGCAAATGGCGAGAACATTTCATCTGTTGGATCTAACAATGAAGCAAAACGCTGGTTCACATTCCTTTCATTTTCTGTGCAATTGTGGCAAGGTCTTGGTAGCTAGTGTTCTGTTTAAAGTCCTCAAGGTGGCTGAGTAGATCAAAAAGAGCAGGGGCAGCTAGGGACATTTACATGGTGTCACTCTGGAGGGTTTTAGTATGTTCTGCAAAAGGCAGCAATAGGTCATGCAATGATGTGAGCTTTTGCCATTCACTAGGGAGCAAGCTGTCCCATCCCATGTTGTTTGCGATTTGGCAGACTGACTCTTTCAGTTTGAGGAGCCTTGCGATCATGTTGAATGTGCTTGACCAGAGAGTGGGGCAGTCATTGAAAATGGTCAGGCCACAATGCTCCAATATCTTCTGTGTTGCGATGGAAGACTTGCGGAAGAGGTGCACTATTGATCTTTCTTTATCCAGTATTCTCTTCACACTTGCCTCCTTCTGCAACATGTGGACCACTAGTTGTAAGGTATGCACTACACATGGTGTCCGGTCCATGTCGATCTGTTGGTACCTAACAGTGGAACACAGCCAAATAAGCATAAAGTATAGAAAAGCCTTCTGTTCCATTCTATTATTTTAACATTTAACATCTTATGGGAATACTTTTAGAAAAGACTACTGGGAAAATAACAAAGATGCACCCATAGAGTAGACTAGAGCACGGATACTAGTGCCCCCAGCCCCCCACATCAATCATCTCATATGCATGTGATAATTAACTGTCAACCGAAACGTGTCATGTAAAATAATATTAAAATTGGCTCACCCACCGTAGGTCATCAATTTCAGACTCTGCCTCAGAGTCACTTTCCGTCATGGGGGAGTCTTCCTCACTAGAGCTGGGTGGTTCTTCTGCTGCGGTTTGTTGAAATGCTGCCACCATATTGCTCCCGTTGTCTGTTATCACTGTAAGGATCTTTCTCTTTTGTATGTCCCACTCTTGCAAGCATTTGTCCACACATGTTTTAACTGACTGTGCAGTGTGTGGGTGGGCTACTTGTTCAAGGGCCAACAATATGTGTTCAGGTTTATGTTGTTCAACACAAAAGTAGCATGCACTTATAGCAAGGAATGAAGCTGAGAGTCCTTTCTTGGTCCACAAATCAGTGCAAATAGATACTCTCCGAGCAGCAGTCAGTCTCTTTTTGAATTTTTGTTTTTCATCTTCATATTGTTTGTCAATCAGATTGCTTATTTTAGTTTTCTTTGGAACAGTCAGCTTTCTATCTACTGTCTCCATCAACAAAGTCCTCATCTTCAATCGTTCTGACTGGTAATCCGGAGCGCCCAATCCATCTTGCTATGGCCTCCTCCCTGGCCTGTTGTTCCTTAGAGTCAATTTTGTATTTTGAAGCACTAAATTGTTTGCCGTGGTGGTGCACTGGCTTGACTTGGTCCATCATTTGAGGTTTTCTGTATCTATGGGGTTAAATTAGGGGGAAAAATTCTAGTTATTCTGATTTTACATTCTCTTGCACTCAGCGCTAAGTTATCTCTTTATAAGTGGAGTTAAGTGCTATCATGCACTGCTTACTTTTGTATGAATTTTGGGATGAGTTGTCTGCAAATGACGCTTCAAGTTTGTTGTAATTTTGCCAGTTAGTGTAACTCCACATGGTTTGCAAAGGGTCTTGTTGTCCTTAGCATCAAATGTAAAATACACCCATAGATCTTCTCTTCTCTTTCTAACAGTCACAGATGAGACAGACGCGGCGGTCGCAGACATTTCTCTGGATGACAGTGCTGTGTGGAACTGTGGATGACAGTGGTCGTCAGAGCAAGGAGGAATGCTGCTGGACAGTGCTGGAGCCTGGATGGTGGTCTAAGGTCTAAGGGATGGCCTGAAATGCACTGGATGCCTGTAGTGGTCAGGTCAGTCAGAGTCAGACAGAGGAGGCCTGTAATGCTGCTGGACAGTGCTGGAGCCTGGTGGTCTCAGGTCTAAGGGATGGCCTGTAATGCACTGGATGCCTGTGGTGGTCAGGTCAGTCAGATAGAGGAGGCCTGTAATGCTGCTGGACAGTGCTGGAGCCTGGTGGTCTCAGGTCTAAGGGATGGCCTGTAACTGTAATGCCCTGGATGCCTGTGGTGGTCAGGTCAGGTCAGTCAGACAGAGGAGGCCTGTAATGCTGCTGGACAGTGCTGGAGCCTGGTGGTCTCAGGTCTAAGGGATGGCATGTAATGCCCTGGATGCCTGTGGTGGTCACTGGTCAGGACAGTCAGACAGATGGGGCCTGTAATGCTGCTGGACAGTGCTGGAGCCTGATGGTCTCAGGTCTAAGGGATGGCCTGTAATGCCCTGGATGCTTGTGGTGGTCAGGACAGTCAGACAGAGGAGGCCTGTAATGCTGCTGGACAGTGCTGGAGCCTGGTGGTCTCAGGTCTAAGGGATGGCCTGTAATGCCCTGGATGCCTGTGGTGGTCACTGGTCAGGACAGTCAGACAGAGGAGGCCTGTAATGCTGCTGGACAGTGCTGGAGCCTGGTGGTCTCAGGTCTAAGGGATGGCCTGTAATGCCCTGGATGCGTGTGGTGGTCAGGACAGTCAGACAAAGGAGGCCCATAATGCTGCTGGACAGTGCTGGAATCTGGTGGTCTCAGGTGACGGTCTAAGGGATGGCCTGTAATGCATTGCACACTGTGCTGGATGGTGGTCTCAGTCTAAGGGATGTTGGACAGTCAGGTCAGTCAGAGGAGGCCTGAAATGCTGCTGCAGTGAGTGCTAGTCTGCTGGATGGTGGTCTAAACACTGCTGGATCTCGATGGGGGTCCGGGTCTCAGGTTTAAGGGTGGTGGTCTCTAACTAGTAACTAACTAGAAGTTGAACAGGATGGGCCGGGCGGGCCTCAGCGACCTATGCACGCACGCCACACTCACGCGGTAGCACACACAGTCCTGGATCATGGCGGTGGTCTGAGCTCTGAGGGGACCCAGCCAGAAATCAGGGGAGGCAGTAATAGCTGGCTGTTGCAACTCACAGTGGGTGCTCTGCTGTGGAGGATGTAGTGGTGGGTGCCGTGCCGTCACTGCCTGGTCGTCTGCCGTTTGACTGTGATGATGATGAGTCTGGCCTGGCTCTGGCTGTAGTGCTGTCTGGTGATGAGGTCTCAGGTCAGGTGACTAGTCTCGAGTCGACTCTCTTATAGACGTCGGACGTCACGGGGCACGCCACGCCAGACGCCACACAGGCGGAACTCAGTGAAAACTGGAAGTTGGGTAAACGTCCTTGCCTCACATTCTCGTTTAGTTTTCGTTCGTTGACGAAAATGGATTTGATTTTCGTCATCGTTGTCGTCATTTGACAAAAATGTGCTATACTTTGCGTCTCGTTTTCGTCAGTTGAAAAATGCCGGTGACGAAAGCGGTGACGAAAAACATTTTTGTTGATGAAATTAACACTGTGGTGCATGCAGTCGCTCAAGTATTTGGGGGTGAAACTGACCCCTTCCCACTCAATGCTTTATGCTGCCAATTATACTCCCTCGGTCCGTTAGATCTCTGTCTCCCTACAGCAATGTACCTCCCTCCCCCTGTCTTTATTGGGCCGTATTAATGTTTTAAAAATGTCTATTTTGCCGAAACTGCTTTATTTGTTTGACACCCTTCCTGTAGCGGTCCCAATGTCTCAACTCAAACTTCTTCAACGCTCTTTTTTGAGGTTTATCTGGAACACTAAGGCGCATAGGGTGGCTTCCTCGGTGGTGGGCGCTCCGGACATAGTTAAATACTATTATGCTTCCCACCTCCGGGTGGTGGCTTCCTGGTCTTCCTGGTTGGCCCCCAACCGGTGGTCGGAGATTGAGAGGGGGTGATTTATCCGGTGCACCCCTGCTCGATGGTGTGGTCACCGGCCTTGCATACGGATGGCGTCCTGAAGGGTATGTGTTTGGATTCAATGCTGGTCACCATGGGAGTTTGGCACAGGTGCCTGGGTCTTTACTCTCTCTCCTCGCCATGCCCCCCCCCCCCCTCACCACTATATTGTTGCTCCCCGATGGTCTTCGGGTGAATAAGTTATGGGCTTGGACTCAACCTCCACTTTTCCAGTTGCGCTGCTTGGTCCACCCGGTATCCCGTACGCTCTTCACCTTTGAGAAGCTTTGTGAGAAATTCTCCTGGCCTAAACAATCCTTTTATTTTTATCTCCAGGTCCGCAACTTTTTTAGGAAGTTGGCGCCGCCACTTGCCCTGGAGAGGCCCACGGCCTTTGAATTGTTGTGTGGCCGTGGTCCCCATCAGGGACACTTGGTGTCTTCGATATATAATGAAACATTGTATTAACATGCCTTATTATATTTCATATATATATTTCAGTTTATGCCCATTCTATGATGGAGTGTGGGCCCTTGCATTTGCATGGTAACGAGCCAGACTGGCACCCATTCATCCACCCTGGACAGCAGACAGCTGTATTTTGCATTTAGATGACATGTTAAACCACCCCACCATTCATTTGAACAATTGACAGTTGGATATTTTGCATTTAGATTACAAGACATTTTGCATAGAGATTACTGACACCACCCATAAACACATTTGACAATTGCTTGCATTAACACATGACAACTGAATACAGACGGGGCGACTCTGCCACAAAACACAGATTCAGATACAAAAACACCTCATATTGACACAGATACATAGCGAAAACAAAAGCCCTTTTATGTACTGTTCTGTGAGATATGTGCTATTGTTAATTTGACTGATGAATTGTAAACCAGTTTGGAGCAGTCTTTCCCGCTCAAAACGTGCCTTAAATATGAGCAAAACTTGCAATAAAATCAGTTGTGTCTGCACTAAGTTTGAGTGCTATGTGTCGTCATAACTCCTGGCCGGATGAGGGGAAATTCCCTATCTAGGGGGGGTTAGCCACTGAAGGGCCGTGTATCATCGTTTAATTGCCTCCTGACGAGATATGAGCTAACAGTTTTGGTGTCAGAAGTGGGATCTGCCAAAACACAGTATGGGGTAAGTAATTATATTTTTTATTATTATTATTACTACACTATACTGTCAGAGCAGATAAACGGTACCCAGTTAACCGCTAATTTTAGCACCTCCCAGGAATCTGATATTCCCAAAGATAAGATGGGGATCTGATACTCCAGGGCCTGAAGCCCCAAAGATAAGATGGGGTCTGATATCCCAGGGTTTGGAACCCGTTTACGAAGCAGTACTGTGTGTGATAGTGAATTCTCCCTCTAAAACTTGTATATTTGCTGTATAGTGTATTTTTAGTCGATATAAGATTGCATGCCATTGTATAGATTTATGTGGAGATTGTATGTGATATTAAGCTGAGCTTGAAAGTATACACTTGCCCACCAAGGATAGTTAACAGAAAACCATAAGTCGGTTGTAGATAAATCTGATTAGAGAGTCGCAGGAAACCACATAAGTTGGGAAACTAGGTTTTCCAATAAAGTCTAAAAACTGATCTCACCATCCCTATATATATATATATATATATATAAACCTTCAAACTCAGCTGATCTCACTTTGTATTCTGAGCTTAGATAATGGGAAATTCTCAAGGTAATCCCGAAAAAATTATGAAATTTACGTTTAGGAAAATTCTATGAAAATTGTATTGTGTATGGGCAGCCTTAGATCCATGAATCGTTATGTTGTGTTTGTTTTAACACTGTTCCTAAAGGTGCTGTATCAGCAAAGCATTTCATAACACTGAATGAATATTGGTTGCATAATAATTTGTTTTGTGTTTATTACTTATGTTTTAAAGTGATGTGATTTTGCCACGAAAAAGGTAACAAATCCGTACTATGCTGGTCATGGCAGCTTTTAGAAGCAAGGAAATATATATTTGGTGTGTAAATTGTGACCTTAAGGACTAAAATTGTATTTCTATCCTTAAAAATCGTAAGCAATTTTGAACTTTTATCATTGAGGTTTTGTGTCACCGACTTTTCTTTCTTTATCACTGACTTTTTAAAAAAATATATATTTTCTGGTGCCTTTTTAGCAAACAAACCCCCCTCCCCCCTCTCCTGTCTGTGACACAGGTAACTGCAAAGGGATTGTAAACAGTTGTATTGTCATACAAATTAACTATCAGTTTTGCTTTTGTAGAGAAAACCAGTTTTGAGGAATGTTCCGAATGGGTGAAGAATGGTGATGTATGGGTTCTTGTATCCAAATGGGAAATTGCTAATGTTTATTTTTGAGCTGCTCATTTTTTAACCATGGTGAACAATAATATTTTTTTCTTTAAGTTTATGGTATACCATGGCATAACAAAAAAAAAAATATAGAAATCCACGTGGTAATAATTAATTTGACGTCAACAAATTTTTGGTATTAGAGAACTGCACTGTTAGGAAGGGAAATGTTTGACATGCGTACTGCATGCTAAATTCCTCTAACCGTTGGTTTATTTTTAGGAGGAAAAGTAAAATGTTTTGGTACTAAACCTTTCTTGATGCTTATTTCTCAGACAATTTTAATTTGAGACTTTCAGAACGGAGGACAATCACAGCCCTCAACGACAGCTCAACCTTATGGGAGTATTGTTCACAAATTGTTTTTTTCTGATTGATTAGACTGTTTTTATGGGTGTTAGAAAGTTCTTATTTATTGGGTGTCAGATGTTTGGTGTGTTCTAATTTGACATATATGAGCTCTGGCATTAATGAGGTGCTATGCTTTAGATAATTAAGCATCTCTTATAAAGTTTTCTTTTAGGATATTGGGAAAAAAAAATAGGATGGAAGTGGATGGCTTGTTGATAGTGTGCTAAGAATTATAATTAATTTATGCCAGCGTTACTACTTTGAGATGTTACTACTTTGATATTGTTAAAGATTTAAAATTTTAAGGTAACCTCCTGCGGTGAATTCAATTAGTTGCCAAGCCATCTCTTTTCATTCTAAGGTGACTCATTGCCCAGGCTTTGCCTATAAATGGTCCTTGAAGTCAGATCCTGTGTCTCCAAGGCTATTTGTTTTCAATTTCCTGCTTGGTGTCAATGAGCAAACGGTGCAATCTCTTATAAATTTATGTTTGCATGAGTACTTACTTCTAGCTGTTTTGTGTGTCTCTATGTGTCCATGTACACAAGACAGCTTGAATTTCACTCCCTGCTGTTCAGTGATCACAGCATCTTAGCCATGCAAGGGATTCTCAGTTCTAGGTAGCTGCCTGCTTGGGTGAGTCAGAGGACTGCAAGCCAACCCATCTCCACCTTTGGAGGAATACAAGGCAGTTCAACCCCTCCAAGGGCCCTCACCATTGTCGCATGTGTGGACATGCTGTGTTCTCACAAAATAGTGCCATTAGGTATCCTTCCTGTCTTAAAATTACCTGCCATCCTGTAGGCCCTAAACCCCAGTGCTGTGAGTGGTTTTACTAGCATTTATTTTTGCTGCCTGCCTGTAGGCCAGAAGCCCAGTGGCGCAAAATACTCCTGCCATTCTTGTAAAACTTGTATTCTTGTCTCTGTACTTACCTGCTATTCTTGCTGAAGTCAGAATGACTCCAGACCCGTCCCAACCCCATGAGTCCATTTATTCTCATATCTAGAGAATATGTGGCAGAATGAATTGAAAAAATTAAACAGTGATTATGGTGATATTTCGCTCTCGTTTCGTTTGCCAACAGGTGCACCAACCCACCCATTCAAGCCTGGAGACAGACGGAAGCCCCACCCGAGCACCAGACGAATTGCTGGAGATTGTGACGAGCACCAGCCGAATTATTGGAGATTGTGATGAGCACCAGACAACTTACCGGAGATTGTGACGAGCACCAGACAACTTACCGGAGATTGTGACGAGCACCAGACGAATGACTGGAGATTGTGACGAGCACCAGATGAATTGCTGGAGATTGTGACGAGCACCAGCCGAATTATTGGAGATTGTGACGAGCACCAGACAACTTACCGGAGATTGTGACGAGCACCAGACAAATTCCAGCTGGATCTAGAAAGACGCATTGGTACAATGCCAACGGACAACCCTACTCCTGGAAGATTTCGCATTTGTGCAACATTGGTACGCTTTGTAGCAAGCTGAGCACTAGTAGCCACTGTTTGGTTACTTGCAACATGTGCTCACCACCCCGAGAACCTCTCCTCATTTTGCCCTTGCTCACCCCAGGAAAAGAGAGAGACACGAGACATTCATGTCTCCACTTTACAGTCGAAGTCAAGCCGATTGGACACAAAGGACATTGTTTTTACGTTTTAGCCGCCAGGGACGTAGTCTGACCGCTCTGATGACGAGGGTCGAAAGGGAATCTTTTTTCCTCCCATTGAATGTGGGGGTTTATTTTTGCCCTTTCCTGGCAAAGGCTTTAGGACATGTTGAAAAATCACATGCCATAGTCAACAGGTGCTGCCATGGTCTATTTGTAGTGACTTTATTGCAATAATATGGAGTTTGGATTTTTCAGGCCATGGATTCTTGCAAGCTATGGCCCTCCCCATTGAACATGTCTGTTTTGATTTGATAGAATTCTAAGAAGTTATATCCCTATGTGCACACAACCAAGTCACCAGCCTACATACACTTTAGAATATAATGTCACCTGTTTTTACCAATGACATGCACTCATACAAGAACACAACCCAGGTATGTCAAGAATGTCCAGCTCATTCATAGTTGGACATATATCCCAGGAGGGCACATAGTGCTATTCAAGACTCTAAGTGATCCCACCGTTATGAATAAAGTTGGGATCAAAGGTTGGGTTGAAAGATTGTATTAACATGCCTTATTACATTTCATATATATATTTCAGTTTATGCCCATTCTATGATGGAGTGTGGGCCCTTGCATTTGCATGGTAACGAGCCAGACTGACACCCATTCCTCCACCCTGGACAGCAGACAGCTGTATTTTGCATTTAGACGACATGTTAAACCACCTTTCCATTCATTTGAACACTTGACAGTTGGATATTTTGCATTTAGATTACAAGACATTTTGCATAGAGATTACTGACACCACCCATAAACACATTTGACAATTGCTTGCATTAACACATGACAACTGAATACAGACGGGGCAACTCTGCCACAAAACACAGATTCAGATACAAGAACACCTCATATTGACACAGATACATAGCGAAAACAAAAGCCCTTTTATGTACTGTTCTGTGAGATATGGGCTTTTGTTAATTTGACTGATGAATTGTAAACCAGTTTGGAGCAGTCTTTCCCGCTCAAAACATGCCTTAAATATGAGCAAAACTTGCAATAAAATCAGTTGTGTCTGCACTAAGTTTGAGTGCTATGTGTCGTCATAACTCCCGGCCGGATGAGGGGAAATTCACTATCTAGGGGGGGTTAGCCACTGAAGGGCCGTGTATCATCGTTTAATTGCCTCCTGATGAGATATGAGCTAACATATAATATTTTATATTATATATCGAAGACACCAATATTCTTCTGTACTACACTATTCACATACGTGTAGTACAGAAGAATATTGTACTACACGTATGTGAATAGGGAACTCATTTTTGAACCCTGTTTGAGATTGTTTCCCACCAGCGCCGACTCATTTTTGCGATTTAATATTTTACACGATGCTGCTCCACTCACTGAAGACTCCCATTTTAAATGCGTAGGTGGTCTGGGATACTGGGTCGACCAATCACGTTGCCTATGTGGAATAGAATATGGACGTCCACCTTTAAATCTTCCCATTGCGTGGTGCAGAGAGAGACTGCCCTTAAGATACTCCTTTTTTGGTATAGGACCCCGGAGCACCTTCACAAGATGAACCCCTCGTGTTCCGCCTTGTGTTGGCGGTGCAGGGGGGATACACGTTCTCTTCATCATATCTTTTGGTCGTGTTCCCTTATCAGTCCTTTTTGGTCTATGGTTTTGGAAACGCTTCAAACTGTGGTGGGATTAGATTTGCCACTAGACCCCTTACATTGTCTACTAGGCCTACCATTTCCCAGGATCTCCAAGCCGGCATCCAAGCTGATATCCTTTCTACTTTTGGCTGCTAGGAGGGCCATTCCACTGTGCTGGTTGCAGCAGTCCCCTCCTGATAGGGCTCTTTTCTGGATTTCTAGTTTCTGAAATCCGGGAATTGGAGTCTCTGACGGCCAGGGTGCATGTTGAGCTGCCTAAATTCAATGCTATCTGGGAAGCCTGGGATTCTTATGCCCTGAACTCCCCTTGATCCCATTGATCCTTTCTTGAGGTGTAAAATGTATACGAGTGTATGTTACTATGTTATCACAGAATCTTTCTCATTCTTTGCAGTTATGTACTGTTTAATTGTCTGATTTGTCACTACAATGTTTTCTGATCTAATTCTGTATTCTGGGGGCACCACTCCCTGTACTGAATGTCTTTTTTTGCTGTTATGACATTCCTATGTTGTGTTTTTATTCTTTTTATGCAAATAAAAATATAATTTCAAAAAAAAAAAGCTTACATAGAGAAAAAAAAAAACACCCTGAAAATCAAAGGGAAAAAATGAGGCAGCAGGCTAATCCATTTTGATGAAATTTCATTGCAGCAACTCAGAATGGTCCTCACTCAGTAGTTTGTATGGCCCCCAACGTGCTTGTATGCATTCCTGACAACATCGGGGCATGCTTCTAATGAGATGACGGATGGTTTCAAGTGAAGCAATACCTTTTTTTCACTTCTCAAAGCAGGTAAATACACTAGCTCTATGGTAAATCTTGGTCAGGTTTACATGGCACTGCTCCCAGTTTTTAATATTTAGCATTGGCATCTATGGGAAATCTGGGCCAGCTTGGCATGGCACTGCTCCCAAATACTAAGTGACAGGGACACCAAACTTGGGGAGCGCGTTAAGGGGACCCAGGACTACAACATGTTAGACAACCTAGGCAAGCTGGCCGACCACAAAATCAGATATGTTGTAGTCCTGGGTCCCCTCTCGGTGCTCCCCACGTTTGGTGTCCCTGTCACTTATAGTTTGGGAGCAGTGCCATGCAAACTGATCGAGATTTCCCATAGATGCCAATGTGTGTGGGTACGGACTCATGAGTGTACATAAAGTGAGATAACATACAGCGAGGAATGCCTATATAAGCTTTTTGGGATTTTTTTTTTACCAAAAATATATAGCAGAATACATATTGGCTTAAACTGATGAAGAAATTAGATTTTTTAATTTTTTTAATTGGGAATGTTTTATAGCAGAAAGTAAGAAATATAGTTTTTTTTTTTTTTTTTTTTTTTTAAATTGTCGCTCTTTTTTTGTTTATAGTGCAAAAAATGAAAATCGCAGAGGTGATCAAATACCACCGAAAGAAAGCTCTGTTTGTGGGAAAAAAGAACATCAATTTTATTTGGGTACAGCGTGGCAAGACCGCGCAATTGTCAGTCAAGGTAATGCAGTGCCGTATTGCACAAAAGGGTCAGGAAGAGGGTAAAACATTCTGGGGCTGAAGTGGTAAAGTCATTGTAAAGTCTCGTTTTTTTTTTCATTTAAAATAACAAACATGTTATACTTACCTCCTCTGTGCAGTGGATTTGCACAGAGCAGCCCAGATCCTCCTCTTCTCAGGTCCCTCTTCGGCTCTCCTGGCCCCTCCCTCTTTTTGAGTACCCCCACAGCAAGCAGCTTGCTTTGGGGGCACCCAAGTCAAGGTACAGCTCCGTGCATCCATTCAAACATGGAGCTGTGATTCGGCCCCGCCCCATCCCTCTCCTCATTGGCTAACTGACTTTGATTGACATTAGCTAAGACACAACAGAGGCACCATTGGTTCCCACTGCTGTGTCTTAGCCAATGAGAAGGGGAGTCCCAGATGGCTGAGACAGTCGTGGACATCGCTGGATCGAGAGGGGACTCAGGTAAGTATTAGGGGGCTAAGGGGGGCTGCTCCACACAGATTTTTTTTATAATAATGCAAAGAATGCATTCAGATAAAAAACTTTCTGACTGACTCTGCAACCCCTTTAACTTTAAAGCGATATTAAAACCAAAAGCAAACCTTTATTATATTACAGGTTATCAATGCTTAGATGTGATGGCTGCATTCGTTTTCTATTTTTAGGCTCTCTTCTATTTTCATTTAGTGATTTAGCCTCTAAATCTGTTGTTTTTCAAAAGAAAAAAACCCTCTTGCAGGTACAGGGAATGGAAAAGTGTGTGGCACAGTGTGTGGGGAGCACAGCAGCCATCAGGCCTGGGCCCCACGGGCCTAACGCCCTTACATCAGAGTTTACCCCTTTCATTAGGATCCACTCCCACTTCCCTCCCACTCACATCAGGGTCCCCAGAGTTATCCCCTTCTAACATCAGGGTCCCGAGAGTCCCCTCTCCTTTAACCAGGGTCCCCAGAGTTCCCACCCCCCTTACATCAGGGTCCCCAGACTTATCGCCTCCTAACATCAGGGTCCTGAGAGTCCCCTCACCTTTAACCAAGGTCCCCAGAGCTCCCACCCCCCTTACATCAGGGTCCCCAGACTTATCCCCTCCTAATATCAGGGTCCTGAGAGTCCCCTCTCCTTTAACGAGGGTCCCCAGAGTTCCCACCCCCTTACATCTGGGTCCCCAGAGTTCACCCTTACAGCAAAGACGCCACTTTCAATAAGATCCCCAAAGTCCCCCCCTTAAATCAGGATCCCAAAGTCCCCCCCTTACATCAGGGTTCCAAAGTCCCCCCTTACATCAGGGTCCCCAGAGCCCCCCTGGCAGTGGCTGCGCCCTAGGTCGCTGTGCCTAGTTCGCCTAGTGTTAGCATTGGCCCTGCAGGCACGCCGCGGCTGGCCTTCTCTCAGCAATCAGCGGGTCCCGCGGACTTGATGTCCACCGGCACCCACCAATTACTCGTTACACAGGCAGAACAGCAGTCTGCCTATGAAACAAGGCAGATTGCCATTCTGTCAGTGGGGAAGACATTGATCCTGTGTTTCTGCTAAGCAGAAACAGTGATCTATGCCTTCCCCTAAAGCACCTCCCCCACAGTTTAGTAAAGCACTGACTAGGAACATATTTAACCCTTTGATCGCCCCTGGTGTTAACCCCTTCCCTGCCAGAGTCGTTAGAACAGCAACAGTGCATATTTTTAGCACTGATTACTGTATTAGTGTACCTGGTCAGTTGTCAGTTAGTATGCAATTTGTCCGCCGCAATATCGCAGACCTGCTATAAGTCGCTAATCACTGCCATTACTAGTAAAAAAAAAAATATCCAATAGTTTGTAGACGCGATAACTTTAGCGCAAACCAGTCAATATACACTTTTTGGGATGTTTACCAAAAATATGTAGCAGAATACACATTGGCCTAAACCGATGAAGAAATTTGATTTTTACTTTTTTTTATTGGACATCTTTTATAGCAGAAACTAAGGAATATTGTTTTTTTTTTTTTTTTCAAAATTGTTGCTCCTTTTTTGTTTATAGCAAAAACAAAAAACGCAGAGGTGATCAAATACCACTAAAAGAAAGTTCTATTTGTGGGGAAAAAAGGACATACATTTCATTTGGGTACAGTGCCACACGACGGCGCAATTGTCAAAGTAATGCAGTGCCATAGTGCAAAGGATGACCTGGTCATGAAGGGGAGGGGGGTAAATCTTCAAGAGGTCAAGTGGTTAACTAACCCTTTTTATGTAAACCTGCTACACTTAGTATGGCTCTCCCTTGTGTTCCCTTTTTTGTTTCTGCATGATAGAAGTGAACTCTCCTTTCTGTATTTTCTATAATGGAGAAGTAACAAGCATGTAGCTCCAAGATAAGATAAACACCCAAGTAATGGACATTCCATTCTAGAAGTAAACACTCCTTTCTCAGTCAGGAATAAGCAAAAACTTTAGGCCAAATTTAGACTTGTGTTTTAACCCCGTAATTGCAGTACCAATATATCGCAGCTGCATGCATTGCACCGTCTTTCACATGTGGGGCCCTATTGTCTCTCCAACTATAAATAAGGCCCCATTGTCTGGCCTACAAACATATGATTGCTCATTTTTCCAGGCCATGGATCCCTTTCTTTCTTTTTTTTTTCTCCAATAAGGAAAAAACATCCCCTAAGCCAGTGATATGATGCTGCTGGCAGGGGCTGACTGGCAACTTTCGGCCCAGGGGGCAAGTACAATCCAGAGGTCCATGGTGCAGCGACTGGGCCTCCTTCCCACTCTCCCTCTTCCCAGGCCTTCTCCTGACCCCCATTCCAAGCCGAAGCTCCACTCCAGGTACTCTCTAACCACCGGCCGAATCCAGGTTTCTGACCTGGCCAGCAGGGGGCAGCTGGGGGGAGCTGAGACAGCTTGGTCAGGGTTGGCTGGGGAAAGAGAGTCTCCAGTGGGGCATGGAACCAGCCTCTGCTCAGACACAGTTTACATCTATGCTGGGAGAAAGGCCTACGCTCTGTCCTCGTCTTCATCCTCCACTCAGTAGTTCAGCGGCAGGAACTTTTTACTTCGGTTCACCAGGAATCCTTTAGGCATGTCTGTGGCAGAAGCGGTGCAGCCTTTTTATAGGGCATCAGAGTGGCCCGGGGGGCAATAGCTCCCCTGCCCCCTGGCCCAGTCCTCCCCTGGCTGCTGGATCACTTTTCTTCTGTGGAAGTGACAGAGTACAACACCACCTCATTTTGTGAGCCATCTGTATGCTACAAGCGCAGTGCTGCGCCCCTGGGAGCAGATCAGAGTGTGACTGTTGCAGGCAAAAAACGACCGGGTCACTCTGCACCATTATATAAAACAGGAAAAAAATCTGGGCTAGGTCAAGTAAAAACAAAACAAAAAGGTAAACAGCCACTGAACCCACTATGATACCAGCTGTAAATGATCAATAAAAATAAGAAGCGGAACTAAACCCTAAGGCCCCGTTCACACTGGGGCGATCTGACTTCCCCAGGCGACCACACAGGTCGCGGCGTGCTGCTCGCACCGTGACCTCGGAGCGGCCGGCACGGACTTCATAACATTGAAGTCTATGCAGGTCGCTCCGGGTCGCCCCAAAGAAGCTCCGGACCCTTTTTCTAAGTCGGAGTGACTTGTGTCGCTCCTATTAGAACGGGTCCGCAGCTTCTGTATGGCAGGTGACCTACGGCGATCTGTCAGGCGACCAGGTCGCCTGACAGGTCGCCCCAGTGTGAACGGGGGCTAATAGTGCAATCATAAATAATCATATGGTAAATAATGTGGCATGAAAACAACTAAGCATACAGTGAATAAATTATGAGCAAAATATATCATTGAAAAAATATGCAAAAAAAAAAAAAAAATGAAATAAGTGCAAATTCCAGTGTTAGGTCAACATAAAAAAGGGCTTTCAATGAAAAAGTCATTTTCAATATTCACACTATATTCAATTAGTCCACTTCAGCTCTGGAAGGTTTTACCCCCTTAATGTCCAGGCCCTATTTTGCGATTCAGCACTGCGTTTCTTTAAAGAAAAATTGCGCAGTCGTGCAATGCTGTACCCAAATACAATTGATGTCCTTTTTTCCCACAAATAAAGCTTTCGTTTGATGGTATTTAATCGCCTCTGCGTTTTTTGGATTTTGCGCTATAAACAAAAAATACATTTTTTTATCATTTTAGGCCAATTTGTATTCCGCTACATATTCTCGGTAAAAAAAATCCCAAAAAGCGTATTTTAATTGGTTTGCGCAAAAGGTATCGTGTTTGCAAACTATGGGATAGATTTTTGGACTTTTTTTATTAGTAATGGTGGCAATCAGCAATTTTTAGCAGGACTGCGATATTGCGGCGGACAGATCGGAACCCTAACTGCCATTTTTGACACTTTTTGGGGGCCAGTGACATTACTACAGTAATCCATGCTAAAAATATGCACTGTTACTGTATAAATTACACTGGCAGGGAAGGGGTTAATACTGGGGGTGATCAAAGGGGTTCATGTATGCCTAACTGTGTTTACTGACTGTGTGTGGGGGGGAGGGTTTTGTGACAGGCACAGAGAGATCAGGTTGTAGTTTAGCTGAAACTCCTGATCTCTCTCTGCCTGTCTGACAGAAGATCCGCCTGCTTTGTTTACATAAGCAGGCGGGTCTTCTGTCAGTTTATCTGACGATCGAGGGAGGCTGGCGGCGATTGCCGCCTCTCCTCCCATGGCCCGCCTCCCACTGTGTTTAGACACGGCTCTGCCGGTGCGTGCACTAAATCACGTAGATCGACGTGATTTCGCGCAGCCGAGCCACCCTGCCGCAGTATATCTGCGTGGGGCGGTTGGCCACTTGTTAAACTAGAGTGTCCATAACGTGCAAAAAAGTGTATAAGTAACATTGATTGATGAAATCCTCCACCAAGCACCTACACTTAGCATACATTTCTTACCAGACAGCGTGGACCATAAATTATAATGGTCATAAAGCACAAAATAACCCGGCATCCGAGATAGGAGGTGGCTGCTGAGCAGCAGCTGGAAATGGAACGGGGACAAAAAACAACGAACAAGCACCTTCAGTCATTTTTTCATCTTTCCATCTATTAAATCTTCTGCCCTTGTTGTTTTAACTTTGGATAATAAAACATTTCTTTTCTGCCAGTAAATACCTTCTACAGCCCACTTCCTCTTTCTTGTCTAGTAATTAGCATAGGCTAATGCCATCATGCACAGCCCTCTTTCTCTCACTCTTGCTTTACTTCCTGGAATCCATCTGCCCTTAGCTCAGGCGTGCAGACAGGAGGGTGTGCTTAGCTGACAAAACCCCTCCCCCCTCCTGAAGGCTCCTGGGATTGATGCCATAATTTGCCTAGGCATTGAAACTAGGAAGTAACTAAAGAAATTTAAAAAACAATTTAAAACAAGTAAATATGATACAATTTGCTATCTATTTACTAATGATAGTAACATGAGGATTCAAAAAAGTCAGTGTTGATTGATGGAGTGAAATTCCACTTTGAATCACCATTTAACTTTTCATTTTTTGCAAAATAAATGAAAAAAGACTGAAAAATACATTTTTTTATGAATACATATTTTCACCACTGTCGGCCCACGATAAAATGTTGGTGTTCCCCAGGGGTTCTGCCACAAATCAACAGTGTGACGGATGTAAACCGCTTAATGTTATTTCCAGTATTGTTCTCAATGCGCACTGACAGTCAATACTGTCAACACGCATTGATACCCGATGCCTCCTCAGTAGTTTTGGCTCCTGTAAACTCAGAGGGAGGTGCCAGGAGTAGTGCAGGGAATGGGAATTGAAGGAGGGGACTTCCAATCGCGGCGCCGATCACGGACCATTATGTATATAAGGCAGCAGTGTGATCCAGGTTGAAGGGGAGCAGAGAGGCGGAGCATTGTGTGTATAAGGCAGCAGTGTGATCCAGGGGAAGGGGAGAAGAGAGGCGGAGCATTGTGTGTATAAGGCAGCAGTGTGATCCAGGGGAAGGGGAGCAGAGAGGCGGAGCATTGTGTATAAGGCAGCAGTGTGATCCAGGGGGAGGGGAGCAGAGAGCCAGAGCATTGTGTGTATAAGGCAGCAGTGTGATCCAGGGGGAGGGGAGCAGAGAGCCAGAGCATTGTGTGTATAAGGCAGCAGTGTGATCAAGGGGGAGGGGGGCAGAGAGCCGGAGAATTGTGTGTGTATAGGGCAGAAGTGTGGTCCAGGGGGAGGGAGGCAGAGATCCAGAGCATTGTGTGTATAAGGCAGCAGTGTGATCCAGGTGGAGGGGGGCAGAGAGCCGAAGCATTGAGTGTATAAGGTAGCAGTGTGATCTAGGGGGAGGGGGGGCAGAGAGCCGGAGCATGGTATGTATAAGGCAGCAGTGTGATCCAGGGGGAGGGGGGCAAAGAGCCAGAGCATTGTGTGTGTAGGGCAGCAGTGTGGTCCAGGGGTAGGGGGGCAGAGATCCAGAGCATTGTGTGTATAAGGCAGCAGTGTGATCCAGGGGAAGGGGACAGCAGTGTGATCCAGGGGAAGGGAACAAAGAGCCAAAGCATTGTGTGTATAAGGCATGTAAAATAATTTTTTAGTGATCCCCAAGATTCAAAGTTGTGAGGTTAGTGGTTCTCAAGGTCCAAAAGGTTGGCGACCACTGGTCTAACTTTGCTGTTGTTCCGGTATGATTACCTTATGGGCACTTGAACACCTCTGTACAGGAATGTATGTGAGAACTGTTTGCCCTACTTCAGTAACATTACAGTTAACTATTAATTCACTGATCTGAAATCTCTCAAAGGGCTGCAAGCACAGGGTGTCAAATAAAATTTGTGCCCTAAAATTAACTTAAGTGTATTGTATCAAATGCTTCCCAATGACTACCACTGTAAGGAGGACATTCTTTCCACTGACCACCACTGTAAGAGGGACATTCTTCCCACTGACTACCACTGTAATGGGGAAATCTTTCCACCGACCACCACTGTAAGAGGGACATTCTTCCCACTGACTACCACTGTAAGAGGGACATTCTTCCCACCGACAACCACTGTAAGAGGGACATTCTTCCCACTGACTACCACTGTAAGAGGGACATTCTTCCCACTGCCTACCACTGTAATGGGGACATCTTCCCACTGACTACCACTGTAAGAGGGACATTCTTCCCAATGACTACCACTGTAATGGGGACATCTTCCCACTGACTACCACTGTAAGAGGGACATTCTTCCCACTGACTACCACTGTAATGGGGACATCTTCCCACCGACCACCACTGTAAGAGGTACATTCTTCCCAATGACTACCACTGTAATGGGGAAATCTTAACACCGACCACCACTTTAAGAGGGACATTCTTCCCACTTACCATGATAAATTCATTGTAGTAGGGGTGCCCAGAGACCAGAACATAATTTAAAGGGTTCCTCTGGAGTAAAAAAGTAAGAGAAAGGCTGATCTGCTCATTGCAGGAGCGTCTAGGTGGCCAGTCAGTTCCCAGCTGTAAAAAGGCACAAAGTTGGTCAGCATTCAGGAGCCGAGCTGGGAACTGTTCCAAAGGAAACATATCAGTCTGGTGGACTGGCTGTGTGCTTCCTCTTAGTCTATAATTCCTGAGAAGGAGGTAGAGACTGTTCTGTGGAGAAGACATAAGCGGCTGCTCGAGGCTGCATTTTGTGTACCTCTAAGATAAACAGTTGTTAATTCTCCAAATTCCTTTTACGTCTTTCTCGTAAAGGTTTGTTTAAGTAACTAAGCAGAAGGTGAAAAAGGAAGCAGAAAGCCAAAGGACATAGAAGGCTAAAGGATGAATACAGTCTTCCCGTTAACATTTCTGAGGACGCACGATGGCTCTTACAAAGAGCAGCTGCAATGAACTTATTTACTCCATTCTTAAAGAAATGAAGGAAAGCAGCTTTAAAGAATTTAAATAGTATTTGAGTGATGAGGACACCCTGATGCCGTACAAACACATTCCAGTTGCAGAGCTGGAGAAAGCAGACCGCATTGATGTTACTGGTCTTCTGATCAAGTACTACGCAAAGGAAGAAGCCCCGAACGTAACCCTTAAACTGCTGGAAGTCATTGGGGGAACAAATCTTGCTATAAAACTCAAGTAAGTCAGATAATGAAGAATGGCAGAAGAAATGTGGACCTTTAATGCATAGCTTCCAACTGTCCCTTATTTGAGACCAAATCCCTCTGTTCCTGGTGCAGCCTCAGCTGTCCCTCTATTAGGCCAAATGTGTACATCTCTATACAAAATGTACTATTTTACTACCAAAAGGGTTATGCTGCACTAAACTAAGGTGACCAGATTTTTAAAATTAAATCCGGGGACATTTTTTATTGGCAAATGATATTTTATAAGCCTATCCTCAAATAATATATGCAGTGTATGTAGTATGTGTTTATGGAATAATTAGTAAAAGCAAGACAATTGGCCATTCACATGTTGTTGAATTAAATGCACCTGCTTGGTATATTCTACAGGCGCTCTTCATCCAAAAACTTGTGAGTGGCCAATTGTTTTCCTTTTTAATATTAGGAGTTACATATTGCACTTAGAGTGCGCCCTCTTGTGTCCTCATTGTTACACAACGCCCAAACATTAATAAACAAAAACAATGGAGCGATGAACATGTAATAACACTCCCAAACCCTCACCCAGCACTCAAGACTTAAAAAATGATATTGTATATTATTCCTCTTCCAATGCGATTATCACTTCCTAAAACACATAAAGCTGCTACTATTCGTCCAAATTGATAATAAATCTCACATGTGTAACCTTACCAATTTACAACAATACATAACAGTTGGAAAGACACACCTTAGCAGGGCTATAAAACGTCCTTGTTATCACAAAGGAAACTTTTAGTAAATATTAACTCATATATACTGTATATAGCTCATAACCTTTGAGTGACACCCTGAGGTCGATTAAATTAAACAGGAAACAGAGGATTCAAAGTTCGCTCTGGTGGCGTATGACGCAGTGGAGGCTGATACCTAGATGCTATAATTATTTAAAGGCGCAGTGTATCATTTTTTCGGTGAGTATGCATTGCCTAAGGGGAATCATGAGCGGTGTGGTGAAGGCGCATGGTGTGAACATCCAATTCTAAATACACCGGTGAAGGAAAAGGACTTTATTGGACTATTAGGATACTAATATTTACTAAAAGTTTCCTTTGTGATAACAAGGACGTTTTATAGCGCTGCTAATGTGTGTCTTTCCAACTGTTATGTATTGTTGTAATTTGGTATGGTAACACATGTTGAGATTTAATGGCCAAGCATTGTCACAGGAAGTTTTGTCACAGTTGCCTCTAGGCTCTGATACCAGCTGATGTCAGGTATTTTATGTTGGAACGAGAAGAAGTAGGGGATTACTGCACAGGCGGGTATCAGTGCTGTACAACTGCTCAAAACAGGACTGGTTCTAGATTGTTTTGAAAGGTTGGAAGCGTACCTGCCAACTGTCCCGTTTTTGCTGGGACAGTCCCGGCAAATAGGACCCTGTCCCAGGTAATTAAATTTGTCCCGGCTGCCCGTAAATGCCCGTTACGGGCAGCCGGTGCCCATAAACCAAATGGTTGTGGGCCGACATTGTAACTGCGCATGCGCCATTCCGACGCCTGCCGAGCTCGGGAAAGCTCGTACAACCTCAGCCGGGCTGGCGCATGCGCAGTTACGTAATGGCGCCTCCTGGCACCATTTTTAAATCAAAGGCACTTGTTCTTAGCAGCGCCTCGCCGGCGCCGTCCGCCACAGACGGCTGCAGAGCAGAGAAGGACTGTCACCCGGGAGTGCTGCTGGACACTACTTGCCCCTTGCAGGGGATGAACATATTCTGTGGAAGGTGAGAAAGCCTTTCATTTTGAATGGGTTTGGGGGCCAATCTCTGACAAGTAGAAGCATTCAAAGGAGAAAATGTAAGAGATAGGCAGAGGCACTTCCTGGAATTAAACAACAGGACTACAAGGACCATTGGAAACTTATTCTGCACCTACTACCCTTCATCAAAAATAAACATAGGATTTATGAGTGCAAGGCTTCGCTTACAAAAATAATGGTATGCATTAAAACTTGGAAAAGCAGATATTGAATGAACCATTTTAAATTACAATTTCAGCTTTAAGGGAGGGCAAATGTAACCAAAGTGTTTCCAATGAGCATGTGTCACGTATGATATAATTCATTATATGGGCCCCTCCCTTTCCAGTTTTCCGTAATTCTCTCTTTATTGAGTAAACCCTATAATCTGATGATAAGTAGGCAGGGATTAATTATGTGGAGTGGGCGGAGCTTCAGGGAAGTGGTTGTGGTAAGTAATTGCTAGCTGTGCTGCAAAGTGTCCCTGGAAAAATAATTTTTTTCAAATGTTGGCAACTATGTTGGAAGCAATGAGAATCAGTTGTTTTTTGATATAGTAAGAACCTTACTTTTACTTTTACAGATCCAAGCTCCATCCCCAGGGGATTGGAGAACAGTACGAGAGGGAAGGGACCTTGACTTGAAAGCCCCAACGCATCTCTGGTCCCGTGACTTTCCAGTGCTGGGAAAATCCAATGGAAGAATCGGTCATCCACATCCTCTGAATCCTCCTCACCACATTTATTATTTTCTTACCTGTAACCAATGATCAAACTGAGCCTTTTATAGACGTGGATTGACTGTAATTGTAATACTTTGTACGGGTCCTAATTTTATATTTCATGGCTGTTGTCAGCTGACATGTCAATCAATAAAGTAATTGCTAAACTAACATCATTGTCTTTTGGGTTCAAATGCAGTTGTGACCCAGATGTAGCCTTTCCATCTCATCTATGCTGCATATCCGCATATCAGAGATCTGAGGTCACCATGAACTTTTTTTTTTTGTCTTCATAAAAAGAGTCGTTGAAACAAATAGAGCTTAGTGGGGTTCTACTTTAACCTCTTACCATACGGTAAGTGCAATGGAAAAGAGGGTAGGCTTTAACCTCCTTAGTGGTATTTCCGAGTGTGGCTCAGGGTTAATTTTCAGTACCAAAAGCGGTAACCCCGAGCCACACTTGGGAATACCCCAGAATCACACTCACCTTCCCTGCGATTCCACACCATCCTCACACTCTCTCCCCACCCTGTGCTCAGCCGATGCCGGCACTTGCCTTCCAGTTCCCTTCCCTGCGATCCCCCGCTGTTCTCCGGATGTCCTCCCCCGCCATCCTCCAGCCTTCCTCCCCTGCCGTTCTCCCCTGCCGTCCTCCCCCGCCGTCCTCCAGCCTTCCTCCCCTGCCTTCCTCCCCTGCCTTCCTCCCCTGCCGTCCTCCCCCGCCGTCCTCACAGTCTCTCCCTGCTCTGTGCACGCCCGATACTGACACCTGTCTTCCGGTTCCCTTCCCTGCGAGCGTTGCGACGCAGGGGGGTGGAACCGGCGGCAAATTCAAAAATGTAAATACACCAAATGAGATGATAGAAAGCTGTGATCCTAACGGATTACACTGTATCATCCCATTTCACCACAGGATTTCACCTGGTGACTTATCCAGTGCCCAGCCTGTGCTTTTCCAGTTCTTTGTGCCTGGAAAATAGAGAACGACCATGGCGTCCAAAAAGCGTTCTTTTTGCGCAAAAGTTCTTTTAGACGAACTGGAAAACAGCGACAGCGATAAGGAGTTACTTGAAGAACTGAGCGATAGCGATTAGTGGGAAAATTGGTCATCAGGTACGGAAAGTGACGACAGCGACGATTCTGATGTCTCTTTCCGGCACATCGCTTTTGGAATTTGGGAAAAATATCAAATGATTCTTCAGAATTTCCAACGCAGCGATGTGAAAGAAAGAGACATCAGAATCGTCGCTGTTGTCACTTTCCGTACCGGATGACGAATTTTCCCACCAATCGCTATTGCACAGTTCTTCAAGTAACTCCGTTTCACTGACGCTGTTTTCCAGTTCGTCTAAAAGCGCTTTTGCGTAAAAAGAACGCTTTTTGGACGCCATGGTCGTTCTCTATTTTTCAGGCTCAAAGCACTGGAAAAGCACAGGCAGGGCACTGGAAAAGTCACCAGGTGAAATCCTGTGGTGAAATGGGATGATACAGTGCAATCCGTTAGGATCACAGCTTTCTATCACCTCATTTGTTTATAGCGCAAAAAATAAAAATCGCACAGGTGATCAAATACCACCAAATGAAAGCTCTATTTGTGGTATAAAAAAAAGACATCAATTTTATATACTGTAGGTACAGCGTCGCACGACCGTGGAATTTCTAGTTAAATTAATGCCGAAAAATTGCCTGGTCATTAAGGGGGCAAATCCTTCCGCTCCAGAAGTGGTTAATTATAGAGGCCATCACATCTGTCCAAAATGGGAGAAAACAGAGGCTGCAGAAGGGACAGAGGCAGGGCTGGGACAAGGGGTGGGCAGGAAGGATGGCTGCCCTGGTCAATGGGGTATCATAGGTAGGAGGGTGCCGGGAGGAGATTTGTGTTGGAAGGGGGAATTTAAGGAGCAGCAGGGGGTAAGAATTGTGCTAGGAGGGGGATTGGGGAAGAGGATTTGTGCTAAGGAGAGGGGTTAGGGGGTTGTGCTATAAGGTGATTTTTTATTTATTTTTTTTTGGAGGGGGGGGAAATTGTACTAGTAGGGTTAATTGGGGGGGGGGTATTCGTGCTAGGAGAGGAAATTTGGGAGAGGGGAGGATTTGTACTATGGTGGGGGATTGGGGGGGGGGATTTGTGCTGGGAGGGGGGATTTGATGTGGGGGAGAGGAAATGTACTTTGAGGGGAAATTTTAAGGGTAGAGGATAAGGGGGAGGAATTCCAGCAGGGGGGGCAGATTTGTACTGGGATGAGGGGGGATTTATGCTTAGGGGTTAATCATGCAGATTAGTGCTCAGTTTAAAACTCTTGGGGGATTTTTTGCGGACACATGATGCTCATGCATCTTGGGCGGTTGCAGTTTGGCATGTGCATCCTGGGCTCTAGATGACCTTGTCACTGGACAGAGGGGATAGTTGAGAGGTATGGGCCACTGTGACAGCTAATCACAGTGAACATAGGAACAAATATCAGCCAATCACTCAGAAAAACACACAGATCCATAGCTCTGCTCAATATTGGCCTCACTCCACATGGACAACCCGGGTGCCAGCCATCACAGTCCGTCTCCGCTCTTCAGTGAAAACAGCGGCACTTCAATTATCTATTCTTGTAGTATTTTTAGAAATCAGTAAACTGACTGCAGACAGTGATGTCTCCAACCCAAAACCATCCTTCCTTGACGCGTTTCACCACTCCGGCTTCTTCTATCCATATGGGCAAGCTAGGAGTGGTGAAGTGCATCAAGAAGGTGAAGATGGAACGTGATGGCCGGCACCCAGGTCGTCCATGTGCAGGAGAGGCCAGTCTTGGGCGGAGGTATGGATCCGTGTGTGTTTCAGAGCCATTCACAGTGGTTACGTGATCAAGAATCAATGATGGAGTGTCACCATAGAATGAGCGCTACGTGATCAAGAAGTCTGTGTGGCCCCACCCAATCCATTTAACCACTTCTGGACCAGAAGATTTTCCCCCTTAATGACCAGGCCATATTTTGCGATTCGGCACTGCGTTACTTTAGCGGACAATTTGCGCGGTCGTGCGACGCTGTACCCAAATAGAATTGATGTCCTTTTTTTCCCACAAATAGAGCTTTCTTTTGGTGGTATTTGATCACCTCTGTGATTTTTATTTTTTGCGCTATAAACAATATTTTTCACTATCTGCTACATAGCATTCTCAAAAAAAAAATTTAAATCAAATTTTTTTTAAATTTATGGCCAATTTGTTTTCTGTTACATATTTTTGGGGAAAAAATCGCAATAAGCGTATTTTGATTGGTTTGCGCAAAAGTTATCACGTCTACTAACTACGGGAAAGATTTATGTCATATTAAGGCTCGGTTTCCACTAGTGCGACTTGCGGTGCGACTTGACACATGTCAAGTCGCATGACAAGTCAAAACCCATTGTTTTCAATGTGGACCGTTTCCACTGCTGCGACTCAAGACGCAGCGTCTTCAAAATTGCTTCTTGCACTACTTTGGGCCGACTTTAGTGCGATATGTCCCTCATAGAAGGTAATGTAAGTCGCAACGAAGTCGCAGTACACGGTTTTGAACGCGACTTCGTCTCGACTTCGTTGCGATTTGCACGGAAGTTTACAGTAAATTTTTTTTATTGTTATGTTCCGCCCCAAATCACATGATCTCTGCACCTCCCAAGAACATCACTTCCCATAGTTAGCAGAGGAGAGGAGAGTGTTATATACAGCAAGCATGCCAAGATCCAGGAAGAATAAAAGAACTTCTCATGATAATGAGGAGATTATACGTCTGGTCAGAGCTCGCCCCTCAATATACGACACCCGAGACCCCTTATATAAGGACCATGTGAGGAAGGAGAGAGCATGGCTGGAGATTGCAAGGATCTATTTTGAAAATTGGGACTGTCTTACAAGTACTGAACGGACTGAAAAATGTAAGTGTTTCATATATGCAATTTATCACATTGCTGCTTGCCCCCATATGTACAGTACAGTACCGTTATTTTCTTTTTTTCAGTGCACTCCTTACAAACCAGATGGAGAAGCATAAAGGACTGCTATAACCGCTATCTCAGAAAATTACGAGAAGCAAGGAGTGGTTCTGGGTCCTCCAGGATTGTCCCCTATGCGCATGCCCAGGAGCTGGAATTTTTAAGGCCGGTGTTGGAGATGCGAGAGTAAGTTGTCAGCATTTTTTTAGATACTGTAGTTGACATATAAAATATATTAATATTCCTAAAATTTGAAATGTATTCATTATATTTCAGAACCCAAGCAAGCTGGCAAGACTCCTCACTTGGTTCTGACCAGCAGGAGGGGTCACAGGAGGCGGCAGCGGAGGAGGAGGAGGAGGAGGAGGGATGCCAAGACCCTGGTGACCCTGACCCTGATGGTGAGGAATCAGAGGGAGTAATATCAAGACCATTGTCCATTATTGATTCTCCTGCTGCGGTGGAGGCTGAACCAGGGCCTAGTGCAGAACAAAGGCCTTCACGAAGATCTTCCTCAAGGTCTTCATCAAGGGCGAATCCTAGGGGTGGTAAACCCATGGAGGAGGTTCTGAAGGTGGTGAAGGAAATGAACGCACACATGAAGGAAAGCATGTGTGATGACACTGCTTTCATGACCGTGTTGTTGGGTATGTGCAAGCAGGTCCCCCCTGAGAAAAAGTATGCACTAAGGATGGCTCTCATGTCAACCGCCCAATCTTTTGTGGTTGGGGAGGCAAGCTCTACAGCATGTATGGAAACCCCCCCCCCCCCACCACACATATCCCCCCAATTACCAGTACCCACCACCACCACCACCAAGTTCACAGTATGGGCACCAAGTTAATCGCCCATACTACGATGAGTATGGCAACATGCCGAATATCTCCAGGCCCCGCATGTTGCACCCAATACCGCCCCCTATTGCCTCCACCCTTGGCACACCAAGACCTTACCAACCTGCTCCCATGCAGGTTACGCCTTTCCCGGAAAGGCAATACCGTCAGGGATCTGCAAGTGATTACCCAAGCCCATCTGGCCCATCAAATATTTCTCATTCTGGGTCCACTGAATCTCCAATTATATACCAGGATTTGTAATTTTTTTTGTTTTTGGTTTTTGTTAATATTTTACCTGTTAATTTATTTTTTCATTGTTTTGGTGCTGGTATCTCCAAAACATTGGTGATGTTGTTATAAAAAGTTTATTTTTTTCTAAATTTTGAGAAAAAAAAAATAAAAAAAATTACCTTGTTACTCTACTCTGTGGTTTTTGTTTGGATTATTTTTGCTTCTATAGTACTGTCAATAATGTGTGTATGCTATATAATTATATCTACAGTAGAAAACAGCAAAACAGAAGGTTAAGCAATGTATTTTTATTATAGCTAGAACTGGAACAATATGCAGACTTTGGTTATAATTGCACAGAAATATAAGGAAAACATAACAGAATTTTATTCAAAATTGGACTGTGTTGGAACGTGTGATACATTATGAAATAGCGTCCAGCTGCCAGGGGACAGAACCAGCAGCAGACATGAAAAAGGATGTGAATCCCTCACGCACAGTAGCACCATTGCTTGTGCCCCTACTGGCACTCAAACTTGCACCCTCCATGTCATTCATGCCACAATCTTCATGATTGTACCCATCACGAAGTGCAACATAGTTGTGAAGAACACATGCTGCTTTGACTGCACATATTGCATTATCCATTTTTAAATTGATAGATGTGTGCAGGAACCTCCACTTGTTAGCTAAAATTCCAAAGGCGCATTCAACAACTCGTCTTGCCCTGGTTAAGCGGTAGTTGAAAACTCTTTTTTCCACAGTCAGAGACCGATTTGAATAGGGCCTTAAGAGATGATGACTGAGAGCGAAAGCCTCATCTCCAACAAAAACAAATGGCTGTGGTGGTCCGTTTGTCCCTGGTAGTGGACAGTCCGGTGGCAGCTGAAGTCCATCTTCCCTTAACATTCTTCCGAATGTGGATCTCGCAAATATGCTCGAGTCTGAGCTGCTTCCATACGAACCTATGTCTACATAGCTAAAACAGTATTTGGCATCAGCCACTGCTAGTAAGACAAAAGAAAAGTATTTTTTGTAGTTGAAGAATTTACTTCCACTGCCAATGGGCTTCAATATTCTAATGTGTTTTCCGTCAATTGCACCAACACAATTTGGAAAATTGCAGTGGTCCCAGAAATATTCTGCTATCTTGCACCAGTCTTCTGTAGTGGGTTTCTTCAGGACCAAATCCTTAAGAACATTCCAGATGGCTCTGCAGGTATCATGGATAATATAGCTGGCAGTAGTTTTGCCAACCAAGAACTCATAATGTAAACTTGTAAAGGTATGTCCAGTTGCCAGGTACCTAAAAATAAAAAAATAATGTTAGAATGATGCATAAACTGGCTTGGACGAAGGTACCTGAGGAAATGAAGGAAGAAGATAGGCAGGAGAAAGACACTGTTGAAAAAAACATGGCAAACATAATCACAACCACTACTACATATATGTTACATGATAATTACATGATAATGTGTCTCTCCAAATGCCTCAGGAGGTAAGTAGGTTGGAAAATTTACCTCAATGTGATAATCAGTCTTTCTATGGGCGGAATACTCCTTCTGAATCTAGTGTTTTGTCTCTCTAGATGTGTGGAGAGCAGAGCCAACAATTCATCAAAACTGTAAAAAAAAAACATATATGGCATTTATCAACATTATCCATGTAAAAAATAACATACATAGAGACATATTTGTTAAAGAGTTGACATGAACATATGTTCTGACCTTTTAATTGACATCCGTGTGTAATTAAAGAATTTGTCTTAATGAGCACGGAGGTCATGATAAAGGATCCTGAACTGGCCTCTCTCTTCCCTTTGGGAGATGACAGGATGGATCCAGAAGCGATGCCTTCTCCTTCTCCTGTCCTCTTCTTCCTCATCAATAACAGCTGCTACAGCAGCCATAATTACTGCTGCTCCAACATACTGCATAGCCAACATGTTTCCTGCAACATACACTACTATTCCAAAACAGGAAATTACATCACTTGCAGGAAAAGGAATTACATCACTAGCAGGAAAAGGAATCTTTTATGTGCAAGTCGCATACATCAAAGTCGCAACAAGTCGTAGCCGCAACAAGTCGTTGTAAATTCGTACACAAGTCGCGCGTTTATCAAAGTACAAAGTCGCTATTGAAGACGCGCGACTTTGAAGTCGCACTAGTGGAAACCCAGCCTAAATGTTTTTATTCTTTTTTACTAGTAATGGCGGCGATCTGTGATTTTTTGCGGGACTGCGACATTGCGGCGGACAGATCGGACCCCTAACGGACATTTTTGACACTTTTGAGGTTACCAGTGACATTACTACAGTAATCAGTGCTAAAAATATGCACTGTTACTGTAATAATGACACTGGCAGGGAAGGGGCTAACATTGTGGGTGATCGAGGGGTAAAATGTGAGGGGAGTGATTCTAACTGTGGGGGGGGCGTGGCTTATGATATGATCACAGAGACCTGTGATCCTATGTAGAAGGATCACAGGCACTCTGTGATCTTTCCAAAGAGAAGAACGGTCAGCTGTGTTTACAACATCTGCCCGTTCTTCTCTCTCAGCGGGGAGCGATCGCGCGTGTCAGGCGGCAATCGGAGCCGCCTGCCCCGTGCATCCGAGATCCTGCTGCCGAGTGGGGGCGGGAGCACGCCTGCTGGAGGCGCGCACTCGCCCCCTAGCTGCAGGTGTGCAATCGACGTAGGTCTACGCTAGAGGGCGCTGGAGGGCCGCACAGCTGCAGTAAATAGGCGGCGGGCGGTCCGGAACCAGTTCAAGGGATGCCAGGGCTTGGCAGAGAGGGATTAAAGCTAAACGCCAGATGACTATAAAAAACACCAATTATTGCAGCCCAGTAATCATTTTTAGACCCTTAGTCACTTAGGGGCCGCTCCAAATACATTTACTGTGGCAGGGCAGCCCTAAGATGCAAAATTACATACCTGTACATGATTTCTACCATCGGCTCTGGGGTGCGTGCGCGCGCTGCCGGAGCCCCGCTCTCATCAGGAACACAGATGTCTCTCCTCCTGCAGTCAGTCCATCCCCCACACAGTTAGAAAGCACTCACTAGGAGCAAACTTAACCATTTGATCGCCCATGATGTTAACCCCTTCCCTGCTAGTGTCATTAGTACAATGACAGTGCATTTTTTTTTAGCGCTGATCACTGTATTGGTGTCACTGGTCCCCAAAAAGTTTCACAACGGGGGATATTTACTAAAACTAGAGAGTGCAAAATCTGGAGCAGCTCTGGATAGAAACCAATCAGCTTCCAGGTTTTATTGTCAAAGCTTAATTGAACAAGTTGAAGTTAGAAGCTGATTGGCTGCCATGCACAGCTGCATCAGATTCTGAGTGCTCCAATTTTAGTAAATCAACCTCTTAGAGTCAGATTTGTTCGCCGCAATGTCGCAGTCCTGCTAAAAATCGCTGATTGCCGCCATTACTAATAAAAACAATAAAAAAAAAAGTCCATAAATCTATCCCATAGATTGTAGACACGATAAGTTTTGCGCAAACCAATTAATATACGTTTTTTGTGAAAAAAATATGTAGGCCTAAACTGATAAGAAATTTGATTGTTTTACATTTTTTTATTGGATGTGTTTTATAGCAGAAAGCAAAAAAAATTTTTCTTTTTCAAAATGGTCGCTCTTTTTTTCGTTCATAGCGCAAAAAATAAAAAAAATGCAGAGGTGATCAAATACCACCAAAAGAAAGCTCTATTTGTAGGGGGAAAAAAGGACGTACATTTTTTTGGGTACATCGTCACACGGCCGCGCAATTGTCAGTTAAAGCAACAAAATGGGGTATTGCAAAAAAATTACCTGGTCAGGAAGGAGGGTAAAACTTGCCGGGGCTGAAGTGGTTAAATATATTTCTAAAATGCAAGCAGTAAAAGAATCAGAATTTCATTAAATGTTTTCACTGTCCAGTCACAGAGTGAGAGTACAGAGGAGGAAGGGTTAAAAAAAAAAAAGGGGGGGGCAGCCGAGCTGCAGTTTTACTCCCCCCTGGCCACCCACCTAAAGTGTAATGTACAGCTGGAGGAGGCTGTTAACATGCTGCAAGGTTTTGCATCGGGCAGTGGCCAGTGGTGGCTGGTGCTCCATGGGCCGGTGGGGCGGCAGATGGACCACACCAGCCCACACACCATACCCCCTCTCCCACCCCCCCCCCCAGTCGCCAGCTCACTCACCCTGGACATATGGAGGGAGGGCAGGCAGCAGCAGCGGGGGCAGCGGCATCTCCTCAGTCTCCTGTGTCTCCTCCTTCCTCCTCCTCCTTGGCCAATGGCATGGCTTCTCCTTTTGGTCAATTGGGAAACGGGTCTCAGGACCCACTTCCTGATTGGCCAGGAGGAGGAGCCGTGTGACAATAGCGAATATTAATTCGCAACTGTCACAAAACTAGGTGGGCTCGCGCCCCGAGCCCACCCTTTTTTGAAGCCTATTAAAGCCTCTGGCTCTAATCCGGTTGCTTCAAAAAAAAAAAAAAAAAAAACCAGATTGGAATCCATGCGTCCGGCGCCCTGCATGTAGATTAGGGGACCGGACGCATGGATGGGGGGGCAGCGCCCCTGGGCCCCCCATGGACGGGCGGCCGCCCCTGCGTGATATGTAGAGTTGTCAGCCATTCAAGTCACTTGGACCATGCCACAATCATGAGCCAAATGCTTGGCTCATGGTTGCAGAGCATAAGCAATATACTTCCATTCAACAAAAGCAAAAAATAACAAAATTAAAAAAAAAACAACTTTGGGGGAGGATCGCCTTCTGAATGCCTGAAATGCAGTCCATCAAGTATCACTTTTCAGAACGTTGTCTACTGTGAACCTAAACCTAAATATTACCCGCATTCCCCCATCACCGGTCAGACAGGTCTGTGCTGTTTACCAGAGCTGTGCATGGCCGATTTTACACAGAGAAAAATGTTCTGGCTGCAGGAGGATTCCAGCACAATCCTACACCTGGATTCACAGGGGGATGCAAACTGTTTGTGGCCGCTGAGCCCATACAAAGCATAGGAGTTCCGATGTAGTCCATACTTGCCAACTGTCCCGTTTTTGCCAGGACAGTCCCGGCAAATAGGAGCCGGTCCCGGGTAATTTACATTGTCCCGGCAATGTACTTATTTACACTTTGCACTTACTTAATGTACTTATTTACACCTTGCACTTTGTTTATATTTACATATAACATTTTTTGTATGGTCACACCTGAGCACATTTCACACTTTACAATTGCAGGGAATTGTGATGAAAATTTTAAACTTTAGGCAGAAGTAGTGCAGCTGAATGGGAGAATTATTCCAATTCTGCTACTTTGGCCTCTTTGAAATTCCCTTTTCAATTTCCTGTAATTCTCTCTTTACTGAGTAGACCCTATAATCTGATGATAAATAGGCAGAGATTATTTATGCAGAGTGGGCGGAGCTTCAGGGAAGTGGGTGTGGTAAATAATTGATAGCTGTGCTACAAAGTGTCCCTGGAAATTTTTTCCAAATGTTGGCAACTATGAGGGTGGACTGTAGGTCCTCCGCTGAGCGACAGACGTACTTGGTGCTTTGGAAGGTAAAGCGGATGGAGAAGGGGAAACCCCATTGGTAGGAGATTTGGTGTTGCAATAACACTTGGAGTAGAGGTTTCAAATCTCTACGTTTGTTAACCACTTGCCGACCGCCGCAAGTACATATACTGCGGCGGTCAGCCCCTCACAGGCAAAGTGACGCATGGGTACGTCACTAGCCTGTAAGGCTCTGGGGAGCGAGCGCGCGCCGCCGGAGGTGCGCTCCCGCTCACTCACGGACCCCCCCCCCCCCCCGCGTGTGTGCACTCACGATCGCCTGTTAGAGCGGGAGAAAGGCAGGCGGCTGATGTAAACAAGCCGCCTGTCATTCTCCCCTGTATAAGAACAGTGATCACACGGTTCCACTATGTAGGACCGTTGATCACTGTTCTTACACCTCAAGCCACAGCCAATCACAGTTAGAATCACGCCCCTAAGGACACACATACCACCTCCCTCTCAAATAAAGTTAACCCCTTCACTGCCAGTGTCATTTTACAGTAACAGTGCATATGTATAGCACTGATTACTGTAGAAATGTCACTGGTAACCCCAAAAGTGTCAAAAATGTCAGTCAAGGGTCCGATCTGTCCGCCGCAGTCCCTCAAAAAAGACCGCAGATCGCCGCCATTACGCATTAAAAAAAAAAAACAACAAAAAATGACAAAAATCTTTCCCTTTGTTAGTAAACGCAATAACTTTTGCGCAAACCAATCAAAATACGCTTTTTGCGATTTTTTTTACCAAAAATATGTAGCATGAAACAAATTGGCCTAAAATGTTAAAAAATTTTGATTTTTACATTTTTTGTGGGAATTTCATATAAAAAAATTTGAAAAATATTGTTATTTTTGCCAAATTGACGCTCTTTTTTTGTTTATAGCGCATGATCAAAAAATCGCACAGGTGATCAAATACCACCAAAAGAAAGCTCTGTTTGTGGGAAAAAAATGACATCAAATTCGTTTAGGTACAGCGTCGCACGACGCAATTGTCCGTTAAAATCACACAGTGCCGAATCGCAAAATACCCCCTTGTCAGGAAGGGGGTAAAATCTTCCGGGGCTTAAGAAGTTAATGGTGAGAGGAGAAATATTGGCAAAGATTTGATAGGTATGACCCTCAAAGTTAAAAATATCTTTCTCTCTAGCTGCAGACAGGAGTTGCTCTTTCGTGCGATAGAAATTTTATTTTTTTTTATATCCAAACAAGAACTTTATTGAGTCAAAACGAACAACAATAACAGTTGACAGTAATCCAGTACCAGTGTCAAACATCATACAGGACGTATACTCAGAGGTAACAACGCATCAGCTTATCTCAGCAGAGTATACTGTATAAAACATCAGCATCCCGCATATTCCCACCCAGCCAAATCAGTAGGATAAGCCCAGTAACCTGCCCAGCACCAGATCCACCAGGGCGAGCCCTGGGGTATCCAGCCATGGGGCCCCCAGTTTCTTAAAGTTAGAGATAGCACCCCTGTGTTGATAAATTACCCTCTCCATTCTCAAATCACCACCCATAGCAGCAATCCATTGCTGCAGGGTGATAGAAATGGAATTTAGCAATAATATCGCAAGGTGGACTGTCAGGTTTTCTAACCAATAGTGCACGATGGCCCCTGTCCATTTCTACATAGTTACATAGTAGTTGAGGTTGAATAAAGACAATAGTCCATCCAGTTCAACCTGTGTAGGTGTGTGTGGCCGTAATCATCTCTCATACCCCTGAATGTTCTGATCATTGAGATGTACGTCTAAGAGTCTTTTGAAAGCCACCATACTTCCCGCAGAAACCACCTCTTGTGGTAGAGAATTCCACAATTTTGTAGCCCTAACAGTGAAGAACCACCTACGTTGCCTGAGGTTAAAACGCTTCTCCTCTAATCGCATTGTATATCCTCGTGTCCTCATGCAATCCTTGCGACTGAATAGCTTTTTTTCTATGCTGAGATCACCATTGAGGTATTTATAAATTGCTATCATGTCCCCTCTCAGGTGTCTCTTCTCCAGGGAGAATAAATCAAGCGATTCCAGACGCTCTTCATAATTAAGGTCCTCCAATCCCCTAATCATTTTAGTTGCCCTTCTCTGGACTCTCTCCAGCTCCAACACATCCCTCCTGAGGACTGGCGACCAGAACTGGACAGAATCCTCCAGATGTGATCGGACCAGAGTTTTATATAGTGGAAGGATTATAGTTTTATCTCTGGAATACATCCCTTTCTTTATGCATGCTAATATTCTGCCAGCTTTGGCAGCTGCAGATTGACATTGCATGCTATTGCTTAAAAATCTCAGAAAATTGGCGCTATTCCTCAATCTTCAAATAATTATAAAATAATACCAATGTGCTAAGATGAAAAAAATAATAATCAATTCTATTAGAATATCCTCCTATGTGATAATTAACCTATCTTCATTAGGGGTATTTGAACAAGTGCAAATAATGAATGAAGTGCCAATAGATAAATCCGTAAAATTGATATAAAACAAAATTCTGTGTATCTTCTAATAAATATCCAACATATGTGAATGTATAAATAAAAACCGTGATGTGAAAAAAACTACTATCCGTAAAATCATAAATCCCTTTGTGGATAAATGTAGAAAAAGAAAAATCTTGATGTGAGTGAATAAATGAATCAATGTATCTTCCTAATCAAAAACAAATAGTATCTGTGATGAATAGTGTGAGACCGTGCTGAAAGAAACTCTCACTGATAAGTGTATCCACAATGTGTAACAAAAGAGATACTAATAAAACAAACAAATCTGAGAAAGAAAAGCTTGTGTAGATAATCAATTGTCCCAATCAAATGCAATCTGTGTTAATGGAATAAATGCACTCCTGTGTGCAAAAAAACAGTTCAACAAGTGTCCAAGAGAAATGAAAAACAAAATAATCCCAATTTGAATCAAAAGTGTCCTGTATAATTCAGTTGTGCAATTCTATGCGCAGAAAATCTTCATACAAATTATCCAGTAAAAAAGAAATGCCGATCCCCAAAGATCTTAAGGTTTGCAGTGGCCTCTTACCTCAAACACACATAATGCTCGTATGTGTGACAACTAGTGTTGCGATTCTTTTTGCTCCCGGTTCGCTCCACGGGTTATGCCTCTATCCTGGATGGATAGCTGAATCCTTCCTTGTGCCGATTCAAATAGTGAAAAACGCCGATCTTCCGCTGCGGACTACTGCCGATTTACCTCATAAGAATGTGAAGGAGAGATCGCTCATGGTGTGGTATCATCAAAAATAGGTTTATTAAAGAAAAAGTAATGCACTTACAGCAAAAAATTTAAAAACGAACTTGACACCGCTAGCAATCGGTCTGCAAACAGACTTCCGGTCACGGCCGTAGACACGAAAGCTACGTCACCCGGCTCCTCCCGACGCGTTGCGTCACTAGATCACGTGACTTTATCAAGGGATAAGATGCTATTGCTTAGTCTATCCTCTACCAGGACTCCCAGATCTTTCTCCATTTTTGATTCCCCCAAAGGTTCCCCCCCCCTAAAGTGTATTGTGCTTTTATGCTTTTAGCCCCCAAGTGCAAAACCTTACACTTCTCCACATTAAACCTCATTTGCCATGTCGTTGCCCTTGCTTCAGGTCATTCTGTAAGATATCTGCCTCATGCTGTGCAGTTATTGCCCTGCCCAATTTTGTGTCATCTGTAAAAACTGATATAGAACTAATGATCCCGTCATCAATGCTGTTTATGAATAAATTGAACAAGGTTGGTCCCAGGACTGATCTCTGGGGGAATCGCTCAACTGGGATAGCTGGTTGCGGCTCTTGAAAAAGTGCAAGCATGGTGGCATGTAAATCAATCACAGTTTCAGGTATGCCCCGAATGCATAAGTTAGAGCGCCGTGCCCTATTTTCAAAATCTTCCAGACAAGACGGTAACAGATGGGTTTCTTCTTTAATACTCTCTATTTCTGCAGTGTAAGTTTGTGCGTTATTCTCAATGTCAACCACTCGTGTTTCAAGGTCAGATAATATGTAACCCACTTTTTTCATCTCTTTTGTGAGACAGTTAAGTGGGGTACACACTAGTAGAAAATCTGCCGAAAATTCCCTTCTGAGGTAAAATCGTATGATTTTCGGCTAGTGTGTACACAACTTTCAGCAGCCGATGCCGACATTTTCAACTTAAAAAAACCGGAGGGACAAACACCAAAATTTTTATCGTCCGTCCCCAGCACGACCAATTTTCGTTTAATGTGTATGCAGTACGTCCACGAAAAATCAGATAGGAAAGACCGCGCATGATCGGAAGTTGCTGACGACCAACTGGAAGTCTAGGTACAAACATCCCAAAAAAAAAAAATGGATGAGAAATTTCATGAACATTATGCACTGTCAACTAAAAACAGTTATGACCACTAAGCATGAGAGAGAAAAATCGGAGGATATTTTGTCCGATTTTCGTCAAGTGTGTACGGGCCTTTAGTAATGTGGTCAGAGGTTTGGGGGAGTCATTTCTGGAACATATGTTCCTATTGATTTAGCAAAGCAGGGGAAGCCATTTCTTTATCTGTATTTCCCTGCAAATTATCATTTAAATCCTGCTGAGCAGAGAGAGTCCCTGTAAGCAGAGAGGGAATGGAGCCCTGAGGGGGTTAAGCTGAGAGTGTGGAGAGACATGCTGAGGCTGAGGTGGAAGCTGCACCCGCCGCCATGTTGGCAGGAATACGGGCCAGGGCTTCTTTAAAGAATTTTTGTTTCGCTTTTTGCCGGTGCCCAACCAGCACCATACCGCCGTGAGCCAGGGACTCTCAGATACCTGTGTGGTAATTTGTGAGGCGAATGTCGTCCGATAAACCTGCTTATCCACGTAACCATTTTAAGACCGGAAGGATTTGCCCCCTTCCTGACCAGGCCCTATTTTGCGATTCAGCACTGTGTTACTTTAACGGACAATTGCTCGTTCGTGCAACGCTGTACCCAAATAAAATTGATGTCCTTTTTTTCCACAAAGAGAGCTTTCTTTTGGTGGTATTTGATCACCTGTGTGATTTTTATTTTTTGCGTTATAAACAAAAAAAGAGCGATAATTCTGAAAAATAAAAACAATATTTTTCACATTTGGCTATATAACATTCCCAAAAAAAATTTAAATCAAAAATGTTTTAACATTTTAGGCCAATTTGTTTTCTGCTACATATTTTTGGTAAAAAAAAAAAAAAATCGCAATAAGCGTATTTTGATTGGTTTGCGCAATAGTTATCGTGTCTACAAATTACGGGAAAGATTTATGTCATTTTTATTGTTTGTTTTTTTTTACTAGTAATGGCGGCGATCTGCGATTTTTAGCGGGACTGCGACATTGCGGCGGACAGATCGGACCCCTAACTGACATTTTTGACACTTTTGGGGAGACCAGTGACATTACTACAATAATCAGTGCTAAAAATATGCACTGTTACTGTAATAATGACACTGGCAGGGAAGGGGTTAACAGTGTGGGTGATCAAGGGGTTAAATGTGAGCCTAGGGGAGTGATTCTAACTGTATGGGGGCGGGACTTGTGAAATGACCATAAAGATATGTGATCCTATATAGAAGTATCACAGGAGCTCTGTGATTATTCCAGAGAGAAGAATGGTCAGCTGTGTTTACAACACCCGACCGCCCTTCTCTCTCAGCGGGAAGCGATCACGGGTGGCAATCGGAGCCGCCTGCCCCGTGCATCGGAGTCCCCTCTGATGGGCGGGGACGAGAGCGCGCCGCCAGCGGCGCGCACCGGCCCCCTAGCTGCAGGCACGCGACCAACGTGTGCCTACAACGGTTTGCACAGGAGTGGCTGCCTGCCGCAGTATAACGACGTATATCTGCGGCAACTGGTCTGGAAGCAGTTAAAAAATGATTTATAGCAGAAAGTAAGAAATATTGTTTTTTTTTTCAGAATTGTCGCTCTTTTTTTTTGTTTATAGCACAAAAAATAAAAACCGCAAAGGTGATCAAATACCACCAAAAAAAAGCTCTATTTGTGGGAAAAAAGGACATTTTTTGGGTACATCGTTGCACGACCGCGCAATTGTTAGTTAAAATAACACAGTGCCGTATCGCAAAAAATGACCTGCTGAGGGTTAAAACCTTCCGGTCCTTAAAGAGGAAGTAAACGCACATAAAAAAAACGAGAAAAAAAAACGGTAAAGACCAGTGGCGGCCGGTGTATTGAGGGCGCAGGGGCGCACCCCCCATTCACCCCCCCCCCCCCCATCCATGCGTCCGGCCCCCTAATCTACATGCGGGGCGCCGGATGCATGGAGCTTAATGGGTTTTTCTTTTTTTTTAAATCACCTGATAGGGTGATGCAAAGGGTGGAGCCGGGGCGCAGAGCAGTGCACCCCAAGCCCACCCATTGTGTGACAACAGCGAATGAAAATTCGCTATTGTCACACCGATCCTCCTCCTGGCCAATCAGAAAACACATCCGATACGCGCTTCCTGATTGGCCGCAAGGCAAACCCCATGCCATTGGCCGAGGAGGAGGCGGGAGGACTGGAGGAGACGCGCCACCGGGGGACACAGTGAGGAGAAGCCGCCGCCGGGCCCGGGACTGAAGAGAAGCTACCGCCGGGACTGCTCCAGGTAAGTGCACTGGTCTCGGGGGGGGGGGCACACTGCATTGAAGGGGGCACGCACGCACGCTGGTCACTGCATTGATGGGGGCATGGCACGCTGGTCACTGCATTGATGGGGGCACGGCAAGCTGGTCACTGCATTGATGGGGGCACGGCAAGCTGGTCACTGCATTGATGGGGGCACGGCAAGCTGGTCCTGGTCACTGCATTGATGGGGATACAGCAAGCTGGTCACTGCATTGATGGGGGCACGGCAAGCTGGTCACTGCATTGATGGGGGCACCTCAAGCTGGTCACTGCATTGAAGGGGGCACGGCAAGCTGGTCACTGCATTGAAGGGGGCACGGCACGCTGGTCACTGCATTGATGGGGGCACGGCAAGCTGGTCACTGCATTGAAGGGGGCACGGCAAGCTGGTCACTGCATTGATGGGGGCACAGCACGCTGGTCACTGCATTGAAGGGGGCACGGCAAGCTGGTCACTGCATTGACAGGGGCACGGCACGCTGGTCACTGCATTGATGGGGGCACGGCAAGCTGGTCACTGCATTGATGGGGGCACGGCAAGCTGGTCACTGCATTGATGGGGGCACAGCAAGCTGGTCCTGGTCACTGCATTGATGGGGATACAGCAAGCTGGTCACTGCATTGATGGGGGCACGGCAAGCTGGTCACTGCATTGATGGGGGCACCGCAAGCTGGTCACTGCATTGAAGGGGGCACGCAAAGCTGGTCACGGCATTGAAGGGGGCACGGCACGCTGGTCACTGCATTGAAGGGGGCACGGCAAGCTGATCACTGCATTGTTGGGGGCACAGCACGCTGGTCACTGCATTGAAGGGGGCACGGCAAGCTGGTCACTGCATTGACAGGGGCACGGCACGCTGGTCACTGCATTGATGGGGGCACGGCAAGCTGGTCACTGCATTGATGGGGGCACGGCAAGCTGGTCACTGCATTGATGGGGGCACGGCAAGCTGGTCCTGGTCACTGCATTGATGGGGATACAGCAAGCTGGTCACTGCATTGATGGGGGCACGGCAAGCTGGTCACTGCATTGATGGGGGCACCGCAAGCTGGTCACTGCATTGAAGGGGGCACGCAAAGCTGGTCACGGCATTGAAGGGGGCACGGCACGCTGGTCACTGCATTGATGGGGGCACGGCAAGCTGGTCACTGCATTGAAGGGGGCACGGCAAGCTGATCACTGCATTGATGGGGGCACAGCACGCTGGTCACTGCATTGAAGGGGGCACGGCAAGCTGGTCACTGCATTGACAGGGGCACGGCACGCTGGTCACTGCATTGATGGGGGCACGGCAAGCTGGTCACTGCATTGATGGGGGCACGGCAAGCTGGTCACTGCATTGATGGGGGCACGGCAAGCTGGTCCTGGTCACTGCATTGATGGGGATACAGCAAGCTGGTCACTGCATTGATGGGGGCACGGCAAGCTGGTCACTGCATTGATGGGGGCACCGCAAGCTGGTCACTGCATTGAAGGGGGCACGGCAAGCTGGTCACTGCATTGAAGTGGACACGGCACGCTGGTCACTGCATTGATGGGGGCACGGCAAGCTGGTCACTGCATTGATGGGGGCACAGCACGCTTGTCACTGCATTGAAGGGGGCACGGCAAGCTGGTCACTGCATTGACAGGGGCACGGCAAGCTGGTCACTGCATTTAAGGGGGCATGGCACGCTTGTCACTGCATTCATGGGGGCACGGCACGCTGGTCAATGCATTCATGGGGGCACGGCACGCTGGTCACTGCATTCATGGGGGGCATGCTGGTCACTGCATTGAATGGGGGCATGCTGTGGTAACTCTGCATTGAATGGGGGCACGCTGTAGTAACTCTGCATCGAATGGGGGCACACTATACTTTGATTACTGAAGGCCCCTTTCACACTTTTGTGACCTCAAAGTCATGCAATTTTTTGCCGCGTTTCTTGCCGCAAAGCAATGCCTATTAGATTTTTTCTGTTTGCGCCCCCCCCCCCCCCCCCAAAATAGATCATTATGAAATACTTACCTAAAAACTAAACCCCCACAGTGCGGCCTGCTCAGCAACAGGGCAGCCGACATGTCCGGCCGCCCTGCTTCCTTGTTCGCATCCTCCGGCCATCTGATTGGCCGGAGGCGCGATTACATCACTCCCGCGCATGCGCGCAGGAGCCGCCGTTCACATGCCGTTCCTTCAGACCGCATGCGCCGATGATGTCATCGGCTGCATGCATTGTAAATATCTCCTAAACGGTGCACGTTTAGGAGATATTTATAGCACCTACAGGTAAGCCTTAATATAGGCTTACCTATAGGTAAATGTAAAAAAAGTGGGTTTACAACCTCTTTAAGTGGTTAATATACACTATTATAAGAAAATCAAGTTACTAAATTGCATTGTTTTTTTTGTTTTTGTTTTTTTTTATTTATCACTGTATTGATTATTTTTCAATCTATTTTTGCTTATTTGCACATTATTACACAATTTTGCATTATTTGCAGCACTGGTGTTTTTGGCTACAATACCCAGTAGGGGTATTATTTTAATGTTGGATTGTGATAAGACATAAGAATATTATTTTTAGTTGCGTTATTTTGCACACCTTGATGAGAAGTTTGTTTCAGGACTGGCACTTTGAGTACAAACTCAGTAGATCATTTATTTTTGTTATTCACGTTATTCAATATCTACCTTTAGAGATCCCACACATGTAATATTTGTTTGCAATTCTTTATGTAGCTTACCATTCATTTCATTTTCAGTACCCAAAGCGGTAACCCCGAGCCACACTCCGGATTACTCCAGAATCACACTCACCTTCCCCTGCGATCCCCCACCGTCCTCCCCGCCAGCCTCCCCGCCATCGTCCCCCGCTGCCCTCCCCCGCCGTCCTCCTCACAATCTCTCCCTGCTCTGTGCTCGGCCGATTGCTGGCACTTGCCTTTCGGTTCCCTTTCCTGCAAGCGTTGCGACGCAGGGGGGTGGAACCGGCGGCAATTTAAAAAATGTAAATACACCAAATAACACGATACAAAGTTGTGATCCTAACGGATTACACTGTATCATCCCATTTCACCACAGGATTTCACCTGGTGACTTTTCCAGTGCCCTGCCTGTGCTTTTCCAGTTCTTTGTGCCTGGAAAATAGAGAACGACCATGGCGTCCAAGAAGCGTACTTTTTGCGCAAAAGCGCTTTTAGACGAACTGGAAAACAGCGACAGCGAAAGGGAGTTACTTGAAGAACTGAGCGATAGCGATCGGTGGGAAAATTTGTCATCAGGTACGGAAAGTGATGACAGCGACGATTCTGATGTCTCTTTCTGGCACATCGCTCCGTTGGAAATTCTGAAGAATCATTTGATATACTTCCCAAATTCCACAAACTATGTGCCAGAAAGAGACATCAGAATCATCGCTGTCCTCACTTTCCATACCTGATGACCAATTTTCCCACCAATCGCTATCAAGTAACTCCGTTTCGCTGTCGCTATTTTCCAGTTCGTCTAAAATCACTTTTGCACAAAAAGAACGCTTTTTGGACGCCATGGTCGTTCTCTATTTTCCAGGCACAAAGAACTGGAATAGCACAGGCAGGGCACTGGAAAAGTCACCAAGTGAAATCCTGTGATGAAATGGGATGATACAGTGTAATCCGATCACAGCTTTGTATCATCTCATTTGGTGTATTTACATTTTTGAAATTGCCGCCGGTTCCACCCCCCTGCGTCACAATGCTCACAGGGAAGGGAACCGGAAGACAGGTGCCGGCATCGGCCGAGCAAAGAGTGGGAGGACAGCGGGGGAGGACGGCGGGGGATCGCAGGGGAAGGTGAGTTTTAAAATGTAAAACAGATTTCCATGCAAACAATGTACCGCTTTTAGCACAGAAATCCTGACATAATCAGACCGCCAGGGAAGTTAAGCATAGTGCCACTTCAAATTTTTAAACAATTACAAACATTGCATATTTTCCACTATATAGATTGCATACAAATAACATCACGATTACCGAACAAGGAGAGGTTAAAACACGTGTAACAATAAACTCTACTTAAAGCTGCGTCATTTAACCGCTTGCCAACTGCCGCACGACTATTTACATCGGCAGTCAGCCCCTCACAGGCAAAGCGACGTAGGGCTACGTCGCTAGCCTGTGAGGCTCTAGGGAGCTCCCACGCGCCGCCGGAGGCGCGCTCCCGCTCGGTCACGGACCCCCCGTGCCAGTGGTGTATTTAGGTTTTGTGCTGCCCTAGGCCTGACTAATCTCGTGCACCCCCTAATTTAAATATGATCCACCCCTTCCTGTCAAGGCCACACCCCTTCCTGTTTAAGACCCGCCCTGTCATCTGCAAACCACGCCCATTCCTGTTTAGGCCCAACCTCTTCCTCTCTGTACATTAAAAGTGGGTACCAAGTGCCTACTTGTATATTTTATTGTTTTGTATTTGTACCCTATTTTCCATCCATCCAGCGGATCGGATCGGATCGGGTGAGAACGGACAGACGGTCCGTTTCCATCCGATTTCCCCCATAGAGATGCATGGGGAACTGACAGCTGTGTCTCCGCACACAGCGCAGAGACACAGCTGTCCTCCTGCTGCTCAGCAGGGGATCAGCGGCTCGATCCCCCGCTGAGAAAAACGGAATCTGTCCGACGGATGGATAGTGTGAAAGGGGCCTAATAATTTCACAGCATGTAAAATAAAATTTACCAAAAAAGAACTGGCTCTTTAACTGGAATTTCAGTAGCGCAGGGATGGTGACCGTGATGACGTCCCACTATAACACACTGTCAAGTGCCAATACAATGTGATTACTCAAAATAACTGGATCTGATAAGATGCATAAATATGAGATAAATAAATAAAATCACATCCATAAGAGTCCATTAATAAAGTGCATAGAGCATTTCAAGGTGCATTCATGAGGAGTCCAAAGTGCAATCATGCAGGATCAATGGTGTGAATTATAGGACCACCCTTGCATGCCACCACCTTCAGTGCCGCGACAGCCAGGGGAACCTTAACAGAATGTACTTAACAGTACATGAACCTTAACAGAATGTAAACTGTTTAATGATTTTTCATTGATTTCAGCATGCATGAAACACTTGATGAAATCACAATGCAACGTCATTAAACAGTTTACATTCTATTAAAATGTACTACAGTCAGTGAACAGCTGCAGGCTGCAGCACAGTACCTGCTCGCTGCTCCTGCTGTCCTGGCCTGGGGGTTCCCGGGTTCTCCTCTGCTCCGTGCTCTGAGACTGCTCTCACTCAGTCTCAGACTCTATCCCCTGCAAAGTAGTGCTGTCTCTCTCGGTCTCTCCTCGTCCTCTCGGGAATGGATGTGCAGGGATGGCGGCCACGCGGAGGAGGGTGGGCGGAGAATTAGGCTCCGCCCCACCACCTAAATTAGGAGAAGCATCTATGGGGACCGTGACACTGTCCCTCCCCTCCCTCCCCTCTGGCAAAGTACGTCGCCGCGACGCCGCCCCTTCAGCAGCTTCAGACTGCAGTGAAACAAGCCGCAAGTGTGTTTACTTATTCAAGCCGCCGGCCGCCTGGGACTGTCTGTCACTGCTTGTGTGCGGCGGAGGGCGGCCGCGGGAAGGATGCAGAACATTGCTGGTACGCGGTGGGTCCCGGGAGGACGGGTTGGGGGGGAGTTCGTGCAGGGGGGGGGCGGCTTTTTTGCCGCCCCCCCGCAAAGTGCCGCCCTAGGCCTGGGCCTTGTCGGCCTAGGCCTAGATACAGCGCTGCCCCGTGCATGTGCCCAGCGGACCCGATGTCCGCCGGGCACTCGCGATCGTCCGTTACACCGGAAGAAAGGCAGGCTGTTAATGTAAACAAAGCCGCCTGTCATTCTTCCCTGTGTAAGAATGGAGATCATACGGTTCTACTATGTAGGACCGTTGATCTCTGTTCTTACACTAGTAGCCACAGCCAATCACAGTTAGAAGCACGCCCCTAGGGACACACTTAACCCCTCCCTCTCCAATAAAGTTAACTCCTTCACTGCACGTGTCATTTTTACAGTAACAGTGCATATGTATAGCACTGATTACTGCAGTAATGTCACTGGTAACCCCAAAAGTGTCAAAAATGTCAGTCAAGGGTCCGATCTGTCCTCCGCAATGTCGCAGTCCCGCAAAAATCGCAGATCGCTGCCATTACTCGTTAAGAAAAAAAACACCAAAAATGACAAAAATCTTTCCCTTAGTTAGTAAACGCAATAACTTTTGCGCAAACCAATCAAAATACACTTTTTCCGATTTTTTTTTACCAAACAGCATAAAACAAATTGACCTAAAATGTTAAAAAATTTTGATTTTTACATTTTTTTGGGGGGAATTTCATATAAGAAAATTTGAAAAATATTGTTATTTTTGCAAAATTGACGCTTTTTTTTTTGTTTATAGCGCATGATCAAAAAAATTGCACAGGTGATCAAATACCACCAAAAGAAAGCTCTGTTTGTGGGAAAAAAAGGACGTCAAATTAGTTTAGGTACAGCGTCGCACGACCGTGCAATTGTCAGTTAAAGTCCCGCAGTGCCGAATCGCAAAATAGGCCCTGGTCAGGAAGGGGGTAAAATCTTCCGGGGCTTAAGTGGTTAAAATGCTTTTTTCTTTCATTTGGATGTGGTGCCACGTCGGTGAATTGTGCTCCATGTTTTTCTGCCTCCTGTAAAGTGTTTATTGCAGTCCATGTCCCTGTTGGGAATATTCAATATGTTTTCATACGTTGTGCTCAAGTTGAATTTAGCCAGATGGTCAATGTTTTTCTGAAAGGGACCGTATTGCCATTATAGTTTAGAATGTGTAACCTCCCTCTTCTGTTCCACTGGCAATGGTGAGTTTGGGGAGAAAGCAGAACATGGTTTATTGGTCTGTTCACTGAGATCCCCACAGGAATGTACAAATCAAGCCAGTAATGTAAACCAAACTAATTCCAGAATGGAAACTGGACCCAGTCAGCTGGCAGATGGAGCTCTGAAGGCTTAAGTCAGTTTACAGTAAAATAATAGCAGGAAACATTCTTCGTTGTAAAGCTTTATCTGAGATCTAAACAGAACATAGAAATAGGACGCCTACAACCTTCCCGCTTTCATTTTTGAGGACTGACAATGGCTCTTAGCTGCAAGGACCTCATCTACTCCATTCTTAGAGAAATGAAGGAAAAAAGCTTTAAAGAGTTTAAAGAGTATTTGAACGATGAAGACACCATTAAGCCGTACAAACACATTCCAGTTGCAGAACTGGAGGGCGCAGACCGTATGGATGTTACCGGTCTTCTGGTCAAGCACTACACGCAGAAAGGAGCCTTGGAAGTAACCCTTAAACTGCTGGAAGCCATCAAAGAAACAAATCTCGTGACAAAACTCAGGTAAGTCAAATAATAGAGAATAGCAAAAGAAATGATGACCCTTCTAACCTCCTTTCAAAACCCTCAACATCAAATTCCTCCTTAGACCCATCATGGTTGGATAATCTTCCAATTCCAACTTTATCCCCCACTGAAATAGAGAAACTAAACGTCCCCTGTACGGAAGATGAAATCTCTCAGATTATGGAATCTCTCAAAAAAGGCTCTGCACCAGGTCCTGGCGGATTCACCTCCTTTTATTATAAACAATTTGCCCCCTTATTGACCCCTAAATTAGGATCTCTATTCAATTACATTCTTAAAGGTGGAACTTTCCCAGAAGAAATGCTTCTAGCTAATATGACCTTAATTCCAAAACCAGATAAAGATCATTCCTGACCCAAAATTATTGGCCGATTTCAAAAATAAACAACGATCTAAATATTTTCAGGTGACTACTTTCTAATAGATTATCCATGGTAATTAGCTCACTAATTTCTCCTTTCCAATCTGGTTTTATCCCAGGTCGACAAATCACAGATAACATCCGCAACTATTGTAATTCAAAATGCCAATACTAACTCTCAATCTCTTCTTCTTTTAACCACTTAAGCCCTGGAAGATTTTACCCCCTTCCTGACCAGGGCCTATTTTGCGATTCGGCACTGTGTGACTTTAACTGACAATTGCACGGTCGTGCAACGCTGTACCTAAACGAATTTGATGTTCTTTTTTTCCCCACAAACAGAGCTTTCTTTTGGTGGTATTTGATCACCTGTGCGATTTTTTGATCATGCGCTGTAAACAAAAAAAGAGCGTCAATTTTGCAAAAATAACAATATTTTTTCACATTTTTTTATATGAAATCCCCCCCCCCCCCCAAAATGTAAAAATCTAAATTTTTTAACATTTTCGGCCAATTTGTTTTATGCTACATATGTTTGGTAAAAAAAATCACAAAAAGCGTATTTTGATTGGTTTGCGCAAAAGTTATCGCGTTTACTAACAAAGGGAAAGATTTTTGTCATTTTTGTTGTTTTTTTTTTTTAACGAGTAATGGCGGCGATCTGCGATTCTTTTTGCGGGACTGCGACATTGCGGCGGACAGATCGGACCCTTGAATGACATTTTTGACACTTTTGGGGGTACCAGTGACATTACTACAGTAATCAGTGCTATAAATATGCACTGTTACTGTAAAAATGACACTGGCAGGGAAGGGGTTAATTTTATTGGAGAGGGAGGGGTTAATGTATGCCTGGTGCTTACTGACGTGTGGGGGGGGAGGGGACTGAGTGACACAAGGACAGATCCAGGGTTCAGCTATGAACCCTGCAATCTGACCCTGCCTGTCACTTGGGAGATCCGCCCGCTTGTGTTTACACAGGCGGGCGGATCTCCACACTAGATCCCCGACGATCGGGGAAGAGTGGCGGCGATCGCCGCTACTCCTCCCCTGGCCCGACTCCCGCTGTGACTGAAAACAGCGGGAGCGAGCCTCCGGCGGCGCGCGCGCGCCGCCGAGAAGGGGGAGTGTCTGACGACGTAGGTCTACGTCGTCAGACCTACAAGAGCCACTTTGCCGCAGTAGTACTAAGGAACTCAGCGGTAAAGTGGTTAATAAAATCTTCATACCAAGTTTTCAAAAGGAAATGAATAAGTTCATCTGGGCCGGTGCTCATCCACGTTTCTCAACAACGGTGTTATACACTTCACAACACAAAAGGAGGCCTGGGCCTTCCAGATTTTTGGCTGTATTAGCTAGCATCACGTCTGTCACAAATAGCTCAATGGCATATAGTAAATTACAAAATCCCCTGGGTCCAATTTGAAAATAATTCCATTTCCCCATATTCCCTCTCAGGTATCTTATGGTCTAAAACCATTCCAATAAATATTATATCTTCTCTTAAAGCGGAGTTCCGGCCTCAAATACCTTTTTTAACTAAAAATACCCCTATAATACTAATCCATCGCCCTTTACAGAACCGCTATTCTCATACTTACAAGGTGTACGGTATTGGATTTTAGTCAAAATCTTACTTTTAAAAACGAAACGCTGTCTGGGCGCGGCCATCTTGGATGTGGGCATCTGAAGCCGCAGTGTAATCTGCTGGGTCCTTCTTCCTGATTCCAGGGAGTGTTCTGGTGGTTCTTCCTGATTCCAGCCTCCTGGGAGTGATGACAAACAATTCCCAGGATGCAATGCAGGGAAGTGATGTCGGTGACCATGGCCACAGAGGGGGGAGAAGGAGGAAGTACAATCAAAATTGCCCTGAAAATAAGGTAAGGGACCCCCGAAAAAAAAATTGAAAATGCCCAATTGTTGATCAGCATAGCGAGTACTCCAGGAATCACTAAAGTTGCAAAATAGGCCGGAACTCCACTTTAATCAATTTGTTTCTCAATTCCTATCTTTTTAGAGTTAATATAAAAATAAATATAAATTCATTTCGGAAATACCACCGAATGCCACATACTTGGGTGACCTGAAATTTCTTCCAGGCTTACATATAAAAGATATCTTTACCACTTGGATTTCCAGGAATCTAACTTCACTTTACATAGTTACATAGTTAGTTAAGTTCGAAAAAAGACATCAGTCCATCCAGTTCAACCTATGATGTGTGTGTTTGATGTTAGCCGTACATTGTATACCCCTGTATGTTGTACATTGTATACCCCTGTATGTTGTACATTGTATACCCCTGTATGTTGTGGGTAGATGTGAACGTGTTCCATAGGAAACCGTGTTAACCACTTTAAGACCTATTTTTGGCAATTGGTGTTTACAAGCTAAAATCAGGTTGTTTTTTTTTTGCTAGAAAACTACTTAGAACCCCCAAATATTCTATATATTTTTTTTAAGCAGAGACCCTAGAGAATAAAATGGAGATTGTTACAATATTTTTTTTATCACACCGAAATTTGCGCAGCGGTCTTCCAAAATAAATTTATTTGGGAAAAAATTCACTTTTGAATTAAAAAAATAAGAAAACAGTAAAGTTAGCCCAATTTTTTTCTATAATGTGAAAGATAATGTTACGCCAAGTAAATAAATACCCAACATGTCATACTTCAAAATTACACACGCTCACGGAATGGAGACAAACATTGGTACTTAAAAATCCCCATAGGCGACACTTTAAAAATTTCTATAGGTTACCAGCTTAGAGTTAACGAGGAGGTCTAGGGCTCAAATTATTGCTCTCGCTCTAATGATCGTGGCGATACCTCACATGTGTGGTTTGAACACTGTTTACATATGTGAGTGGGACTTGCGTATGCGTTCGCTTCTGCACGCGAGCTAAGGGGACGGGGCGCTTTAATTTTTTTTCCTATTTATTTTATTTATTATTTTTACAAAGTTTAAAAAAAAAAAAAATTTGATCATTTTTATTCCTATTACAAGGAGTGTAAACATCCCTTGTAATAGAAATAGGCATGACAGGACCTCTTTATTGTGAGATCTGGGGTCAAAAAGACCTCCGACCTCACATCTACACTAAAAAAAAAAAAAAATTGTTGAAAAAAAATCGGCCCTTTAAACCGGTTGCTAGGCAACAATGTTTGCCGTCACTCTGGTCCTCCAAGACCATAGAGTTGAGTGGGGGCCATCTTGCCCTCACTCGACTTCCTGTCTCTGAGGATCCGGGACCGTATCATTTTCCCCGCTGCCGGCGGGTCCGGTAAGCGGGGAAAATGGCCGAGACGCGGCAGGAGGGGTAGGGGCACCTCTTCTGCCGCACCATGGCGAATCGGCCGCTGGGACCACCCTTATTTGAAAGCCGACCGCCCGCCATTTAAAAAAATACCGAGGGTTATGGCAGCTATTTAGCTTTAAACGACCGTCGTAAATTGACGGCGGGCGGTCAGTAAGTGGTTAAATGAACTTTAGTGCATTTCTGCATAAAGCACAAAAAGCGTATAGGTGTGAACCGAGCCTTAATGCATAGCTCCCAACTGTCCCTCTTGCTACCCTCAGCTGTCCCTCTTTTTGGTCTGATGTGTACATCTCTATACAAAATGTACTATTTTACTACTAAAAGTGTTATGTTGCACTAAACTTTTTACCCAACCTCTATATATATATATATATATACGCATTTATTATTTTGAATAGCCGATATAAAAGAAAAATAGAAACCAAAAAAGCACTTGTGCAACTCAGTGAATAATTTTCTGCATATTAAATCTCTGTGGCCCGTGTAACTGGCACAGTGGCAGGGACATATGAGTACCATGTCAGAAAAGGATGCTATGACTGAAGTCATCTCAAACTAGAGGTACCAGAGGTTTAACTGGCTAAACAGTTTACAGGCACATCCCACTTTTAGGTACACAATGGGACCGGAGCATGTATGTAAAACGAAAATGTACTTAACCACTTAAGCCCCGGAAGATTTTACCCCCTTCCTGACCAGGGCCTTTTTTACGATTCGGCACTGCGCGACTTCAACGGACAATTGCACGGTCGTGCGACGCTGTACCTAAACGAATTTGACGTCCTTTTTTTCCCACAAACAGAGCTTTCTTTTGGTGGTATTTGATCACCTGTCTAATTTTTTGATCATGCGCTATAAACAAAAAAGGAGCGTCAATTTCGCAAAAATGACAATATTTTTCACATTTTTTTATATGAAATTCCCCAAAAAAAATGTAAAAATCAAAATATTTTAACATTTTCGGCCAATTTGTTTTATTCTACATATATTTGGTAAAAAAAAATCGCAAAAAGCGTATTTTGATTGGTTTGCGCAAAAGTTATCGCGTTTACTAACAAAGGGAAAGATTTTTGTCATTTTTGTTGTTTTTTTTTTAACGCGTAATGCCGGTGATCTGCAATTTTTTTTTGCGGTACTGCGACATTGCGGAGGACAGATCGGACCCTTGACTGACATTTATGACACTTTTGGGGGTACCAGTGACATTACTACAGTAATCAGTGCTATATATATGCACTGTTACTGTAAAATGACAATGGCAGTGAAGGGGTTAACTTTTTTTGAGAGGGAGGGGTTGTGTGTGTCCCTAGGGGCGTGATTCTAACTGTGATTGGCTGTGGCTTGAGCTGTAGGAACAATGATCAATGGTCCTACATAGTAGAACCATATGATCACTGTTTCTACACAGGGGAGAATGACAGGCGGCTTGTTTACATCAGCCGCCTGCCTTTCTCCCTCTGCATCGACGATCGACAAGTGACCGGCGGACATCAGGTCCCCCGGGGGCGCGCGCTCGTTCCCTAGACCCTCACAGGCTAGCGATGTAGATCTACATCACTCTGCCTGTGAGGGGCTGACCGCCGGCGTTAATAGTCGTGCGGCAGTCGGCAAGTGGTTAAAGTGAAGCAATACCTTTTTTCACTGCATGTAAATACACTAGCTCCATAGGAAATCTTGGTCAGCTTGACATCTCACTGCTTCCAAACCATAAGTGACAAGGACACCAAACTTGGGGAGCATGTTAAGGGGAACCAGGACTATGACATGGTAGATTACCTAGGCAAGCTGGCCGACCACAAAATAGGATATGTTGTAGTTCTGTGTCCCCTCTCAATGCTCCCTAAGTTTGGTGTCCCTGTCACTTATGGTTTGGGAGTAGTGCCATGTCAAGCTGACCAAGATTTCCCATAGATGCCAAGGTTAAAAATCGGGAGTAGTGCGATGCCAAGCTGACCAAGCTGTGTCCGTACTTGTGAGTGTACGTAAAGTGAGTGTACGTAAAATGGGGTATGCCTGTATACACAGTTTAACCACTATCTATCTATAGCACACAATCTCCAACCCATCAAGGTCATATTTTAGAGAGTGTTACCCTACAGGGGAGGAGGAATTTGCACAGTGTACAGTATTATATCTGATCGCTGTCAGTGACGGCCTGTCTATAGGGGGCGCAGGGGCGCAGGGGCACCGCCCCCCCCCCCCCCCACTCTGTGGCCCGAGGAAAAAAATATTGAAAAAAAAAGGGCGCCGGACCTAGTGGTGGCTATGGGGGGGTGAGGTTTTTCACCCCACGTACGGCGGAGGTGTCATCGGGGCGCAGAGCAATGCGCCCCGACACTCCCCACTTTAGTGATGTCCTTGCTGTGATTGGTCCAGACTCCAGCCTGGACCAATCACACAGGAGGACATCCCAGGTGACGTCATGACGCGTTGGGGTGGTGCGTGCGCCAGTCACTCACCGTCCCGGCATCATGTGATCACCTTTCCGCCCGCCGGCGCCATCAGAGCAGAGAGGAGAGCCGCGCGTGAGGAGCACAGAAGAAGAGTTTGTCTCCAGTGAGTGACCAGTCTCCAGTCTCCACTAGTTCGCAGAGTCCGCAGACAACACTCCCGCCGCCCCGGGCCGACTCAGCAGCAGCAGCAGCACGCAGGTCACCGTCCGACCGGGAGTGATTTAAGTTCAATTCAAGTGATGCCTCAGGGGGGGGCCCGGCCCACACACTGTCACTGTCACTGTCTGCTTTGAAGGGGGCACGCACGCACGCTGGTCTCTGCATTGATGTGGGGGGCACGGCAGACAAGCTGGTCACTGCATTGCCATTGATGATGGGGCACGGCAAGCTGGTGGTCACTGAATTGATGATGGGGGCATGGCAAGCTGGTCACTGGCACTGCATTGATGATGGGGGCATGGCAAGCTGGTCACTGCATTCACATTGATGATGGGGGCACGGCAAGGCAAGCTGGTCACTGCATTGATGATGGGGGGCATGGCAAGCTGGTCACTGCATTGATGATGGGCCCAGGGGGCACGGCAAGCTGGTCACTGCATTGATGATGGGGGGCACTGCAAGCTGGTCACTGGCACTGCATTGATGATGGGGGCATGGCAAGCTGGTCACTGCATTCACATTGATGATGGGGGCACGGCAAGGCAAGCTGGTCACTGCATTGGTGATGGGGGCACGGCAAGGCAATCTGGTCACTGCATTGATGATGGGGGGCACGGCAAGCTGATCACTGCATTGATGATGGGCCCAGGGGGCATGGCAAGCTGGTCACTGCATTGATGATGGGGGCACGGCAAGCTGGTCACTGCATTGATGATGGGGGCATGGCAAGATGGTCACTGCATTGATGATGGGGGCACGGCAAGCTGGTCACTGCATTGATGATGGGGGCACGTCAAGCTGGTCACTGCATTGATGATGGGGGCACGGCAAGCTGATCACTGCATTGATGATGGGGGCACGGCAAGCTGGTCACTGGATTCACATTGATGATGAGGGCATGGCAAGCTGGTCACTGCATTGATGATGGGGGCACGGCAAGCTGGTCACTGCATTCACATTGATGATGGGGGCACGGCAAGGCAAGCTGGTCACTGCATTGATGATGGGGGCACGGCAAGGCAAGCTGGTCACTGCATTGATGATGGGGGGCACGGCAAGCTGATCACTGCATTGATGATGGGCCCAGGGTGCATGGCAAGCTGGTCACTGCATTGATGATGGGGGCACGGCAAGCTGGTCACTGCATTGATGATGGGGGCATGGCAAGATGGTCACTGCATTGATGATGGGGACACGGCAAGCTGATCACTGCATTGATGATGGGGGCACGGCAAGCTGGTCACTGCATTCACATTGATAATGGGGGCACGGAAAGTTGGTCACTGCATTGATGATGGGGCACAGCAAGCTGGTCACTGCATTCACATTGATGATGGGGGCACGGCAAGGCAAGCTGGTCACTGCATTGATGATGGGGGGGCACGGCAAGCTGGTCACTGCATTGATGATGGGCCCAGGAGGCATGGCAAGCTGGTCACTGCATTGATGATGGAGGCACGGTAAGCTGGTCACTGCATTGATGATGGGGGCACGGCAAGCGGGTCATGTCTAAGGGCTACATACACAGGGTATCTGTGTCCTATAAATATTAACAGCCTGTGTACAGTATATATCTGTGTTGGAGTTACTTCATGTGCAGATCTTTACTAATGTATGTGAATTCAGTGTGCAGGCTCTAAATTATTTTACTTTTTAAATGGCATTGCTTTTCATAGGACAATGACTCCTCTTCAGAATATTAACTTTCTGTTTTAATAATTTTAATGAGTTTTATACCATCTTATACCAGGCCGCTGTGTGCCATTTATTTACTATAAATAAATATATAGTGCCAGGCCAGCAGCCTGCTTAGCATTGAGTGTACACAATATAAGAGAGTGCAGGCCAGGCCAATTACATTGTACACAGGTAAGTTAGCATAGCACTTTACCTGATTACTATTTTTAATATATATTTATTAATAGTAAATGGCACACAGACAGCGGCTTGGTATTAGATGGTTCCGTGATGGTTATGGACTGGTGGCATGATGAGAAGGCTTTGTAGTAGTTCTGGCCTCATCCAGGACAGGGAAGGATGCCACACTGCCCACTCTGCTATTAGGGATGCCCCCCCCCCCCCCCATCCTATGATAATAAGTAGTCAGACAGCCTGCTGAGCCACCCTCCCATTCCTAGATTCACACAAAGGTAAAATGAGTAAACTTGACACATTTTAATTCAGTTTTAATAGTTATCACTGATGGAGGTCACACATTCTAGGAATGGGAGGGTGGCTCAGCAGGCTGTCTGGACTCCTTATTACCATAGGAGGGGTGGGGGGGACATCCCCAATAGCAGAGTGGGCAGTGGCAGTGGCACCTTCCCTGTCCTGGATAAGGGAATGGATTTTGAGGACTTTTTTTTTTTTTTATTAATTATAAAATTCTTTATTTTTATTGTATACTCTCAGAGGCGTAATGTCAAAGCATCAACTTTAAATAAAACATGATGCGCATGAAGTGCTCTTGAATTTGTCTCCACCTAGTGGCCAAAAAATAATATTACATATTGAATTCTATTTTTTTTTTTTCTTTCAAAACATTTTATTAAGTTTTGATAAACACATGAAACATAATGACAATTGGAATACAAAGGTCACAAAGTGCAAGATATGCTCATTACCAAGCACAATGTAGCAAAATTGAGGACTTTTTTATAGTGACCTGTAATTCGTTTCCTTATTTTCACCTGCTGATCCTGCTAGTAAAGCCCCGTACACACGTACCGAATGTCGGCCGAACGATCGGCCGTCTTTTGTCCATTGCTGTCCTGTCGGTTGAAAAGTGCTAAAGACTGCACACGAATTTTGTCGACCAACAACAGCCGACTGCAGAAGTGATGTCATGTGATGGTTAACTTTCCTTGTCTTTTTTCTTTTCTGAGCATCCCCAGTCTTGCTCATCTGCTGTTAGTTGGCCGAATTCTGTACTGACTGACGAATAATCGGCCGTTCTGGTGAAATGTTATAGCCTGCACACCCGATTCTGTTCGGCCGAAAAATCGGAGTCGGTTGTCGGAAGCATCATACTAACAAGCCGACAATCCGCCGATCGTTCGGCGGCCGAATATTTACGGCCAACAATCGCTACGCGTGTACGGGGCTTAAGACTAAGTTTATTGTTTTCAACAGAACAAGCTGTCCTGCAGATGTAGCAGTTAGAAGGTTCTGACAAACCATTTACACTGACAGAGGTGCTCTTAATGATCAGCTTTTATATATTTATGTAAAACCTTTATCCCAAAATGAACAAATCTGTTTGCTGTAACTCCTTATAAAGTATTAGTTGAAGTTTGGCTCCATTCACACCAATGTGTACTGCAGTGACACCTGTGGGGTTTTTTTGTTACCTTTTTTGTGTGTTTTTGTTGAGCGGTTTTGGAGTGGCACCATTTATCTCCACTCCAAAAATATGGCAAAGCAGCTAATGTATCAAATTTTGACACAGAGCCAGGCACATTTGCATTTTTTGCCACGATTTTTGCGCACTTTGTCACACAGCAAGTCACTGTTGTGGCAATTGTCTATATTGTGTACTCATCTACAGTGTAGAAGGGTACCTGACTGTGTGTTATAGAAATATACAACTGCAGTAGGGTACCTGTATATTGCAGCATTTCTTTTTCCATCATTTACACTTTCAAAATAACAGAAAACAAAATAATGGCGTCTGCAAAAGTTTGGGCACCCTGCAGAGTTAATATCTTGTACTGCCCCCTTTGGCAAGTATCACAGCTTGTAAACGCTTTTTGTAGCCAGCCAAGAGTCTTTCAATTCTTGTTTGAGGTATCTTTGCCCATTCTTCCTTACAAAAGTCTTCCAGTTCTTTGAGATTTCTGGGCTGTCTGTCACGCACTGTTCTTTTAAGGTCTATCCATAGATTTCAATTATGTTGAGGTCAGGAGATTGTGAAGGCCATGGCAAAACCTTCAGTTTACGCCTCTTGATGTAATCCCCCCGTGGATTTCGAGTTGTGTTTAGGATCATTATCCATTTGTAGAAGCCATCCTCTCTTTAACTTCAGCTTTTTCACAGATGGCATCAAGTTACCATCCAAAATTTGCTGAAATGTTATTGAATCCATTTTTTTCCTTCCTCCTTCCTGCAATACAACCCCAAAGCATGATTGATCCACCCCCATGCTTAACAGTTGGACAGAGGTTCTTTTCATTAAATTCTGTGCCCCTTCTTCTCCAAACGTACCTTTGCTCATTCCGGCCAAAAAGTTCAATTTTAACCTCATCGGTCCACAGAACTTGTTTCCACAATGCATCAGGCTTGTCTATATGTTCATTTGCAAAGTTCAAACGCTGATTTTTGTGGTGAGGACATAGAAGAGGTTTTCTTCTGATGACTCTTCCATGAAGACCATATTTGTACAAGTATCTCTTTATAGTGGAATAGTGTACCACAACTCCATTGTCTGCCAGATCTTTCTGGAGGGATCGTGCAGCCAAAGTGGGTTTTGAATTGTTTTTCTCACAATCCTGCGAGCTGTTCTGTCTTGATATTTTTCTTGGTCTTCCAGATCTTGCTTTAACTTCCACTGTTCCTGATGACTGCCCTTTCTTTATTACATTCCGAACAGAGGATATTGACATCTGAAAACGCTTTGCTATCTTCTTATAGCCTTCTCCAGCTTTGTGAGCGTCAACTATTTTCAGTTTCAGTTTTCTAGACAACTGCTTAGAAGTTCCCATGGTGCTGATTGTTGGGGCAAGGTCAGATGAGTCTGGGCATTTAAAACCTTTGAGATTGACATCACCTGGTCTTTTTTTTATTTTCTGTAATTTTAAAAGTGTCAATGATGGAAATAAAATCTAACTTTGTTGACATATTATAAGAATGTCTAATCTGTAATTGGATGCCTTTTGGAGATTTTTCCATCTTTCCTTGGCTTCTTTATGCACATTAATACCATTTTTTACCTGGGGTGCCCAAACTTTCGATCCCCACTGTATATTACAGAATTTCTTAGTAGTAGAAGGGTACCTGTATATTACAGCATTTCTGAGTAGTAGAAGGGTACCTGTATATTACAGCTTATCTTAGTAGTAGAAGGGTACCTGTATATTACAGCATATCTTAGTAGTAGAAGGATACCTGTATATTACAGCATTTCTTAGTAGTAGAAGGGTACCTGTATATTACAGTATATCTTAGTAGTAGAAGGGTACCTGTATATTACAGCATATCTTAGTAGTAGAATGGTACCTGTATATTACAGTATATCTTAGTAGTAGAAGGATACCTGTATATTGCAGCATTTCTTAGTAGTAGAAGGGTACCTGTATATTACAGCATTTCTTAGTAGTAGAAGGATACCTGTATATTACAGCATTTCTTAGTAGTAGAAGGGTACCTGTATATTACAGCATTTCGGCACTGCGTTACTTTAACTGACATTTGCGCGGTCGTGCGACGCTGTACCCAAATAAAATTGATGTATTTTTTTCCCCACAAACAGAGCTTTCTTTTGGTGGTATTTGATCACCTGTGCGATTTTTATTTTTTGCTCTATAAACAAAAAAAAGAGCAACAATTCTGAAAAAAAAAAAAAACTATATTTTTCACATTCTGCTATATAATAATCCCCCAAAAAAATCGAAATTGTTCATCATTTTAGGCTGATTTGTATTCTGCCACATCTTTCTGGTAAAAAAATCGCAATAAACGTATTTTGATTGGCTTACGCAAATGTTATCGCGTCTACAAACTAGGGGAAAGATTTCTCATTTTTATTTATTTATTTTTTACTAGTAATGGCAGCGATCTGTGATTTTTAGTTGGACTGCGACATTTCTGCGGACAGATCAGACCCCTAACTGACATTTTTGACACTTTTGGAGGGACCGGTGACATTACAACAGTAATCAGTGCTAAAAATATGCACTGGTACTGTAATAATGACACTGGCAGGGAAGGGGTTAACACTGTGGGTGATCAAGGGTTAATTGTGAGCCTAGGGGGTGTTTTCTAACTGTGGGGGGGGGGGGGGGACTTATGAAATGACCACAGAGACATGTGATTCTATATAGAAGGATCACAGGCGGTCTGTGATCATTTCAGAGAGAACAATGGTCTGCTGTGTTTGCAACGCGCTCGCCCCCCGCACCGCTCCCGCGAACCGACGTACCCGTACGTTGATTCGCACAGCCAAGCCAGCCTGCTGCAGTATATATGCGGCGGGCGGTCGGCAATTGGTTAAATGCAATACCTAACTACAAAAAGTGTTACACTACACTGTTTTAAAAATCCACTATAAAGACATAAATCCCAAAAAAATAATCACTTTTGGGATCAATCAACCATTTTTTGCCTATTACTTCTTTGTGGGCCCCATAACTGAGGGTGTTGCAGGGATGTGTTCCATTGACTACACATTTTATGGCAGAGGCGTAACTAGAACCTTCAGGGCCCCGGTGCAAGAAACCTTAAAGAGTCCCCTGGACCCCTGGCCGGGGCCCTTCACTTCAAGCCTGGGGCACTTCCCACTGATCATGGGGCCCTTTACTCTCGTTGTGGGGCCTTTTATTACTGTCCCACAGCGGGACCCTTTCACAAGTTCTGCAGTGGCCCCCTTCCTGCCATCTTGGGGCCTCCCCACAGTGGTGGAATGCCAGGGCCCGGTCACAAGTGTGACCTTTGCGATCCTGGAAGTTCACCCACTGGCGTCAGTAGTTTTTATTTTTTGGTATTTTAATTGTATTATTTTTTATCATTTTATTTTATTTTTTTACAATGTGACTGACTATGACTCTGTCCATTCAGAAAAGGAAGGAGCTGGTAAATTACATATTTACCGACCCCTTGCTGGTTCTCTATTGTGACACATCCCCTGCAGCATCCGGCAGGAGAGGGGAGGGTGCACAGTGGGGGGGGAGGAAGGGGCAGCACAGCGAGGGGGGGACCAGGGGAGCACACAGGGGCCCAGAGACAGCAGAACACAAGTGAACTGGATAGGAGGAGTGGCGGGGGCAGCATACAGAAGAACCAATCTCCTCCATTTTCCTCCTGCAACCACAGGAGGAAAAAGGAGGACAGTGATTTCTCTACATGCTGCCCCCACCGCCCCTCCTATCCAGGTGTACAGGGGAGCCGCACAGACCCTCTGGAGCATGGGGCCCGATTGCAACTGCAACCCCTGCAACCCCTGTAGTCATGCCCCTGATTTATGCTACAGGTTGTCCCTTTTCCATCTTAGAATGTTGTGAGGTATGGTGGTCACATGATCTGGAGCCTGTCCCACCAGCCGGGCATAAAGACCCATTTAAAAGAACATGAACCCAAGAACTGTCTATGACGGCCCAGTCATTGTGCTGAGAGGGCCATCCATGGACCCATATGTGCAGTGTGTGGGCATTAAAGCCTACCCTCTTATCCATTGCACTTACCGTATGGTAAGAGGTTAAAGTAGAACCCCACTAAGCTCTATTTGTATGTTAAAAAGTCACACAACACAACCCCATTATCTCTTTCAAATAACAACAACACTTTTTATGAATACAAAAAAAAAAACCATGGTGACCTCAGATCTCTGATATGCGGACATGCAGCATAGATGAGATGGAAAGGCTACATCTGGGTCACAACTGCATTTGAACCCAAAAGACAATGATGTTAGTTTAGCAATTTCTTTATTGATTGACATGTCAGCTGACAACAGCCATGAAATATAAAATTAGGACCTGTAAAAAGTATTACAATTACAGTCAATCCACGTCTATAAAAGGCTCAGTTTGATCATTGGTTACAGGTAAGAAAATAATAAATGTGGTGAGGAGGATTCAGAGGATGTGGATGACCGATTCTTCCATTGGATTTTCCCAGCACTGGAAAGTCACGGGACCAGAGATGCGTTGGGGCTTTCAAGTCAAGGTCCCTTCCCTCTCGTACTGTTCTCCAATCCCCAGGGAACTGAGCTCCGATCTGTAAAAGTAAAGTAAGAATCTTACTATATCAAAAAACAACTGATTCGCATTGCTTCCAACATAGTTGGCAACATTTGAAAAAAATTTTTTTACAGGGACACTTTGCATCACAGCTAGCAATTACTTACCACACCCACTTCCCTGAAGCTCCGCCCACTCCACATAATTTATCTCTGCCTACTTATCATTAGATTATAGGGTCTACTCAATAAAGAGAGAATTACAGGAAACTGGAGGGAGGTGCACATATAATGAATTATATCATACGTGACACATGCTCATTGGAAACACTTTGGTTACATTTGCCCTCCCTTAAGGCTGAAATTGTAATTTAAAATGATTCTATCAGTATATGCTTTTCCAAGTTTTAATGCATACCATTATTTTTGTAAGCGAAGCCTTGCACTCATAAATCCTATGTTTATTTTTGATGAAGGGTAGTAGGTGCAGAATAAGTTTCCAATGGTCCTTGTAGTCCTGTTGTTTAATTCCAGGAAGTGCCTCTGCCTATCTCTTACATTTTCTCCTTTGAATGCTTCTACTTGTCAGAGATTGGCCCCCAAACCCATTCAAAATGAAAGGCTTTCTGACCTTCCACAGAATATGTTCATCCCCTGCAAGGGGCAAGTAGTGTCCAGCAGCACTCCCGGGTGACGGTCCTTCTCTGCTCTGCAGCTGACCGTGGCAGACGGCGCCGGCGAGGCGCTGCTGAGAACGAGTGCCTTTGATTTAAAAATGGAGCCAGGAGGCGCCATTACGTAACTGCGCATGCGCCAGCCCGGCTGAGGTTGTACAAGCTTTCCCAAGCTCGGCAGGCGTTGGAACGGCGCATGCGCAGTTACGATGTCGGCCCATAACCATTTGTTTTATGGGCACCGGCTGTCTGTAATGGGCATTTATGGGCAGCCGGGACAAGTTAAATTACCTGGGACAGGGTCCTATTTGCCGGGACTGTCCCGGCAAAAACGGGACAGTTGGCAGGTACGCTTTCAACCTTTCAAAACAATCTAGAACCAGTCCTGTTTTGAGCAGTTGTACAGCACTGATACCCACCTGTGCAGTAATTCCCTACTTCTCCTCGATCCAACATAAAATACCTGACATCAGCTGGTATCAGAGCCTGGAGGGAGTGGTGACAAAACTTCCTGTGACAATGCTTGGCCATTAAACCTCAACATGGAAGAGAAACAGGCGCAGCTGAGTGTAGCATAAAAGTTTTAATACATGAAATGATATAACAACTCACATGGCAATTAGCTTGTGTCCATATTCCTAGGTCGCTTCCTGTATTGATGAGTCTGCATATCGACTGGCCCGCAGCCGGGAGATGACGATGCAGGAAGGACCGTGAGGGAGCTGGATCGAGTGGAGGCTGCGGTGAACCGCAAGCCTACCGGAAGTGATGTAACGCGTTTCGGAGCATGCCTACTAGGCTCCTTCCGACGTCTGAGGAAGGAGCCTAGTACGCATGCTCTGAAACGCGTTATGTCACTTCCCATGTGAGTTGTTATATCACAAGCTAATTCCCATGTTGTTATATAATTTATATAAAAATATAACCGGTGTATTTAGAATTGAAAAAAAAAAAAAAAAAGAATTGGATGTTCACACCATGCGCCTTCACCGCACCACTCGTGATTCCCCTTAGACAATGCATACTCACCGAAAAATGATACACTGCGCCTTTAAATAATTTTAGCATCTAGGTATCAGCCTCCACTGCATCATACGCCACCAGAGCGAACTTTGAATCCTCTGTTTCCTGTTTAATTTAATCGACCTCAGGGTGTCACTCAAAGGTTATGAGCTATATACAGTATATAATAAACAAGCAAAAAATTGGGGGAGCAAACCCTGAACATGTATATCTAAAGCCGGTGCAGCTATGGACCAAGCAACATGTATATTAAAAAAGAATAGCGCAACCATGCAAAAGAAATGACTATCAAATATGGAGACAATCCATAAATAAAAATGGGGATTTAGTTCCACCATATGGCCATATCGTGCTCAAGCCCACCACTACGTCAAAGTACCCCATTATCAGTGGATCCTACACTATCCATAAAAAGAGGTGAATCCAGCCTCTCTTCCCCTTGGAGACAACACTCCTTGCTGGGATAGATGTGCTAATGCACTACAAAGGACTCCTCCTAAATCTACCTGATAGTGGACTCTGATAGAGTACAGGTGTGTGTGGTGGGTGGGATACTCAACCTCAGAAGTCTGGTCAGACTGAATACATAATAAACAAGCAAAAAATTGGGGGAGCAAACCCTGAACATGTATTTCTAAAGCCGGTGCAGCTATGGACCAAGCAACATGTATATTAAAAAAGAATAGCGCAACCATGCAAAAGAAATGACTATCAAATATGGAGACAATCCATAAATAAAAAAGTGGATATAGGAGGAGTCCCCTGTAGTGCATTTGCACATCTTTCCAAGCAAGGAGTATTATCTCCAAGGGTTAGAGAGGCTGGATTCACCCCTTTTCTATGGATAGTGTAGGACCCACTGATAATGGGGTACTTTGACGCAGTGGTGGGCTTGAGCACGATATGGCCATATGGTGGGACCAAATCCCCATTTTTATTTATGGATTGTCTTCAAATTTGGTAGTAATTTCTTTTGCATGTGTGCGCTATTCTTTTTTAATATACATGTCTTTTGGTTCCCAGCTGCACCAGCTTTAGAAATACATGGGTATGCTCCCCCAAATTTTTTGCTTGTTTATTATATACAGTATATATGAGCTAATATTTACTAAAAGTTTCCTTTGTGATAACAAGGACGTTTTATAGCCCTGCTAAGGTGTGTCTTTCCAACTGTTATGTATTGTTGTAAATTGGTAAGGTTACACATGTGAGATTTATTATCAATTTGGACGAATAGTAGCAGCTTTATGTGTTTTAGAAAGTGAAATTCGCCATTGGAAGAGGAATAATATACAATATCATTTTTTAAGTCTTGAGCACTGGGTGAGGGTTTGGGAGTGTTATTACACGTTCATCGCTCCATTGTTTTTGATTATTAATGCTTGGGCATTGTGTAACAATGAGGACACAAGAGGGCGCACTCTAAGTGCAATATGTAACTCCTAATATTAAAAAGGAAAACAATTGGCCACTCACAAGTTGTTGGATGAAGAGCGCCTGTAGAATATACCAAGCAGGTGCATTTAATTCAACAACATGTGAATGGCCAATTGTCTTGCTTTTACTAATAAAGACTTACATATTGCACTTAGATTGCGCCCTCTTGTGTCTTTATGTCCTGTCACAGGTATTTCTTCCATCTGCTGGGGTACTGCACTAAGTCTATTCCTAAAGCCCGCCGAATTAACCCCTTATGCGCTGTGGATGTGATGATTTGTTCAGCCTGGACTTATATATAGATGTGGAGCCACATGATTATCTATAACAAACGTTTTAATTATCTTTGTATAACAATTCTGCTGCACTAGGAGTGAGACCTCCTTCATGGGTCACTATTCCTCCCACTGATAACAATGATGGGGCACTAATCCTCCCACTGACACCAATGATGGGGCTTTAGTCCCCACACTAATGCCAATGATGGGGCACTATTCCTTCTACTAATACCAATTATGGGGCACTATTCCTCCTACTGACACCAATGATGGGGCACTATTCCTCCCATTGACACCAATGATGGGGCACTATTCCTCCCACTGACACCAATAATGGGGCACTATTCCTCCCACTGACACCAATAATGGGGCACTATTCCTCCCACTGACACCAATGATGGGGCACTATTCCTCCCACTGACACCAATAATGGGGCACTATTCCTCCCATTGACACCAATGATGGGGCACTATTCCTCCCACTGACACCAATGACAGGGTACTTTTCCTCCCACTGACACCAATAATGGGGCACTATTCCTCTCACTGATACCAATGATGGGGCACTATTCCTCTCACTGATACCAATGATGGGGCACTATTCTTCTCACTGATAACAATGATGGGGCACTTTTCCTCCCACTGACACCAATAATGGGGCACTATTCCTCCCACTGACACCAATGATGGGGCACTATTCCTCCCATTGACACCAATGACGGGGTACTTTTCCTCCCACTGACACCAATCACCATTCCTTCTACTAATACCAATGATGGGGCACTATTCCTCTCACTGACACCAATGACGGGGCACTATTCCTCTCACTGATACCAATGATGGGGCACTTTTCCTCCCACTGACACCAATAATGGGGCACTATTCCTCCCACTGATACCAATGATGGGGCACTATTCCTCTCACTGATACGAACGGTGGGACACTTTTCCTCCCACTGAAACCAATAATGAGGCACTATTTGTCTCATTGATACTAATGGTGGGGCATTATTTCTCCTCTTAATAAAAATGGTGGAGCACTATTCCTCCCAGTGATGCCAATAATAAGGACACTATTGATCTTTTATTGAAAAGAATCAAGCAACATATTTTATACAAAAGTAAAAAACATAACTATAGTACAATATTCCAACAGAAAACAAAGGAATACACATCCATGTGCAGAATATATACCATATATACATAATCCACTTCCAACATTTTTAGAAAACTATTTACATAAAGCAGCAGAGAGGGCCTAAGAGGCACAACCCATCACCTATGTATGCAGCCATTTATCAAAAACTGAGCATTAAGAAAAAATCTAGGGTGATAAGAGACAGAAAGCCACACCCGGGAAAGAGACTCCTGGCAGTCAGGGAGGCCTGAAACCCCTTCACGGCTTCAGCCAAGCCCTCTGACCCCACTTGTCTCTCTCAAGCGCCCGAATCTTCCCCACCTCATGCAGAATGTCACACACCACCACCTGAACAGGAAGGATTTTACGCCGAAGGGTGACCTGACACCGTGCGTTCCAGGTGTAATAACGGACTACTAAGCTAACCAAAAAAAGTGTATCCAAACAAAAGCCCCCACCAGTATTGAATGCTCCGTACACCCACTCAGCATAACCCAGCCTGGAGAGGAAAGGAACACAGAGGGCCCGCCCAACCTGTTTGTATACCTCTATGTTAAAAGGGCAACAAAGCAGAAAATGGTCCATAGTCTCCTCCTTACCTGTACATTCCTCCCGAGGACAACCACGATCCATCCCACTGCGGAATTTCAAATTGCCCCGAACATAGAGCCTCCCGTGGAAGCACAACCAGGCCAGATCCCTGAATTTAAGGGGGACTCTAGCCAAATTAATCAGTCTTAACCCTTCCCTCAAAATTGGGCCTGGGCAATCCCTTAAGGCCAGTGGGTCATGAAAGACTTCGCTCAAGACTCGGCTCATAAGGACTTTCCTCGGAGCGGATCTGAGATCTTCAGCCGACAGTCGCCACTGCCGCAGTAACTTCAGACACGGAGCGACATAGGCTGGGAGCTGACAACGATGACCCCTGAGATTCTTCACTTGGCCACCTTCTTCCCAAAGTCGCAGAAAAGGCCTAAACCAAGATCTAAACATGCCTGCCCGTCCAGGAGGTTCCACTGCAAGCATACTACCAATGTTAAACTTGATAAATAGCAGTGAAAAGAAAAGAACGGGGTTGACCATACCTAAGCCACCCTCCCTCCTGGATAGATAGGTGACATTCCTCTTGATGGGGTTCAGTCTGTTCCCCCACAGCATCTGGAAGAACACACTATAGATCCTAGCATAGAGAGACACTGGCAAGATGCAGACAGGGCTGACATACAAGAAGATCGGTATCAGGTAAGTCTTAATCAGATCAACCCTTTCCCTCAGAGATAACTTCCATCTCTTCCAGCTGACCACCTTAGTATTGGCAACTTCCAGCCTGCCTTCCCAGTTTTTGAGGCCATAATCGCCAGGTCCAAATTCAATGCCTAATATCTTAATTTTTTCCTGGGGCACTGGAAAGGTGTCCGGGAGATCAAACCCCTCACCTTCCTTTCCCATCCAAAAAACTTCACTCTTTTCCTGATTGATCTTGGAGCCTGATGCTTCAGAGTACCGTGATGTCAGAGAGACCACCTCCTCCGCTTCATCTGTCCCAGTGACAATCACTGACACATCATCCGCATAGGCAACAACCCTCAAAGGCGGCTCACCCGGGATTCCCACTGGTACCCCACACAACATGCTGCTCTCTAGCCTCCTGATGAAGGGGTCGATTGCAAACACATAGAGCAGGGGACTCAGGGGACAACCCTGGCGCACCCCAGAACCAACCTCAAAGGACTGTCCAACCCAACCATTAACAAGAGGGAAGCTTTCTGCCCCCTTATACAAGACTTTTAACCAATCGACAAAACCACCCGGCAGACCGTACTTACTAAAGAGCAACCACAGGTACTCATGGTTGACACGATCGAAAGCCTTTGCCTGATCCAATGCCAGTAAATACTTTCCCCAGCCTGCAGCCCTGCACTGCTCCAAGGCCTCCCGGACAGCTAAAACCGCTGTGAAGGTGCTCCTACCCTGGATCGCTGATGGCGAGAAAGCAAAGACTCTGCTACTGCCGATAGGCGCCAGAAAAGTATCTTCGCCAGCACCTATCGACATTGAGAAGGCTGATGGGGCGCCAATTCTCAATCATCGAAGGATCTTTACCTTTTGAAAGAAGAATCACAGCTGAGAGTCTCATGGAAGGGGGAAGCACCCCCTCAGCAAGACAACTGTTAAAAATCTCTACCAAATGTGGGGCCAGAATAGACTTAAAGGCTTTGTAAAACTCAGCCGTCAGACCATCCGGTCCAGGTGACTTCTTGATGGCAAGCTGTTCAATTGCCCTCGTCACCTCTTCAACTGTGATCTCTTCTGTCAAATTCATCAAAGGGACATCTCCACCATTTAGACCTGGTGTAGAGTCCAAAAAGCTTTTCATCTTGTCTCGGTCAAGCTCTTTCCTCCCAAGAAGTTCAGCATAAAAAGACCTCACGACCTCCAGGATCCCTGACCTGGACTTTGTCAAGGAACCTGTACTATCCTTAAGGCCAACGACCATCTTAACAGCTACACCCTGTTTGCAGTTCTGGTAAGGGTCAGGCGAGTGGTATTTCCCATAGTCCCGCTCCAGAACCAAAGAGGTATGCCGATCATATTGACACTTCCTGAGGAGGATTTTCACTTCAGAGATTGCCCCAGGATCTCCTCCTCTCGAGACAAAAATATCCAGCTTCCTCCGCAAACGTTGGTAGGTCATGTATCTATTAAACTGTTTTTATTGGCTAGGCCCCTGAAGAATCCAGCAATCCTCTTTTTGGTCAGCTCCCACCACTCAGCCTTGCTGCTACAAAAGTCCAGGATGGTCACCTGTGCCTGAAAGAATTCCTCAAAGGATTGTCTAACATGTTCTTCCTCAAGGAGAGTCGAATTTAATCTCCAGATGCCTTTGCCCCTCTGAGGGAAGTCTGAAGCATTCAAGACCACAGATAGCATACAGTGATCAGAAAACTCCACTGCCTGCACCACTGGGGGTGAGAAAGCAGAGGCCTCCTTCAAAAAAAACCTATCTATCCTACTCTGACTATTACCTCGATGAAAGGTGAACCCTGTGTCATCCGGAAGGTGCTTAATGTGCACATCCACAAGACCAGCATCCCTAACCATACAATTTAAAAAAACGCTATCATATCCCAGCCTGTCATTGAAGTCCTTCCTGTCCTTGGGCCTAGTCACAGTATTAAAGTCACCTCCAAAAACCACTTGCCGGGATGTAAAAATAAATGGCTTGATCCTTGTAAAAAGGCATTTCCTGTCCCACTTTGTGTGCGGCCCATAGATATTAATTAGGCGCAGGTCCTGCCCTCCCACAAGGACGTCTAAGACCATACATCTCCCAATCTCCACCTCAATAACCCGCCGGACAGTTACCATGCCGGTTTTAAACAACACCGCCACCCCGCCGTAAGGCTCGGCCGCAAGAGACCAGTAAGATGGACCATACCTCCACTCTCTCTTGGCCATATGAATATCTGCCAAGGAGGTGAGCCTAGTCTCCTGCAAAAATAAAATTTCAGCATCTAATTGGCTGAACAAAAAGAAGGCCATAGAACGAGCTCTTACCGACTTAATACTGGCGACATTTATTGTCACCACTTTTAACGGAGGGGGAACCGCCATTTGGGTTATTGAGTGGATTGCTTCTTAGCTCCCCTCTGCTGCTCATCACCAGAAGCCTCTCTTTTTCTTGAGGCCTCCTCCAACTCCATTTCTGAGTCTGAATTTTGTTCAGAGGAAGCTCCAGATGAGGAAATATCCCAAGCGGAAGCCCTAGAACGGTTGGGGACAGACACTGGGGCTTCCTGTCTCTGTTCCGTCCTCACCGCCTGTCTCTTCCGCCTCACAACCCTCCTTCTCTCCTCCAGGTACTGCAGGTCAGACTCCGAGATGTTTTCATCTCTTGTTTTTTTCTTCAAAGTCTTCGCAGAAGACTTCTTTACAGAAGAAGCAGCAGCACCCTTTTTGGCACATGCCACCGCTCCAGGTGGGGGGGGACCTTCCCTTAAGTCAGACCTAGGAGACTCATGGGGCAAGACTGACTCGGGGGGCACAGACTTAGAAGGTTCTGACACAAGAGGAGCGGGTACAGTAGGCTGGGGGGACACAGAGACAGCCACAGAAGGAATACCTACAGACACAGAAGGGTTGGCCACAGAAACTGGGGAGGGATCCTGAACAGGACCTGGGGGGTCAGTCACCGCAGAGGAGGATGGTACACCAGGGGCCTCATCCTCCATCCTGTCCAGCCTCAACAGCTCATCTACTACCTCCTTCTCCATATTGTGCCAGGCCTCCGGACATTGGCTGTAGGGGTGGCCAAGGCGCAGGCACAGGTTGCACCTTATCGCCTGGGTGCAGTCCCTGGCCACATGACCCTGCCCCCGACATACCGAACATATTAAGGCTGAACAGGAGGAGCTAAAATGCCCCATTTCTCCACAGCGGTGACACAGCTTTGGCTGACCAGGATAAAAAACAGTCATCCTATCCCTCCCTATGAAAGCCGAGGAGGGCAGGTGACGGACAACATTCCCATCCCTGGCCAACCTGACCGTTACTGACCAACCCCCAGTCCAGATGCCACGTTCATCAAGGATTTTATTTGGCGTTGTCAAAACCTCACCATAGTTCCTTAACCAGACCTCCAAGTCCCGAGCAGGAACACTCTCTTTAGTGAGGATGATGGTTATTTATTTAACCGTTGATCTTTGTGAAACAGCAACTGGTGCCAGATCTTCCCATTCGGGTCTTGACCTGCACCGAGCCTCATATCGTTCCCAGAACAGGTCAAGACCCTCTGGCCTAGTGAAGCTGATTGTGTACTCCCGGCTCCCAGCTACATGTATTAGGGCATAAAAGGTCATTCGCCCCAAAGCCCATCTCCAAAATCATATCCACCACCACACGCCATGCTGGAGAGACTGCACCACCTTCTTATTTAAGAATGACTACATTACGCCTTGGACCCCCAGCAGAAGCCAGAGACCCAAGACCGGAACCAGGGGTGCTCAAAGTGGCAGTCTGTGGTGTAAATCTCTGCCTCATTGGCTGCAGCCCTGGCTTAATAATATTACCAGGTGCAGAGTGTACCACCTGAGCAAAAGAGGGCTTATCAGGGCCAAGGCCCCACACTGATGTAAGTTTAGCCGGTACATTATTATTATTATCCTTATTATTAATTGCTTGTACTGAGCCAGTAGGATTGTCCATTGCACACATATTGGCAGCACTATTCAGAACACCTGAAATAGAAAAATCATTAGAAGAATTGTTACAATCACCATTCATTATCACAGTGTCTGCTGTAGTACCACAGGTGGCCTGATGCTGCAGTGTAGAGTCCTGAACAACAGCTGTGACTGGACAAACAGCCTTGGGCTCAGCAAAAGGGGGGTTAATGGGTTGTTCAGGCTCTTGTAGTTCCTTTGCTGCAATGTCATTTTTTAAACGCAGTTTTTCCTGCAAGGAAACATCAGCAGCTGAAATATTGCTGGATACGAAATTACCAGCCTGGGTGTCATTGGGCAAAACATCCGCATTAACCAAGGTGTTAAATGGCACAAAAATAGTTTTATCAATCACTTGTGACTTGCTAGGCTTTACCTTATCAGGCACATTGTCAGGTAAGTTCTCCTCACCAAACACCAGCTGATCCGCCCGTAATGGAGACTCCACTGCTTGGATCACTTTAAGCATGCCTCCTGAGCCCTGAGAAGGCAACGGGTTGCTTACCTTACCTTGGGGGGTCAGGGGGTCAGAACTAGGAGTCTCCTCCTCCACCTCCATCTTTGCCTTCCTTGCAAATCTGCGGTCATTGCAGAACTTTTCTTTAAAGGGCCCCTCTTTACCTTCCATCATGGCCACAATGGTTTCCTGGTGTTGAACCCGGACTTTACCCAACTGGATTTCCGAATCCATAGATCCACGGCTGCGGCTGTGCAAACCTTCACGTTGCTTTCGCAGGCGTTTCAACTCTGCTCTCAGTTTGTAGAGCTGGTCTCTCTCCCTATTCAGGACCTTGATCCCGGCCACCACTCGCTCCCGAATGGACTCGGTATCCTCATCCTCACCAGGGGCAGAGAGATCTCCAGCCATGGCTTGTCCAGGAGCAGGTATGTCATCCATCAGCCCAGGGGATGGTTCAGAGCTTCCAGCAGGAGAGGCCCTGCTGGCCTGCATGGCCTCCCCAGATAGGGGCCAGCAGGGCTGGGAGAGATTTTACCAGACTCCCCTCTCACACAAATCACCTGGAGCAGACACACAGCCAGAGAACCTTCCTGCAGCCACACCCGAAGCTGAATGATGGGAAACTACTCCTCCCACTGACAGCAATGATGGGACACTATTCCTCCCAGTGATGCCAATAATAAGGACACTATTCCTCCCACTGATACCAATGATTGGGCACTATTATTTTCACTAATATCAGTGATAATAATGATTGAGCACTATTCGTCTCTTTGACACTAATGATGGGGTATTTTTTTCCTCTTAATACAAATAGTCGGGTACTGTTCCTCCCACTGATACCAATGATGGGGAACTATTCCTCTCACTGATACAAATGGTGGGAATGTTTCCTCCCTCTGACACCGGGGGAACTATTTGTCTCACTGATACTAATGATGGGACATTATTTCTCCCCCTAACAAAAATGGTGGGGCACTATTCCTCCCAGTGATGCCTATGATGGGGCTCTATTCCTCTTACTAATGCAAATGATGGAGCACTATTCCTGCTTCTGATATCAATGATGGGCACTATTCGTCTCTCTGAAAACTAATGATGGGGTATTTTTTTCCTCTTAATACAAATAGTTGGGCACTGTTCCTCCCACTGATACCAATGATGGGGCACTATTCCTCTCACTGATACCAATGATGGGGCACTATTCCTCCCACTGACACCAATGACGGGGGAACTATTTGTCTCACTGATACTAATAATGGGACATTTTTTCTCTCCCTAATAAAAATGGTGGGGCATTATTCCTCCCAGTGATGCCAATGATAGGACACTATTCCTCCCATTAATAGCAATGAAGGGGCTTTAGTCCTTCCACTAATTCCAATGATGGGGCACTATTCCTTCTACTAATGCCAATGATGGAGCACTATTCCCTCTACTAATATCAATGATGGGACACTATTCCTCCCACTGATACCAATGATGGAGCACTATTTCTTCTACTAATACCAATGATGGGACACTATTCCTTCTACTAATGCCAATGATGGAGCACTATTCCCTCTACTAATATCAATGATGGGACACTATTCCTCCCACTTATACCAATGATGGGGCACTATTCCTTCTACTAATACCAATGATGGGGCACTATTCCTTCTACTAATACCAATGATGGGGCACTATTCCTCCCACTTATACCAATGATGGAGCACTATTTCTTCTACTAATACCAATGATGGGGCACTATTCCTCCCACTTATACCAATGATGGAGCACTATTTCTTCTACTAATACCAATGATGGGATACTATTCCTTCTACTAAAACCAATGATGGGGCACTATTCCTTCTACTAAAACCAATGATGGGGCACTATTCATTCTACTAATACCAATGATGGGGCACTATTCCCTCAACTAATACCAATGATGGGGCACTATTCCTCCCACTTATACCAATGATGGGGCACTATTCCTTCTACTAATACCAATGATGGGGCACTATTCCTTCTACTAATACCAATGATGGGGCACTATTCCTCCCACTTATACCAATGATGGAGCACTATTCCTCCCACTGACACCAATGATGGGGCACTATTCCTTCTACTAATACCAATGATGGAGCACTATTCCTTCTACTAATACCAATGAAGGGGCACTATTCCTTCTACTAATACCAATGATGGGCACTATTCCCCCCACTGATACCAATGATGGAGCACTATTTCTCCCACTGACACCAATGATGGAGCACTATTCCTTCTACTAATACCAATGATAGGGCACTATTCCTCCCACTTATACCAATGATGGGGCACTATTCCCCCCACTGATACCAATGATGGAGCACTATTTCTTCTACTAATACCAATTATGGGACACTATTCCTTCTACTAATGTCAATGATGGGGCACTCTTCCTTCTACTAATATTAATGATGGGGCACTATTCCTTCTACTAATACCAATGATGGGGCACTATTTCTTCTACTAATACCAATTATGGTACACTATTCCTCCCACTGATACCAATGATGGGGCACTATTCCTTCTACTAATACCAATGATGGGGCACTATTCCTCCCACTTATACCAATGATGGGGCACTATTCCTTCTACTAAAACCAATGATGGGGCACTATTCCTTCTACTAAAACCAATGATGGGGCACTATTCCTCTCACTAATACAAATGATGGGGCACTTTTCCTCCCACTGACACCAATAATGAGGCAAAATTTAAAGCGCCCTGTCCCTCCGAGCTCACGTGCAGAAGCGAACGCATCAAACCACTCATGTGAGGTGTTGCTGCGATCATTAGAGCGAGAGCAATAATACTAGCACTAGACCTCCTCTGTAACTCTAAGCTGGTAACCTGTAGAAATTTTTAAAGCATTGCCTATGAAGATTTTTAAGTACCAATGTTTGTCGCCATTCCACGAGCGTGCGCAATTTTGAAGAATGACATGTTGGGTATCTATTTACTCAGTGTAACATTATCTTTCACATTATAGAAAGACATTGGTCTAACTTTACTGTTTAGTTTTTTTTTAATTGCAGTGAAATGTATTTTACCAAAAAATTGCGTTTGAAAGACTGCTATGCAAATACCACGAGACAAAAAATATTGCAATGACCGCCATTTTATTCTCCAGAGTCTTTGATAAAAATATATATAATGTTTGGGGGTTCTACGTAATTTTCTAGCAAAAAATACTGATTTTAACTTGTAAACAACAAGTGTCAGAAATAGGCCTGGTCTTTAAGTGGTTAAACCACATGGACTATGCTACAGCAGTGTTTATTAAATTGAGGGATCTATCTTACTGTAAAATCAGGCCTTTAAGATCCAATGAACCTCACAATACTTCTTTGGCTTCTGGGAAGAAACCTAAGACAACAAAGGAACAATTTAAAAATCTATGTTCAGAGGGACAACCCTCCATCCAACACAGATGTCACTATACTTCCATCCTTTACACACTAAACATACCCAACTTTGTGAAATTATAGAGAGAGACACATTTTGGCACACAGCATGTAGGCAAAGAACACGTCCCTGCCACTGTGGCGGTTAGACAGGCCACAAAGTTTTAACATGGGGAAAATTATTGTCTAAACCACATAAGTGCTTTTCTGACCCCTATTTTTCTTTTATATCAGCTTTTAAAAATAACAAATGCAGCATATATATAAGTTGGATAAAACTTTTAGGGTGGAGTGACCAGAAGTCCCCGGACTGAGGACACCGTCCCAGGCCAGAATCTGTCCCGATTTTGTCCCCGCTTTGCAGGGCCGATGCTGGGCCGTTGCACCATAAGCTGGAACAGGGGGGCGCCCAGGGCCGGCCCTACCATAGGTTCTGCTTGCGCTATAGTTGGGCTGCCTCTGGAGGGGAAGGGGGGGAGCGAGCGCCGCCTGATTACAAAAACAAAGTTCTTCTACTTACCTGGCGGGGCCACTGTCATACAAAGTCCCGCCTCCTGGATCCTACCTATGATAGACAGCACACAGGTGACGTCTATCATAGGAGCCGGTCCAGAAGGCGGGACTTCGTATGACAGCGGCCCCGCCGGGTAAGCAGAAGATCTTTGCTCTGTGTAATCAGGCGGTGCTCTAATCCCCATGCACTGGTCACTCTTAATTGATGGGGGCACTGGTCACTCTTAATTAATGGGGGCACTGGTCACTCTTAGTTAATGGGGGCACTGGTCACTGTTAATTAATGGGGGCACTGGTCACTCTTAGTTAATGGGGGGCACTGGTCACTCTTAATTGATGGGGCACTGGTCACTCTTAATTGATGGGGACACTGGTCACTCTGCATTGATAGGGACACTTGTCACTCTGCCTTGATGGGGGCACTGATCACTCTGCATTAATTGGGGCACTGGTCACTCTGCATTGATGGGGGCACTGGTCACTCTGCATTGATGAGGGCACTGGTCACTCTGCATTGATGGGGGCACTTGTCGCTCAGCATTGTTGGGGGCACTGGTCACTCTGCATTGATGGGGGCACTGATCACTCTGCATTAATTGGGGCACTGGTCACTCTGCATTGATGGGGGCACTGGTCACTCTGCATTGATGAGGGCACTGGTCACTCTGCATTGATGGGGGCACTGGTCACTCTGCATTGATGGGGGCACTGGTCACTCTGCATTGATGGGGGCAGTGGCACTGGTCCCTCTGCATTGATGGGGGCACTGGTCACACTGCATTGATGGGGGCACTGGTCACTCTGCATTGATGGGGGCACTTGTCACTCTGCATTGATGGGGGCACTGATCACTCTGCATTAATTGGGGCACTGGTCACTCTGCATTGATGCTGACACTGGTCACTCTGCATTGATGAGGGCACTGGTCACTCTACATTGATGAGGGCACTGGTCACTCTGCATTGATGGGGCACTGGTCTCTCTGCATTTATGGGGGCACTGGTCACTCTGCATTGATGGGGGCACTGGTCACTCTGCATCGATGGGGGCACTTGTCACTCTGCATTGATGGGGTCACTGGTCACTCTGCATTGATGGGGGCACTGGTCACTCTGCATCGATGGGGGCACTGGTCATTCTGCATTGGATGAGGGCACTGGTCATTCTGCATTGATGGGGCACTGGTCATTCTGCATGAATGGGGCACTGGTCAGGCTGCATAGAATGGGGCACTGGTCAGGCTGCATGGAATGGGGCACTGGTCAGGCTGCATGGGGTGGGGCACTGGTCAGGCTGCATGGGATGGGGCACTGGTCAGGCTGCATGGGATGGGGCTCTGACCAGGCTGCATGGGATGGGCACTGGTCAGGCTGTGTTGGATGGGCACTGGTCAGGCTGCATTGCTGGGCATTGGTGAGGGTGCATTGCTGGGCACAGCTGAGCCCAGCATTCTTTATGTAGCGTGCTCTTTAGCCCTGCATTCTTTATGCACCCCTGAACTCTGCAGTCTGTTTTTTATTTATCTTATCTTCATAACATTTGGTAGACATATCTCCAAAAATTTTAAGTAGTATCTTTTTTTTTTTTTTTTCATCTCATGCACGAAATGTGAGAAATAACGTACTGTATATATATCATACAATTATTCCATAAACACATACTCAATACACTGCATATATCATTTGAGGATAGGCTTATAAAATAGTTTACCATTTGCCAATAAAAAATGTCCCCGGATTTAATTTTTAAAATCTGGTCACCTTAGTTTAGTGCAGCATAACCCTTTTGGTAGTAAAATAGTACATTTTGTATAGAGATGTACACATTTGACCTAATAGAGGGACAGTTGAGGCTGCACCAGGAAAAGAGGGATTTGGTCTCAAATAAGGGACAGTTGGAAGCTATGCATTAAAGGCTCCTCATTTTTTCTGCCATTCTTCATTATCTGACTTACTTGAGTTTTTCAGCAAGATTTATTTCACCAATGATTTCCAGCAGTTTAATGGTTACGTTCGGGGCTTCTTCCTTTGTGTAGTACTTGATCAGAAGATCAGTAACATCAATGCGGTCTGCTTTCTCCAGCTCTGCAACTGGAATGTGTTTGTACGGCATCAGGGTGTCCTCATCGCTCAAATAATCTTTAAATTCTTTAAAGCTGCTTTCCTTCATTTCTTTAAGAATGGAGTAAAGAAGTTCCTTGCAGCTGCTCTTTGTAAGAGCCATCGTGCGTCCTCAGAAATGGAAGTTGGAAGACTGTAGTCAACCTTTAGCCTTCTATGTCCTTTCGCTTTCTACTTCCTTTTTCACCTTCTGCTTAATTCTCAAACCATCCTTTATGAGAAAGAAGTAAAAGGAATTTGGAGAACTAGCAACTGTTTATCTTAGAAGTACACAAAATGCAGCCTCGAGCAGCCGCTTATGTCTTCACCACAGAACAGTCTCTACCTCCTTCTCAGGAATTATAGACTAAGGCTGGCCATACACTAAACAATTTTCTTGTTCAACTTTCCTTTAGATTTACCAAAACCATGTAATATAGGGTCAAACCTAAACACTTTCAATTTGTATGCAGTCAGGCAGGCCCTTGCACTACATAGTTTAAGGTAAATCTAAAGGAAATTGAATAAGAAAATTGTATAGTGTATGGCCAGCCTAAGAGGAAGCACACAGCCAGTCCACCAGACTGATATGTTTCCTTTGGAACAGTTCCCAGCTCGGCTCCTGAATGCTGACCAACTTTGTGCCTTTTTCCAGCTGGGGACTGACTGGCCACCAAGACGCTTCTCCTTCTCCTTCTCCCAATTTGCAATGAGCAGATCAGCCTTTCTCTTACTTTTTTACTCCAGAGGAACCATTTAAATGATGTTCTGGTCTCTGGGCACCCCTACTAAAATGAATTTATCGTGGTAAGTGGGAAGAATGTCTACCATACAGTGGTGATCGGTGGGAACAATGTCCCCCTTGCAGTGGTGGTCAGTGGAAAAATTTCCCTCCTTCAGTGGAGATCAGTGGGAAGATTGTCCCCATTACAGTGGTGATCAGTGGAAAGAATGTCCCTATTACAGTGCTAGTCAGTAGAAAGAATGTCCCCATTACAGTGGTGATTAGTGGGATGAATGTCCTCATTACAACGGGGTACGGTGGGAAGAATGCCCCCCTTGCAGTGGTAGTCAATGGGAAGAATGTCCCTCTAACAGTGGTAGACAGTGGGAAGAATGAAATAAATATATAGTGAGGCGCAAATAAAAAATTATTAAATTAATTAATTTGTGCTTAAATTATTAAAAACCCAAAATATTTATATGTGACATAATATTAACCACTTAAGCCCCGGAAGATTTTACCCCCTTCCTGACCAGGGGTTTTTTTTTGCGATTTTTTACTGCGTGACTTTAACGGACAATTGCGCGGTCGTGCAACGCTGTACCTAAACGAATTTCACGTCCTTTTTTTCCCACAAACAGAGCTTTCTTTTGGTGGTATTTGATCACCTGTGCGATTTTTTGATCATGCGCTATAAACAAAAAAAGAGCGTCAATTTTGCAAAAATAACAATATTTTTCACTTTTTTTATATGAAATTCCCCCAAAAAAAATGTAAAAATCAAAATTTTTTAAACATTTTTGGCCAATTTATTTTATTCTACATATGTTTGGTAAAAAAAATCGCAAAAAGCGTATTTTGATTGGTTTGCGCAAAGGTTATCGCGTTTACTAACAAAGGGAAAGATTTTTGTCATTTTTGGTGTTTTTTTTTAAAACGAGTAATGGCGACGATCTGCGATTTTTTTTGCGGTACTGCGACATTGCGGCGGACAGATCGGACCCTTGACTGACATTTTTGACACTTTTGGGGGTACCAGTGACATTACTGCAGTAATCAGTGCTATACATATGCACTGTTACTGTAAAAATGACACTGGGAGGGAAGGGGTTAACTTTATTGGAGAGGGAGGGGTTAAGTGTGTCCTAGGGGCGTGATTCTAACTGTAGTGGGACATGGCTACTAGTGTAAAAACAGAGATCAATGGTTCTACATAGTAGAACCGTCTGATCTCCATTTTTACACAGGGGAGAATGACAGGCGGCTTGTTTACATAAGCCGCTCCGCCTTTCTCCCGCTGTACCGACGATCGTAGTGTGACCGGCAGACATCGGGTCCGCCGGTCACACGCCCGCACTCCTCCGTGAACGAGCATAATAGCGATCCACTATTGTCTAGGTGAGGCTGTCAGCTATCGGCGCACACTGTGGAGACCGGCGATGCTGTGCAGTCTCTCCCACTATACCACCACGATTTCCACCATTTACTTGATGCTATTGTCCAAGTGCATGTGTTGCACCTACACATGTGAGTGAGATTTATCCACCTTTATTTAATAAAAGCTGATTGTTTAAGGATTTCATGCACTATTGCAAGTCTTTTTGTTTGCATATATACTGCATTGATTGACGCTGCAACTCCTGTGAATGAGAGGAGCCCGGAAGGATATGGATGGATGGATGATCTTTTTGGGATAACAATCTATGCACTCTTTTTAAGGATTTGAGGTGAGCACCCATTCACAAGGGGGTGCACGGCTGGCTGTCCACTGTGATACTCTGGTCACTTCTCTCTGGGAGCACAGATCACTTTAGGATTACATTTTGGACTTTGTTTATTGGCTTTTTGCACTTTGCACACTGGACTTTTATATCTATATATTTTCTCTTTTTTATGAGTATTATATTATATTATAATTACCACTTTATTAGCACTATTGGCACTTTAATATTATGTCACATCTAAATATTTTGGGTTTTTAATAATTTAAGCACAAATTAATTAATTTAATAATTTTTTATTTGCGCAACACTATATATTTATTTCAATTAAGCACACTATTATGAGAAGTGAAGTGTCTGCGGCAAATAACTGATCGATTTAGAGCCTCAGAGTCGCTTGCAGGACTTATTCCTTATACAGTGGGAAGAATATTCCTCTTACAGTGGTGGTCAGTGGGAAGAATATTCCTCTTACAGTGGTAGTCAGTGGGAAGAATGTCCCTCTTTACAGTGGTGGTCGGTGGGAAGATTTCCCCATTACAGTGGTAGTCATTGGGAAGAATGTACCTCTTACAGTGGTAGTCATTGGGAAGAATGTACCTCTTACAGTGGTAGTCAGTAGGAAGATGTCCACATTACAGTGGTAGTCAGTGGGAAGAATGTCCCTCTTACAGTGGTAGTCAGTGGGAAGAATGTCCCTCTTACAGTGGTAGTCAGTGGGAAGAATGTCCCTCTTACAGTGGTAGTCAGTGGGAAGAATGTCCCTCTTACAGTGGTAGTCAGTGGGAAGAATGTCCCTCTTACAGTGGTGGTCAGTGGGAAGAATGTCCCTCTTACAGTGGTAGTCAGTGGAAAGAATGTCCTCCTTACAGTGGTAGTCATTGGGAAGCATTTGATTAAAAAAAATACACTAAAGTTAATTTTAGGGCACAAATTTTATTTGACACCCTAGGCTTGCACCCCTTTGAGAAATTTCAGAACAGGCAATTAATAGTTAACTGTAATGTTACTGAAGTAGGGCAAACAGTTCTCACATATATTCCTGTACAGAGGTGTTCAAGTGCCCATAAGGTAATCATCCCGGAACAACAGCAAAGTTAGACCAGTGGTCGCCAACCTTTTGGACCTTGAGAACCACTAACCTCACAATTTTGAATCTTGGGGATCACTAAAAATTTATTTTACATTCCTTATACACACAATTCTTTGGCTCTTTGTCCCCTCCCCCTGGATCACACTGCTGTCCCCTTCCCCTGGATTGCACTGCTACCTTATACACACAATGCTCCGGCTCTCTGCCCCCCTCCCCCTGGATCACACTGCTGCCTTATACACACAATGCTCTGGATCTCTGCCCCCCTACCCCTGGACCACACTGCTGCCCTATACACACAATGCTCCTGCTCTCTGCCCCCCTCCCCCTGGATCACACTGCTGCCTTATGCATACAATGCTCCGGCTCTCTACCCCCCTCCCCCTAGATCACACTGCTACCTTATACACTCAATGCTTTGGCTCTCTGCCCCCCTCTGCCTGGATCCCACTGCTGCCCTATACACACAATGCTCTGGATCTCTGCCCCCTACCCCTGGACCATACTGCTGCCTTATACACACAATGCTCTGGCTCTCTGCCTCCCTCACCCTGGATCACACTGCTGCCTTATACATACAATGCTCCGGCTCTCGGCCCCCTCCCCCTAGATCACACTGCTACCTTATACACTCGATGCTTCAGCTCTCTGCCCCCCTCCACCTGGATCACACTGCTGCCTTATACACACAATTCTCCGGCTCTCTGCCCCCCTTCACCCTGGATCACAGTGCTGCCTTATACATACAATGCTCCGGCTCTCTGCCCCTCTCCCCCTGGATCACACTGCTGCCTTATACATACAATGCTCCGGCACCGTGCCCCCCTCCGCCTGGATCACACTGCTACTTTATACACTCAATGCTTCGGCTCTCTGCCCCTTTTCACCTGGATCACACTGCTGCCTTATACACACAATGCTCTGGCTCTCTGCCCCCCTACCCCTGGACTACACTGCTGCCCTATACACACAATTCTCCGGCTCTCTGCCCACCTCACCCTGGATCACAGTGCTGCCTTATACACACAATGTTCTGGCTTTCTGCCCCCCTCCCCCTGGATCACACTGCTGCCTTATAAACACAATGCTCTGGATCTCTGCCCCCCTACCCATGGACTACTCTGCTGCCCTATACACACAATGCTCCGGCTCTCTGCCCCCTCACCCTGGATCACAGTGCTGCCCTATACACACAATGCTCTGGCTCTCTGCCCCCCTCCCCCTGGACCACACTGCTGCCCTATACACACAATGCTCTGGCTCTCTGCCCCCCTCCACCTGGATCACACTGCTGCCCTATACACACAATGCTCTGGCTCTCTGCCCCCCTCCCCCTGGACCACACTGCTGCCCTATACACACAATGCTCTGGCTCTCTGCCCCCCTCCCCCTGGACCACACTGCTGCCCTATACACACAATGCTTTGGCTCTCTGCCCCCCTCCCCCTGGATCCCTGCTGCCTTAAATACACAATGCTCTGTCTCTATGCTCCCCTTCCCCTGGATTACACTGCTGCCTTATACACACAAGGCTCCGCCTCTCTGCTCCCCTTCGCCCTGGATCACACTGCTGCCTAATACACACAATGCTCTGCCTCTCTGCTCCCCTTCCCCCTGGATCACACTGCTGCCTTATACACATAATGCTCCCTGATCTGCGCCACCATTGGAAGTCCCCTCCTTCACTTCCACATTCCCTGCACTACTCCTGGCACCTCCCTCTGAGTTCACAGGAGCCAGAACTACAGAGGAGGTATTGGGTATCAATGTGTGTTGACAGTATTGACTGTCAGTGCACATTGAGAACAACACTGGAAATAACATTAAGCGATTTACATCCGTCACACTGTTGACTCACAGAACCCCTGGGGACCACCAAAATTTTATTGTGGGCCGTCAGTGGTCCGCTGCTTTTGAAGCAAGTGTCCATTAAGGCAAGTAATTCACAAGAGGTAGCAAAGTGACATTAAAGGTTTTTTTTTTTTTTTCTGTAAATAACAAACATGTCATACTTACCTGCTGTGTGCAGTGATTTTGCAGAGAGCAGCCCCAATTCTCCTCTGCTTGGGTTCCACACTGACACTCTTGGCTCCTCCTCTTCTTTGAGTGCCCCCATAGCAAGCCCCTTGCTGTGAGGGCACATGTGTGTGCCCGCTCTGTGAGCCCATAAGAACAAGGCTCAGCCCCACTCCCCCTCTGTCCTAATTGGCTGTCATTCAACCAACGAGGGGGCAAAGACAGGAGGCAGAGCAGCTGCTCTTGTGCACATCACTGGATCGCGATCAGCCTTGGGTAAGTATTAGGGGGGCTGCGAGGGGAGCTGCATACTGAAGAATGCATGAAAATAAAAAACCTTCAAACTTTAGAACCACTTTAACTGCCTCTAGCCTAGCCTAAAGACGAATGACAGCCAAGTGGGAGTGCTGCTATCCTGGGTGGACGCATTATTTGTTACCCAATGGGTCCAGTGGATGACAGAACAGTGTACCGGGCCACTGCCGGTACCATGTGATTGCTGTGACCAATCACATGGCAATTGTACACAATAAATGATTTCCATTCATAGCCATTTATTGTGTACTATTCTGTTGATCACTCTGATTGGTCACAGTGATTACATGGTACAGACAGGGCCAATCACAACTAATCACAACACACTGGATGAAAATATGTTGTCATGTTTCACATGCCTTGTGATACACCTTAAATGTTATATGTATTCTCCTGCCTCTGGCTCCTCCCCTCCCCTTAGCTTAGTTTATCCTGTATAGATAGCCCCAACCATGTCTAATGGAGTCGATCACATTATGATCTTCTGACCTATCCGACGTTCGTTGTTGTAAGATCCTTAAAAGTTTATAAATTAAACTTCACAAGACCTTCAAGGTGGCGTCTGGATGGAGTCACTGTCTGTTTATTCAGCTAAGATTGAGGGTTATTGCTATCTCATCACAACTGTAAGTTACAGAGATCACACTTTCAATGCTTAGACTGCAGAACATATGTACTGTATTCATAAAAAAAAATATTTTTCAGTCTGTTTTTGTTTATTTCCAAAAAATTAAAAGCTAAATGGTGATTAAAAGTGGAACTTCACTCTGTCAATCAACACTGACTATTTTGAATCCTCATGCTGCTATCATTAGTAAATAGATAGCCAATTATATCATATTTACTTGTTTTAAATTGCTTTTTTTTTCAAATTTCTTTAGTTACTTCCTAGTTTTCATACCTAGGCAAATTATGTCATCAATCCCAGGAGCCTTCAGGAGGGGGGAGGGGTTTTCTCAGCTAAGCACACCCTCCTGTCTCGCCTGTGCTAAGGGCAGATGGATTCCAGGAAGTAAAGCAAGAGTGAGAGAGAGAGGGCTGTGCATGATGGCATTAGCCTATGCTAATTACTAGACAAGAAAGAGGAAGTGGGCTGTAGAAGGTATTTACTGGCAGAAATTTTTTTTTTACTATCCAAAGTTAAAACAACAAGGGCAGAAGATTTAATAGATGGAAAGATGAAAAAATGACTGAAGGTCCATTTTAAATGTTAGCAGGCTTCACTATGCTTGTTAATTTTTTTTTTCCCGATCCATTTCCAGCTGCTGCTGAGCAGCCACCTCCTATCTCGGATGCCGGGTTATTTTGTGCCTTTATGACCATTATAATTTATGGTCCAGGCTATCTGGTAAGAAGCGTATGCTAAGTTTTGGTGCTTGGTGGTGAATTTCATCAATCCACGTTACTTATACATTTTTTTGCACTTTATGGACACTCCTGTTTAATCAGTTGCCGACCGCCCCACCCAGATATACTGCGGCAGGGCAGCTCGGCTACGTAAAATTTCGTAGATCTACGTGATTTAGTGCACGCACCGCCAGAGCCGCGCTCCTGCTGTGTTTAGACACAGCGGGAGGCGGGCCACGGGAGGAGCGGCGGTGATAGCCGCCGGCCTCTCGCAATCATCTGAGAAACTGACAGAAGACCCGCCTGCTTATGTAAACAAAGCAGGCGGATCTTCTGTCACACAGGCAGGGAGAGATCAGGAGTTTCAGCTAAGCTACAACCCCGATCTCTCTGTGCCTGTCACAGAGCCCTTCCCCCACATAGTCAGTAAGCACAGTTAGGCATACATTAACCCCTTTGATCACCCCCAGTGTTAACCCCTTCCCTGCCAGTGTCATTATTACAGTAACAGTGCATAGTTTTAGCACTGATAACTGTAGTAATGTCACTGGTCCCCAAAAAGTGTCAAAAATGTCAGTTAGGAGTCCGATCTGTTCGCTGCAATGTCGCAGACCTGCTAAAAATTGCCGATTGCCGCCACTACTAATAAAAATAACAAAAAGTCCAAAAATCTATCCCGTAGTTTGTAAACGCGATACCTTTTGCGCAAACCAATTAAAATACGCTTTTTGGGATTTTTTTTTTTTACCAAGAATATGTAGCGGAATACAAATTGGCCTAAAATGATAAAAAAAAATGAGTTTTTTAATTTTTTTATAGCAGAAAGTAAAAAATTTGTTTTTTTTCAAATTTTTTTTTTGTTTATAGCGCAAAATCTACAAAACGCAGAGGGGATCAAATACCACCAAAAAAAATGTATTAAACGTTATATATATAATTTAGTCCTTGTGATTTAATTTAGTGAGTGAAACTGCTATGTGCTAACTATAGTGCATCCTGCCTGTGAATGTCTATCAGGTATCCAAAAAATATTTTTACTTGATTATGCATCATCTATATTTGCTCAACGTGGGGTGGGTGAGGTGAGATGGCGCTGCCTGATTGTGTACAAATGGTGTGAGAGAGTATAACTTGATTGACAAAAATATAAAGTGCTCATGTGCTGGTTTGAATGATAACGGGCAGTCCACGATATAGGGCATAAATATGTAAAAAAGATATGTGAAGAGGGTACAAAGCAATATTTGAAAACACTCTCCCCAGAGTAGTGTTCAAAGTGATAGGTGCAATAAATAGTTAAATAAGTTGATAAGCAAAATCTGTGTACCAGTGAAAAATAAAAGTGAAATATCACAATTATGAGAATGCAATTTTAAATAACCTAATTAAAAGTGCTCCTAAAAAACATATATAATGAATAAATAAATTAATATGCAAAAGAGGTATGTCCCAAAAAAGAATTAAAGTGATAATGAAATTGAAAAAATAGGGCAATCCAATAGAAAAAAATAAATAGTCCATATGGTATTTAAAACACACAAAAAACTAAATATAAAAATTAAATAAAAAAGTTTTGATCCACCAAAGAGTGCTAAACAGTCTTTAAACGTGCTGTAAAGTGAAGAAAAAATCTTATTCGATTGGTGATATTCCAGGTGGTCCAAGTGCTGGGTGATAGGTGAGAAAGACCAGTGCACCCCTCCAATTTCTCCCGCACTCACCAGAAATATGCACCCCTACAGGGGTAACGTGCCTCGATATAATAGCCTCTTATCCAACCATTTCAATGTGTAGGGCTCTTGGGGGAGAAGGTATTCCTTAACCAGGGTAGTGGAGCCTCTCTTTCCTCAAACGGTGATGATATGCAAGAAGGAATTGCCAATATAGTGATGTACCGTTTTTAAAAACCTTTATTCAATAGTTTAAAATCAGGTACTCACATCAAATATGCAGTAAACGAGCGTCCAGCGCAGTAGGGGCCGCGAATCCCTCGTTGGTGGCTACTTCCGGAACGCTATGCGGGTCAGCGACCGGATCTGCGTTGCAGTGGGGCGGAAATTACGTAATCGCGCACCCTCATATTTGCTCAACGCTTACACTAGATCAGGGGTCTCCAAACTTTCTAAACAAAGGGCCAGTTTACTGTCCTTCAAAGCTTAGGGGAGCTGGACTGTGGCCATTGAGAGTAAGAAATGGCCTGGCGTCAGTGGAAGTAAACAATGACTCAGGCTAAGGCAGTCAGTGGGAGTAAAAACATTACATATCACCTGTGGTCTATAAGAGGAAGAACAGTGCCCCATCATTGGTGTCAGTGGGAGGAATAGTGCCCCATCATTGGTGTCAGTGGGAGGAAGAGTGCCCCATCATTGGTGTCAGTGGGAGGAATAGTGCCCCATCATTGGTGTCAGTGGGAGGAATAGTGCCCCATCATTGGTGTCAGTGGGAGGAATAGTGCCCCATCATTGGTGTCAGTGGGAGGAATAGTGCCCCATCATTGGTGTCAGTGGGAGGAATAGTGCCCCATCATTGGTGTCAGTGGGAGGAATAGTGTCCCATCATTGCTATTAGTGGGAGGAATAGTACCTTATCATTGGTATTAGTGGGGGAAATAGTGCCCCATCATTGGTATTAGTGGAAGGAAGAGTACCCCATTATTGGTATTAGTGGGAGGAATAATCCCTCCTTATTGGTGTCAGTAGGAGGAATAGTGCCCCATTATTGGTATTAGTGTGAGGAATAGTGACCCGTTATTAGTATTATTGGGGAGGGGGAAGTGCCCCATCATTGGTGTCAGTGGGAGGAATAGTGCCCCATCATTGGTGTCAGTGGGAGGAATAGTGCCCCATCATTGGTGTCAGTGGGAGGAATAGTGCCCCATCATTGGTGTCAGTGGGAGGAATAGTGCCTCATCATTGGTGTCAGTGGTAGGAATAGTGCCTCATCATTGATATTAGTGGAGAGAATAGTGACTCGTCATTGATATTAGTGGAGGAATAGTGCCTCATCATTGATATTAGTGGAGGGAATAGTGCCCCATCATTGATATTAGTGGAGAGAATAGTGCCCCATCATTGATATTAGTGGAGAGAATAGTGACTCGTCATTGCACAGGTGAGTATCAGTGCTGCAATCGTGCTCAAAACAGGACTGGTCATAGACAAATATGAAAGATTGGAACAATGAGAATCAGATTTTTTTATATAGTAAGTATCTTTCTTTACTTTTACAGATCCATTCTCACTTCCTCAGGAGTTCAAGAACAATATGCCATGGAAGTAAACTTGAAGTGAAAGCCCAAGTAGATTTCTTTTGCTATGAAGATCCAGTGGAAGAATCAGCCATCAAAAAGCCCTTCTCTGCTCTGACTGCCAGGCCTGAGGCATTGCTTACTTCCCCCGACATCACGCCATTTTCTGCTCTCACCGGCCAGATTACAACCTTTTGTTTGTACAAGAATCTAGCCAATGCTGATGCGGCTTTTACCAATAAAGTTCATAATATATGATAACTGTGTTAAAAAAAAATAAAAATCTAGTTTATTTATACAGAAAAGAAGCCGGCCATTAATACAATCAAATATAATGAAATAATAGGTAAGTAATACAAAAAAAAGAATCTTGATACAATATCAAATGTTACCAATGCATAGAGACAACTACAGGAAAGAAAGTTACAGTAAAAGGAACAAAGAATAATGGAGATATGTTACATAGACAACCTTACAGTATGCTGTGTAACCATCCTGCAGCCAGATACCAAGAGAGAGCCAAAGAGAGGGCCAGATGTTCTGATGTGTTATACATGTGGGCAAAGAAACAAGCCCTATAGCCAGGACCGGCTCCAGCATAAGGCAGCCAAGGCAGACACCTGAGGGCACCAGGAGAGTGGGGGCTCCAAAGCCAGCGGTTCCCCCAGAGGTGTAACTAGAACCTTCAGGGCCTCGGTGCAAGAAACCATGAAGGGCCCCCCGAACCCCTTCCCTTCAAGCCTGGGGCTCTTCCCACTGATCGTGGGGCCCTTTACTGGAGCCGAGTGACACCAGGGGGGAGGGGACAGGGCCAGCAGAATGCCCAGGAGGAGCACGACTGGCAGTGGTGGTACAGCACAGTCAGAGATTAAAGATTTCTCTTTCCTTCGTCTGTGGAGAAAGCATCCTGTGCTGTATTTTATTGCACCAGTCCTGCCATGTATGCAGTCTCTGACCACCCCGTGTGCCATGTCTGCAATCTCTGACCACCCCGTGTGCCATGTATGCAATCTCTGACCATCCCCGTGTGCCATGTATGCAATCTCTGACCACATCTTGTGCCATGTATGCAGTCTCTGACCATACCATGTGCGATGTATGCAATCTCTGACCACCCCATGTGCCATGTATGCAATCTCTGACCGTCCCATCTGCCATGTATGCAATCTCTGACCATCCCCGTGTGCCATGTTTGCAATCTCTGATGACCCCATGTGCCATGTATACAATCTCTGACCATCCCATGTGCCATGTATGCAATCTCTGACAACCCCTGTGTGCCATGTATACAATCTCTGACCACCAGTGTGCCATGTATGCAATCTCTGACCACCCTGTGTGCCATGTATGCAATCTCTGACCACCCCTTGTGCCATGTATGCAATCTCTGATGACCCCGTGTGCCATGTATACAATCTCTGACCACCCCGTGTGCCATGTATGCAATCTCTGACCACCCCGTGTGCCATGTATGCAATCTCTGACCACCCCGTGTGCCATGTATGCAATCTCTGACCACCCCTTGTGCCATGTATGCAATCTCTGACCACCCCGTGTGTCATGTTTGCAATCTCTGATGACCCCTTGTGCCATGTATTCAGTCTCTGACCATCCCATGTGCCATGTATGCAATCTCTGACCACCCCTAGTGCCATGTATGCAATCTCTGACCGTCCCATCTGCCATGTATGCAATCTCTGACCATCCCCGTGTGCCATGTTTGCAATCTCTGATGACCCCATGTGCCATGTATACAATCTCTGACCATCCCATGTGCCATGTATGCAATCTCTGACAACCCCTGTGTGCCATGTATGCAATCTCTGACCACCCGTGTGCCATGTATGCAATCTCTGACCATCCCGTGTGCCATGTATGCAAACTCTGACCACATCTTGTGCCATGTATGCAAACTCTGACCACATCTTGTGCCATGTATGCAGTCTCTAACCATACCATGTGTGATGTATGCAATCTCTGACCACCCCATCTGCCATGTATGGAATCTCTGACCATCCCCGTGTGCCATGTTTGCAATCTCTGATTACCCCATGTGCCATGTATACAATCTCTGTCCATCCCATGTGCCATGTATGCAATCTCTGACAACCCCTGTGTGCCATGTATACAATCTCTGACCACCCGTGTGCCATGTATGCAATCTCTGACCACCCTGTGTGCCATGTATGCAATCTCTGACCACCCCTTGTGCCATGTATGCAATCTCTGATGACCCCGTGTGCCATGTATGCAGTCTCTGACCATCCCATGTGCCATGTATGCAATCTCTGACCACCCCATGTGCCATGTATGCAATCTCTGACCGTCCCATCTGCCATGTATGCAATCTCTGACCATCCCCTGTGCCATGTTTGCAATCTCTGATGACCCCATGTGCCATGTATACAATCTCTGACCATCCCATGTGCCATGTTTGCAATCTCTGGTGACCCCATGTGCCATGTATGCAATCTCTGACCACCCCGTGTGCCATGTATGCAATCTCTGACCACCCCGTGTGCCATGTTTGCAATCTCTGATGACCCCTTGTGCCATGTATGCAGTCTCTGACCATCCCATGTGCCATGTATGCAATCTCTGACCGTCCCATCTGCCATGTATGCAGTCTCTAACCATCCCCGTGTGCCATGTTTGCAACCTCTGATGACCCCATGTGCCATGTATACAATCTCTGACCATCCCATGTGCCATGTATGCAATCTCTGACAACCCCTGTGTGCCATGTATGCAATCCCTGACCACCCCGTGTGCCATGTATACAATCTCTGACCATCCCATGTGCCATGTATGCAATCTCTGACAACCCCTGTGTGCCATGTATGCAATCTCTGACCACCCGTGTGCCATGTATGCAGTCTCTGACCACCCCTTGTGCCATGTATGCAATCTCTGATGACCCCGTGTGCCATGTATGCAGTCTCTGACCATCCCATGTGCCATGTATGCAATCTCTGACCACCCCATGTGCCATGTATGCAATCTCTGACCATCCCATCTGCCAAGTTTGCAATCTCTGACCATCCCCTGTGCCATGTTTGCAATCTCTGATGACCCCATGTGCCATGTATACAATCTCTGACCATCCCATGTGCCGTGTATGCAATCTCTGACCACCCCGTGTGCCATGTATACAATCTCTGACCATCCCCTGTGCCATGTTTGCAATCTCAGATAACCCCATGTGCCATGTATACAATCTCTGACCATCCCATGTGCCATGTATGCAATCTCTGACAACCCCTGTGTGCCATGTATACAATCTCTGACCACCCGTGTGCCATGTATGCAATCTCTGACCATCCCCTGTGCCATGTTTGCAATCCCTGATGACCCCATGTGCCATGTATACAATCTCTGACCATCCCATGTGCCATGTATGCAATCTCTGACAACCCCTGTGTGCCATGTATACAATCTCTGACCACCCGTGTGCCATGTTTGCAATCTCTGATGACCCAATGTGCCATGTATTCAGTCTCTCACCATCCCATGTGCCATGTTTGCAATCTCTGACCACCCCTAGTGCCATGTATGCAATCTCTGACCGTCCCATCTGCCATGTATGCAATCTCTGACCATCCCCGTGTGCCATGTTTGCAATCTCTGATGACCCCATGTGCCATATATACAATCTCTGACCATCCCATGTGCCATGTATGCAATCTCTGACAACCCCTGTGTGCCATGTATGCAATCTCTGACCACCCGTGTGCCATGTATGCAATCTCTGACCACCCCGTGTGCCATGTATGCAAACTCTGACCACATCTTGTGCCATGTATGCAAACTCTGACCACATCTTGTGCCATGTATGCAGTCTCTAACCATACCATGTGTGATGTATGCAATCTCTGACCACCCCATCTGCCATGTATGCAATCTCTGACCATCCCCGTGTGCCATGTTTGCAATCTCTGATGACCCCATGTGCCATGTATACAATCTCTGTCCATCCCATGTGCCATGTATGCAATCTCTGACAACCCCTGTGTGCCATGTATACAATCTCTGACCACCCGTGTGCCATGTATGCAATCTCTGACCACCCTGTGTGCCATGTATGCAATCTCTGACCACCCCTTGTGCCATGTATGCAATCTCTGATGACCCCGTGTGCCATGTATGCAGTCTCTGACCATCCCATGTGCCATGTATGCAATCTCTGACCACCCCATGTGCCATGTATGCAATCTCTGACCGTCCCATCTGCCATGTATGCAATCTCTGACCATCCCCTGTGCCATGTTTGCAATCTCTGATGACCCCATGTGCCATATATACAATCTCTGACCATCCCATGTGCCGTGTATGCAATCTCTGACCACCCTGTGTGCCATGTATACAATCTCTGAACATCCCCTGTGCCATGTTTGCAATCTCAGATAACCCCATGTGCCATGTATACAATCTCTGACCATCCCATGTGCCATGTATGCAATCTCTGACAACCCCTGTGTGCCATGTATACAATCTCTGACCACCCGTGTGCCATGTATGCAATCTCTGACCACCCCTTTTGCCATGTATGCAATCTCTGATGACCCCGTGTGCCATGTATGCAGTCTCTGACCATCCCATGTGCCATGTATGCAATCTCTGACCACCCCATGTGCCATGTATGCAATCTCTGACCGTCCCATCTGCCATGTATGCAATCTCTGACCATCCCCTGTGCCATGTTTGCAATCTCTGATGACCCCATGTGCCATATATACAATCTCTGACCATCCCATGTGCCGTGTATGCAATCTCTGACCACCCCGTGTGCCATGTATACAATCTCTGAACATCCCCTGTGCCATGTTTGCAATCTCAGATAACCCCATGTGCCATGTATACAATCTCTGACCATCCCATGTGCCATGTATGCAATCTCTGACAACCCCTGTGTGCCATGTATACAATCTCTGACCACCCGTGTGCCATGTATGCAATCTCTGACCATCCCCTGTGCCATGTTTGCAATCTCTGATGACCCCATGTGCCATGTATACAATCTCTGACCATCCCATGTGCCATGTATGCAATCTCTGACAACCCCTGTGTGCCATGTATACAATCTCTGACCACCCGTGTGCCATGTTTGCAATCTCCGATGACCCAATGTGCCATGTATACAATCTCTGACCATCCCATGTGCCATGTATGCAATCTCTGACCACCCCGTGTGCCATGTATACAATCTCTGACCATCCCCGTGTGCCATGTTTGCAATCTCTGATGACCCCATGTGCCATGTATACAATCTCTGACCATCCCATGTGCCATGTATGCAATCTCTGACAACCCCTGTGTGCCATGTATACAATCTTTGACCACCCGTGTGCCATGTATGCAATCTCTGACCGTCCCATCTGCCATGTATGCAATCTCTGACCATCCCCTGTGCCATGTTTGCAATCTCTGATGACCCCATGTGCCATGTATACAATCTCTGACCATCCCATGTGCCATGTATACAATCTCTGACCATCCCATGTGCCATGTATGCAATCTCTGACCACCCCGTGTGCCATGTATGCAATCTCTGACCACCCCGTGTGCCATGTATGCAATCTCTGACCACCCCGTGTGCCATGTTTGCAATCTCTGATGACCCCTTGTGCCATGTATGCAGTCTCTGACCATCCCATGTGCCATGTATGCAATCTCTGACCGTCCCATCTGCCATGTATGCAATCTCTGACCATCCCGTGTGCCATTTTTTGCAACCTCTGATGACCCCATGTGCCATGTATACAATCTCTGACCATCCCATGTGCCATGTATGCAATCTCTGACAACCCCTGTGTGCCATGTATGCAATCCCTGACCACCCCGTGTGCCATGTATGCAATCTCGGACCACCCATGTGCCATGTATGCAGTCTCTGACCACCCCTTGTGCCATGTATGCAATCTCTGATGACCCCGTGTGCCATATATGCAGTCTCTGACCATCCCATGTGCGATGTATGCAATCTCTGACCACCCCATGTGCCATGTTTGCAATCTCTGACTGTCCCATCTGCCATGTTTGCAATCTCTGACCATCCCCTGTGCCATGTTTGCAATCTCTGATGACCCCATGTGCCATGTATACAATCTCTGACCATCCCATGTGCCATGTTTGCAATCTCTGATGACCCCATGTGCCATGTATGCAATCTCTGACCATCCCATGTGCCATGTATGCAATCTCTGACCACCCCTTGTGCCATGTATGCAATCTCTGATGACCCCCTGTGCCATGTATGCAGTCTCTGACCATCCCATGTGCCATGTATGCAATCTCTGACAATCCTGTGTGCCATGTATGCAATCTCTGACCGTCCCCTGTGCCATGTATGCAATCTCTGCTTGTCCCATGTACAGTATCTCACAAAAGTGAGTACACCCCTCATATTTTTGTAAATATTTTATTACTGTACACCTTTTCATGTGACAACACTGAAGAAATGACACTTTGCTACAATGTAAAGTAGTGAGTGTACAGCTTGTATAACAGTGAACATTTTCTGTCCCCTCAAAATAACTCAACACACAGCCATAAATGTCTAAACAACTGGCAACAAAAGTGAGTACACCCCTAAGTGAAAATATCCAAATTGTGCCCAATTAGCCATTTTCCCTCCCCGGTGTCATGTGACTCATTAGTGTTACAAGGTCTCAGGATGTGAATGGCGATGTTTTTGACAAAGCATGTAAGTCATACGGCTATTACAGTGCACCACCCTGTAGGCAGTCCAATGGCTGAGGGGGGAACACAATAGCAAAGCTGGGGAGATCGCTGTACTAACACAGCGAGTTTTAGTACAGTGATCTGTCCATTTTTTCCTTCAGCCAGTACCCAGCTTTAGGCTGGACAATAGCCAACCAATCTGGGCAATGTTCATAAGAACTGGAAGAAGGCAAAACTGAAATCAGGCTCAATTATTAAGATTCAAACCAAAATAGTGCAGCGCTAATTATTGAAATAAATTAATAGAAGTAAATGAATAAAATATACAGCAATTATTAAATAACCATAGCGTTAATGGTGGTTACATATAAACATGTATCAAATGATGTGTAACCAATATAAAATGACCACAATTAGTTTCCATATGAAAAGTCCGTCAGAAATTAAAGGTTCCCAGAAAGGAAAAATCCACATAAATGACATCAATTTTTAAGAGGATCAGAGAAAATAGAATTAAGAATGTGATTGCTTACTATGAGCAACACATCATTTCCTTTTTCCAGCTTTTTTTAATTTGACGCAATTCGTTTTTTTTAAAAAGACTTTTACTTAGTACCTACTACTGAACCCCCCCCAGAACAAAAATGGATCTATGGTATCTATGGCCCTGGCCCCGGGGTATTCTCTTTTTTGGTGTTTTAATTTTTGGGTAACTTGGATGGAGATAGAGAACTATATGGAATACTCCAGAACTGTACAAACAGGAGGACTCTCTTTCTTAGAATTATGAGCCAAGTGCTTGAGCAATCACATGATGGACAGAGCTTTTCAGGAACACTTTAGTAGTGATTTCCCCTTTTAGCAGAAGCGATTTTACTGCAAAGGAAACAGCTGCAATAAAGTGAACGGAAAATGCTTGCTACAGAGAATTGGACTGGAGTTTTGCAATAACACTTCTGAAATCAGAGTCCTTTTACTAAGAATTAAATAAATAGGCTCAGCTCTTCAGGACCCCAGACACAATGGGGGGGCGATTTACTAATGGCAAATTGGCTGTGTACTTTGCAAAATGCGGTTGCACTCTCCATACGCAGTTGCTCCAGAGCTTAGTAAATGAGGTAAAGCTTCACTTTAAGAATATCCAATCACATGCAAGGGAAAATTAAAAAAAAAAAAAAACAGCGTTTTCTGCTTGCACATGATTGGATGATGGAACTTCTGCTCATTTTACTAAGCTCCGGAGCAACTGCTCTTACAGAGTGCAACTGAACTTTGCAAAGTGCACAGTCTATTTGTCTTTAGCAGGGCTTTTTTTCTCAGAAAAAAGGTACAGGAACTCAACCACGACCCCGTGTTTACAAGTGATAGTGGTGAGCAAGGAACAGGGGGTCTGAGCCATAGGCGTGCGCATGGGGTGTGCCGGGTGTGCCCAGGCACACCCTAATCACCCTCGTGCCCTGCGGTCCTTCTTTGCAGGTTCCGCCATGGCCGCCGGCCCACAGCTGAGTCTGCTCTGCCCCTGGGCTGGCTCACTGCTCGGCTTGGCGCCGCTCAGCTCCAAACCGAATCCGAGACGGCGCCGCCCACTGTGGAGTGGTGGGGGAGACAGGCGTGCGGTGCGGAGAGGGACTGTCTGGGGGAGGGACTGCCTGTGCAGCGGCCGCCCAGTGCAGCCAGCGCGGGAGAGAACCAAGCAGGAGGAGGCACCAGAGAACGAGCAAGCCGGCATGGCGAGGAGGACCGGACAGTCAGCAATGCTGCATCAGTATTCAGCAAGAAAGAGGGGGAGAGCCCGGAGAGGCCAGAGAGAGAGCCTGAAGTGTGGTGACGTCACGTGACGGTCTGTGGTGCTGGCAGCAGGAAAACCTTGTCTGGGGAGTCCGACAGGTGAAAAAAAAGGTAAGTAGAGCAGTAGTACCAGTGCTGTATCTTGGCCTAGGCCAACAAGGCCCAGGCCTAGGGCGGCACTTTGCAGGGAGGGCAGCAAAAAGCTGTACCCTGCACGAAAAAAAAAACAGCCTCCTCCGGGCACAAAAAGAGTCCCCGCCGGCTTGCGCTACACTTTCTGTATATTGCCAGTCTTATGTGGTGAATTAGGCCAGAGGGCAGGGTCCAGGAGGCAAATCAGTCTGGTACCCCCAAAAAGCGGTCACACTGCTACCTACCAGTATGATAATGCCGGTCAGGACATTCGGACAGACCGCAGGCCGCCGACCACACTTAATACAACTGGCCCGACGGCCACCAATGCTAATAAGTGTGGCACTGCAGCCAAATGCTCCGCCTGCTCTCCTCTGCCCTCAGGCACTGATGGGTACTCATATGCTGCACTGATGGGCGCTAATAGGCTGTACTGATGGGCACTAATATGCTGCTCTGATGGCCACTGATGAGGCAGCAATGGTGGGTACTGATAAACTGCACTGATGGGCACTAATGAGGCTGCACTGATAAGGCAGCACTGATATGCTGCACTGATAAAGGGTGAACTTATGGCAACTGAGGAGGCTGCACTGATAGACTGTGGTTGTGGTCTACAGATGACAGGGCGGGTCATAAACAGGAAGGGGTGTGGCCTTTACAGGAAGGGGTGTATCATATTTCAATTAGGGGTGCACAAGTTTAGTCAGGCCTAGGGCAGCACAAAACCTAAATACGCCACTGAGTAGTACTAGTGTGTAATGAAAACGGAAATGTTTTATTTAAGAATTTTACAATTTCACTATCATTTTGTTGAGAGGGCAAGAACCAGGGAAGGCAAAATATAGGCAGGTTACATTTTATGGTCCCAACTTGCTATGGTACATCATGCAGTGACACCCTTCCCCCATCAATAGGCTCCTGTAAAAAAAAAAAAAAAAAAAGAAGAACCCAGCTATAAGCAGCCTTGTTTCGGGTCCCGCTGCATCCTACAACTGACCAGAAATAATTCCTCAGCACAAGCCACCTGTCAGTGCAGTTTTTCTACACCATGGATGCTGAGCAGTGTTCCCAAGGTTTTTGAGTGGGTTAGCTGCACTTTGCCATAGACTTCTATTATGTCCCATGTTTTGATGCCCTTTTTGAATGTGCACCAAAACTGCCCTTTCAGTTTTTGTTTTCAGAAAACGCACCAAAACTGCGGGATTTAATAGAAGTCTATAGCAAAGTACAACAAACCCCCACGAAAACTGCAGGTACACTACACTGTAAACCATATGGCATCAGTGTGAATGTACCCTACTGCGGGGAGGGAAGACCAAAAGCAAATTTTATGGGTTCTGACATATTAAAAAAAAACACCAATGACACTTGAATATCAGTATATCAATTTACTGATGGAAGAAAAAGGAAACAAACAAATATATTTTCAACACAGCTGGAAAGTTATCAAAAGGCGCAATGTGATTTTGAATCTCTAGGACCCAGAAAAGATGTGAGGCACAAGACTCAAAATCTAATGCAACAGACTGTGAATAGATATAACAATATCTAATTAATGATGCATATAAAATTGTTATATCCAAACAATCAATTCAGCCAAGCGTTCACTCCGAAGGGGAAAACCGGCGTGCTGCTCTCCTCAGAACTCCAACTGGGATGCATAAAAGAAAGGAAAAGGAGGCGCAACACCTAGTGCATTACCGTGGTCATCGTATAAAATATTTTATTAAAATGCCAAATGCATACTCACAGACAAGAAGAATGTAAAATCGCATTAAAAGAATCCACCACCACACATGGAATGGAACATGTCCTTGTAGATAAGGCCGCTAATGCATTTCGGGAGTCAAGCTCCCTTCATCAGAGCTGGTCACATCAACAACAAACCCAAATATATACTGGCATCCATTGAACCGGTTCCTCCCGCCTCACTTTTTCGGATACACAGTCAATGACTTTTTAAGATGCAGGGATTAGTTGGTGGAAATATATGTGATATACCACCAGCCACTTAATAATTTTATAAATATATGATTACATGTACATACTTGTTCACATCTTTCATAATTTCCCCGCCTGTTTTTTGCCTTCAGCCAATTAATATTTTTATTTTATCTGGTAGCACAGTCTCCCGACTGATTTGCGGCGGGCCGGCGTACGCTCTCTTTCCTACATTGCAGCTTTGTAATCATTCACACGAATGATATTTGTAATCCACAGGGAAAGGGGTATTTGTAAATCCAAATTCTGCTTGAGGTAAAGTCAGTGTGTGTATTACTTTAATGATACTCCGGTTCACCAGGCACTGTAGAATTTTTAGGAGTGTCCTATGGTAACCGTTTCAGCGCTTCAGGTCTCTCGCTCTTTAAAGACACTGTGTCACAGACTTCCGCTCTCTCTCTGCACTCAGGGTAGCTAGGCCTTTCTCGTCCGACTTTCCGCCGCCTCTGTCCAGCAGGCCTATACACAGGACTAATCACCTCATTGCAGCCTCAGGTGTCCTTCCAACACCTTCTCTCCGTGTAGGCCTCAGCCTCCGATCTCCCCGCTCTCAGCAGCGGCACTGCTCTCCTCTCTGACCCTCCAACTCTGCCCCTTATTTATCTTCTTCCCTACAATCCTCTGCAGAGCCCTCTGCTCCCTGGGAGTATAGTCCAAACATGCCCATTTTACACAGTCTTCATCCTTCTTAGAACTACATCTCCCACAATCCAATGCGCCGCTCTCTCAGCAGAACTCATAATAAGCACCAGACTTAAAGGAACAGTACTTCAGCCGCAATTATACTGTACACTGTTTCTTCACTTGGCTACATCTGTTAATTATCGTTTGTTTTTTTGGAAATCATATCAATTTTATTGAAAAAGGAATGAGGAAAACAAACAAAAACCAAAGCTTTTGCTTAAGGCCACACTCACTCAGCGCTATGGAGCAAATTGTGTTGCCACAATCAATATTATAAAATCTTACTGAAAGATCATATAATCATAAATAAGTAAAACAGCTGCTGTTATAAAGCAAAAACATATAAAAAGGTGTGTGCATATAATCCCATAGGAAAAATCACATGCATACACTAACAGCGCTAAAAGACATGTATAAAAGAAATTCCAACATGTGTAATAGTCCAAAATGATTCAAACTAAAATAGTGCTGTGGACAATCCAAGTGGGGAAGAAACCACTCTATAAATCAGTTCATCAAGTGTTTCAAACGGGGTCCCATCAAAGGCATGCACCACCACCTCACCGGCGTGTCCCCCCAGGTAATGCTCACACACCTATAAGAGGAAAGAGATGCGCCAAAGTAGCCCCCACTGGACAACCGGTCAGCCTGGAACTTGGGTCAATCCTCATGTATGGTATACCACGTATCATGTAAATAAATGGTAAGGAGTCATAGTGTAAATCCATATATACACATGTTTATTTAATTTCAAACAAACCCAAATCCTATGCACTCACAATATAAAAATTGCAGATAAGCCGTTTATATAGTATCTTAGTATGTCTGAGCCACTTTACCGCCGTACCGTCCTTTCCCTGCTCGCAGCGTCCGCGGCTCGGATCCAGCCATCGGACTTCCGGGTGGCAGTCTGACGTCAGGCGCACAGTTGCTATGGTCACCGCGTGCTCACGCCCTTACGTGTTTCGCCACAGCGGACTTCTACGGAGGGCGTGAGCACGCAATGCCATCACTCCTCTTTAGCAAGCCTGCCAAGCGGCGGTCCCTCCGCGGGCTACAGTGACACCGGAAGAAGGAAGTAACCGGGCAAAGCACTCAGTCACCGCTCCGCATGACCCCCAGAAAAACACTAGTCTGGCAACAAATAATATATACATATGTAGATCGTACTGCCTGATACCGCAACATTTCTGTAAACGGCCAAATGCATAATTCCCACATTTAATAATAAAAACAATAATGCATGCCATTTAGACACATACCGTAATTAGGCATATACTGTATATGCCATACAACTTGCCTAGTGCACATACATGGACATATGTAGTATTAATACTCGTATTAAAGGGTATGGTAGATATACAGGAATTACTCCCCTTCCTCCGGCCACTAATTATCTGCACTGTTAGCCTCCTCTGGCCACCATGCGATAATATACACATGGCCGTATAGATGTCATTAGAGGGAATAGTACCTATCAACCATATCTCATAGTTGTGCGCAACTCGGGGGATTTCACCTCTTCACATGGCCATTCACTGCCTGCACTCTAGCCTTTAAGCAGCAAAATCCAAATAGCCATTGAATGTCATTAGAGGGATTTTCCCCACTGACTCTTTCTAATCTGATAATACATATCTATAATCTGCATCAAAAAATGACAAAGAGGTATATTGTGGGCATTAAACCAAATGACCATACCTATGCAATAATTAGGGTAAATATAATAGTGGAACTAACACCAGTGTTATAAAAACCAATTATAAGTACTACTTATGTCCATGTGTACAGTTATATATATGATAGTAACGACAATAAGTAATGAATAAATAATAATCTAAACATTAAATATATAAGAAAATAACGCACAGTACAGGAAAATGTGTATAAAATTCTAAAAAGTAAAACCTGTATACTAAAACTCCATATATAGATCAATATATGAAAATATATGTAGATCTAAAGCACAAGAATAATTCATCCTAAAAAAAGAGAGAGAGAACAGGGGGGTGTATATGCCAACCTGCACATTTCAAAGAGTCAGGCCTCAATAGTTGCTAATGAAGCAATTGAGTTCCAGCTCCACATTGAGCCCATTGGGATGGAGGGCATTGGTGAGATAAATCCAATGGGTTTCCCTTTTGGATGGCTCTCTCACCATATTCAAGCCCCTCCATGCCTTATTAATCTTTTCTATACCCCAAAAGATAAGGCCAGTTGGATCTTTATTGTGTTTATTTTTAAAATGTAACGACACACTGTGATCTTTATATCCTATACGGATATTGGCAATGTGCTCAGAGACACGTTTGCCAAGAGTTCTCTTTGTTCTTCCAATATAAATCATACCACCTGGGCAGCGTAAACCGTATACCACATGTGTAGACATACATGTAATGCAATCCTTAATCTCAACGGTCTTACCATTGGCAGAAGAAACAAAGGAAGTGTATCCCCTTAAATAGGTGCTTACCTGCCTGTAGGACTTGCACCTCCTACATGCATGAAAACCCACCTTGCTCTGCCAGAACAAACTAGGTTTGCGGGGTGGGTCCAATACTTTTTTGACAATTTTGTCACTAAAAGTAGGAGCTTTCCTGTAAATAAATGTTGGCTCTTTGGGCAACACCTTACCCAAATATTTGTCCATACACAGGACACCCCAATGTTTTTTTAAAAACGCACTCAACCTCCTTATACTGGGCATTATAGGCCGAAATAAATCCCCAGTCATGTCGGTTATTGCATTCTTTTTCAATTTGGCATGCCTCCTGTGTGTTTTGGCCCACTTCTTCAATAATTCCATCCAAATTTGTTTCATCATATCCTTTTTCTACGAATCGTTTCTTAATAATCTCTGCCTGTTTCAAAAATCACTATCTGTTGTGCAGTTCCTTCTTATACGAAGTAGCTGCCCTTTAGGAATATTTTTAAGCCATTTAGCGTGATGACCACTTTGAATGGGTAAATACCCATTTCTATCTGTTGGCTTAAAATAAGCTTGCATCACTAAACTGGAATCCTGGATCATCACTTCGACGTCCAGATAGTAAAATATCTCTTTGTTACAACTAAACTCAAGTTTGATGTTGTTGGAGTTAGTATTCAAGTACTCAGCAAAACTCTGTAGTGACCTCTCTGAGCCCGCTCAGATGAAAAAAAGGTCATCTATGTACCTTTTGTACATGATCATCTAATTCCTATGGGCCGCATGGATGAATCTGTCCTCCCATTCCCCCATGAAGAGATTGGCTAAGCTTGGGGCGAACTTAGCGCCCATAGCTACACCTCTACGTTGGGAGTAAAACTGGCCCCCGTACCAAAAATAATTGTGGAATAAACAATATTCCAGTACGTGGCCTAAAAATCTCTTCTGGGGGTCTGGGAGATCATCTCTTTGGCTGAAGGCCCAATTAAGGGCCAACAGTGCGTCCTCATGCTGTATGATCGTGTACAGCGAAGATACATCCGCAGTAACAAGAAAAATCTCGCTAGTATTTGGGAGTACAATCCTTCTCAGGGTCTGTAAAAAATCTTTTGTATCCTTAAGGTAGGATTTAACTTTGATGACACTGTCCTGCAAAAAATGATCCAGGCATTGTCCAACCCTGGAAGTGACCGAGTCTATACTATTGACAATTGGCCTGCCCGGAGGATTTACCTCATCTTTATGGACCTTGGGCAAATGTATAGATCGTAGGGATCCTACTAAAGCTCGGCACTAGGAAACATTTTTCCTTCTTCGTAAGGATCCGTCTATAATATCCCCATTGTACTAAATTAACCAGTTCTTTTCAATATATTAGGGTGGGGTCTCCCCCAAGAGGCTCATACGTAGCCATATCCGCCAACATTTCCGAGAGTTGATTTGTGTAGTAGCTTTTATCCAAAATGACAACACCCCCACCTTTATCGGCTTGTCTTATAATAACATTTTTTTGCCTTTAAAAAGCCTCTAACCCCCCTCTTGAATGTACCTAGGGTTCACATCCTTTTTTGGTTGGATGTTTTCAAGGTCCCTGAGGACCAGTTGCTTAAAAACCTCCACATGTTGGTTAGAGGGCTGTGACGGATTAAATAACAAATGTTTTTTTAAACCACTGTCTTTTCCCAACACTTGGCATTGATTCTTTTGTTGGTCAACACTTATCCCTCTATTAGGATTAAGGAAATACCTTTTGAGGTTTATTTTCCTGATGTATTTATGAACATCGATATAAACCTCAAATTTATTAATTGGTTTGTTGGCTAAGCACTTGAGTCCAGCGTTCAAAATATTAACTTCTTTATCTGTAAGACATATATTAGCCAGGTTATATATTCCCTTTAGTCGGTTTCCCTCCTTCTTTTTTGGCATTTTCGTCCTGCCCTACAGCCCTTTGTTGTTGGTCTGTGTCTGACCTCTGCCGTTCCATGGGACGATTCGCATGAGGGGCCTGGTTCCTCCAATAATCTACTGGTGGAGCTGAAGGTCTCCCTCTCCAGGGTCTGCCCCCTCTCCCCCATCCTCTTCCCCTTCCGCCCCTCCAGAAAAAAGGACGATAGGGGGTTGTGGGACGGGGTTCCTCATAATGTGTTAATTCCTCAAATCTATTATACAGAGGGACTGGGTCTGGATAATACTGTCCAGATGCATTATGTTGTGGGGGTGGTCTTTCCTCCTATAGGTACATGGGCATTACCTGGGGGGACACGCCGGTGAGGTGGTGGTGCATGCCTTGGATGGGACCCCGTTTGAAACACTTGATGAACTGATTAATAGAGTGGTTTCTTCCCCACTTGGATTGTCCACAGCACTATTTTAGTTTGAATCATTTTGGACTATTACACATGTTGGAATTTCTTTTATACATGTCTTTTAGGGCTGTTAGTGTATGCATGTGATTTTTCCTATGGGATTATATGCACGCACCTTTTTATATATCAATTTTATGTGAGCATTTTATCATTATTTATTAATTTTGTTTGACTGTTTATAATATTAGATCTATTAGTGTATTTATCAGTCTATTTTTATTTTGAACATTGTATATTTTATGAATATTGCTCTTTAACTGGCTAATTAGTACTTGAGATTTGTTATGCGGTTACTATGACAACCGCTTGCTTTTAATGCCGACCTCGCATCCATACCCTTGAGAAAGTCACGTGTATTTGTGACGCAACGCGCTGGGATGAGTCGGGGGACGTCACTTCCGGTCTACGACCGTGACCGGAAGTTCGGAGTTTGCCACGCCACTCAATGCGGGGACCCAGCAGTCCGTTTTTCATGTTCATCCTTTCGTACAAACCTGTAAGTTACTATTGTTTTCTACATTAAACATGACTTAATTATATTCAGTAATAAAGAATAGTTAGAAAGAACGTAAATATGAAAAACTAAATGATCTGAATGTAATCGATTCAGTAAACTCGTAGATTGAACTGGTTTATTTGCAGGGTTCTCGCATCGCATATGTGTGAACCGGGACTGAAGGCAGGCGTCCCAATTCTTTTGGTAATATAGTGTACATGTAGCTTGGCACTAGGTTAGGTAAATTTAGTTCTGGGCTCACTGTAATCAGTGTGGCTGTGTGTGATTGACTAGGTCTGTTCTGTGTATCACAGGCTGCAGGTTTGATTACTCCTCCTGCGATCCAGAATTCTCTGGGTGGTTCTGGAACATAGCAGTGGAGTAATGCAAATGCGCAGCATGAATATTTATACCAGGGGTCTCCAAATTTTCTAAACAAAGGGCCAGTTTACTGTTCTTCAGACTTTAGGGGGCTGGACTATAGCCAATGAGGGAAGAAATTGTCCTGACGTCAGTGGGAGTAACCAATAGATCTTTGGTATTAGTGGGAGGAATAGTGCCCCACCATTGGTGTCAGTGGGAGAAATAGCGCTCCATCACTGGTGTCAGTGGGAGGAATAGTGCCCCATCACTGGTGTCAGTGGGAGGAATAGTGCCCCACCATTGGTGTCAGTGGGAGGAGTAGTGCCCCATCATTGGTGTCAGTGGGAGGAATAGTGCCCCATCATTGGTGTCAGCGGGAGGAGTAGTGCCCCATCATTGGTGTCAGTGGCAGAAATAGTGCTCCATCACTGGTGTCAGTGGGAGAAATAGTGCTCCATCACTGGTGTCAGTGGGAGGAATAGTGCCCCATCACTGGTGTCAGTGGGAGGAATAGTGCCCCACCATTGGTGTCAGTGGGAGGAGTAGTGCCCCATCGTTGGTGTCAGTGGGAGGAATAGTGCCCCACCATTGGTGTCAGTGGGATTATTAGTGCCCTATCACTGGTGTCAGTGGGAGGAATGGTGCCACATTGTTGGTGTCAGCGGGCCCTGGCCAAACCTGCTATGTGCTTGCTGTTCATTGCGGCCCCAGTTGGGCTGGCTGGGGGCCATTTTTGCTCAAAGTTGCTGAAGCTGATTCAGAGTCCTGTCGTCGGAGAATCTAGTCTGGTATCGTGGGAAGAAAGTGTCCGGAACATATTGGAAGGAGGAAACCAATCATCTGAGGACATTAGTGAGTACAGAATGGTGTGAGAGGTCCTAGAGACTGTGGGGTTGACTTACTAAAGACAAATAGACTGTGCACTTTGCAAAGTGCAGTTGCACTCTGCAAGAGCAGTTGCTCCAGAGATTAACTATCAGAAGCTCTGATGACTTCCATCATCCAATCAAGAATGCTGTTTTTTTTCCCCCTTGCATGTGATTGGGTATTCTTTGCAAAGTGAGGCTTTACTTCATTTACTAAGCTCTAGAACAATTGCACTTGCAAAGTGTACAGTCTAGTTGCCTTTAGAAAGGGACTGTATTTCCATTACAGTTTATAATATATAACCTCCCTTCTATGTTCCACTGGCAATGGTTTGGGGGAAAAGCAGAACATGAAATAATGTTGTTTCCCAGGCAAAAAAAGGGATTGCATTGGGATCACTATAGGAAAGTACAAATCAAGACAGTAATGTGTACGAAACTAATGGAAGAATGGAAACTGGATGAAGACGAAGCCCTCGAGGCTGGAGTCAGTTTACAGTAAAATGACAGCAGGAAATATTCTTTCTTGTAAAGCCTTATATGAGAATTAAGCAGAAGGTGAACAAGGACATAGAAAGTGAAAGGACGGCTACAACCTTCCATTTCTGAGGACGCACGATGGCTCTTACAAAGAGCAGCTGCAAGGACCTTCTTTATTCCATTCTTAAAGAAATGAAGGAAAGAAGCTTTAAAGAATTTAAAGAGTATTTGAGCGATGAGGAAACCCTGGAGCCGTACAAACACATTTCAGTTGCAGAGCTGGAGACAGCAGACCGCATGGATGTTACTGATCTTCTGATCAAGTACTACGCAAAGGAAGAAGCCCCGAACGTAACCATTAAACTGCTGGAAGTCATTAAGGAAACAAATCTTGCTAAAAAACTCAAGTAAGTCAGATAATGAAGAATGGCAGAAAAAATGAGGAGCCTTTAATGCATAGCTTCCAACTGTCCCTCATTTGGAGGGACTGTCCCTCTCTAGAGACCAAATCCCTTCATCCCTGGTGCAACCTACTATTTTACTACCAAAAGAGTTATGGTGCACTAAACGTTTTATCCAACCAATATAGACTGCATTTGGTATTTTGAAAAGCCCATAAAATTGAAATAGATGTCAGAAAAATACTTATTTGGTTTAGACAATAATGTTCTGCATAATAAACCTTTATGGTCTGTGTAATCGGGGACATGGCAGGAATGTGTTCCTTGCCTACATATTTTTTTATAAAAGGGTGCCCTCTTTATCATTTCAGAAAGTTGGAAGTTATGTTTAATGTGTAAAGGATAGTAAAGGTAAAGGAAGTATAGTGACAGCTGTGTTAGATGGAGGGTTGGTTCCTCAGAATATAGAATTTTACATTGTCCCTATGTAGTCTTAGGCCACCTTACTGTCCTTCAGAGCTTAGGGTGGCTGGACTGTGGCCAACGAGAGTAGAAATTTGCACAGTATCTGAGGGAGTAAACAATGCTTCAAGCTTGGTGGTCAGTGGGAGTAAAAAATAACACCAGGGGTCAACATGAGGAGGAATAGTGCCCCATCATTGGTATTAGTAGAAGGAATGGGGCCCCATCATTGGTATTAGTAGAAGGAATGGGGCCCCATCATTGGTATTAGTGAGAGGATTTGTGTCCCATAATTGGTATCAATGGGAGGAATGGTGCCCCATCATTGGTATTAGTGGGAGGAAACGTGCCCCATTATTGATGTTAGCAGGAGGAATAGTGTCCCATCATTGATGTCAGTGAGAGGAATAGTGTCCCATCATGGTATAAGTTGGAGGAATAGTGTCCCATCATTGGTATTAGTGGAAGGATTGCTGCCCCATCATTGGTATTAGTGGGAGGAATAGTGCCCCATCATTGGTATTAGTGTGAGAAATAGAGCCCCATCATTGGTACTAGTGGGAAGAATAGTGTCCCATCATTGGTATTAGTGGAAGAAACAGTGTCCCATCATTGGTATTAGTGGGAAGAATAGTATCGCATCATTGGTATTAGTGGAAGGATTAGTGCCCCATCATTGGTATAAGTGGGGGAATAGTGCCCCATCATTGGTATAAGTGGGAGGAATAGTGCCCCATCATTGGTATTAGTGGGAAGAATAGTGCCCCATCATTGGTATTAGTGGAAGGAACAGTGTCCCATCATTGGTATTAGTGGGAAGAATAGTATCGCATCATTGGTGTCAGTGGGAGGAATAGTGCCCCTTCATTGGTATAAGTGGGAGGAATAGTGCCCCATCATTGGTATAAGTGGGAGGAATAGTGCCCCATCATTGGTATTAGTGGGAAGAATAGTGCCCCATCATTGGTATTAGTGGAAGGAACAGTGTCCCATCATTGGTATTAGTGGGAAGAATAGTATCGCATCATTGGTGTCAGTGGGAGGAATAGTGCCCCTTCATTGGTATAAGTGGGAGGAATAGTGCCCCATCATTGGTATAAGTGGGAGGAATAGTGCCCCATCATTGGTATAAGTGGGGGAATAGTGCCCCATCATTGGTATAAGTGGGAGGAATCTCAAAAATAAAGGTGGGGGCAGTGATCATTTTTTTGTATCGTTGATATATTGGTCAGGCAAGACAATGACACTTTTGCTGCCATTTTGCAATGTGCTGGGTGTTCAGTGTGCCCCTGCACCGATAAGGAGGGGTGGGCTCCCTCCAGTCACGTGCCCTCCATATACCCATCAGAATGCATGTGTTCGCACTGTGGATAGTCTTAAAAGATAGAGGTAGGGACTACAGGTAATAGGGTGCCTTGCCGGGGCCTGCAGCTTACGCATGTATTTGCAAATGTGTGCAACTAAACCCCTGTTTTTAATGCATGCTGTTAGACCGGTCAATTTGGTTGGTCGCAGGCTGGTCGGTAAGTTGAGCTTGGAAATTCTTTGGTTGTATTTGACATGCGTTTGCCCTTCCAGCTCTCCTCGCTGTAAAGACCAGTCATAGGTAGGGGCAGTGACCGTTTTTTGTATTTTTTTAGCATGTGTCCTCCTCCCATGTGACAGTGCTTGTGTCCTGCGATCAATAACCCAAGGCCCAAGCACGGTTACACAAGATAAAGTCACGGCTCCCTCTAGGCTCTGACACCAGCTTCTGGATATTTTGGAGCAGTAGGAGGATAACTGCACAGGTGAGTATCAGAGCTGCAAAAATGCTCAAAACAGGACTGGTCAAAGACAGATATGAAAGGTTGGGAGCAATGAGGATCAGTTGCTTTTTGATATATGTTGAACAAAATTATAAACGCAGTACTTGTTTTTGCCCTCATTCCTCATGAGCTGAGCTTAAAGATCTAAGAAAGCCGGGATTCACCTGTGAAGAGAACACCTCTCCAAAGTGCTAGACGCCATTGAATGTGAGCATTTGCCCACTCAAGTCGGTTATGACGACGAACTGCAGTCAGGTTGAGACCCCGATGAGGATGAGGAGCATGCAGATGAGCTTCCCTGAGATGGTTTCTGACAGTTTGTGCAGAAATTCCTTGGTTAGGCAAACTGATTGTTGCAGCAGCTGTCCGGGTGGCTGGTCTCAGACCATCTTGGAGGTGAAGATGCTGGCTGTGGAGTAGGGATCGACCGATTATCGGTAGTGATGAGCCGAACACCCCCCTGTTCGGTTCGCACAGAACATCTCGAACAGGGGAAATGGTCTTGCGAACATGCGAACTCCATTAAAGTCTATGGGACACGGACATGAAAAATTAAAAGTCCTAATTTTAAAGGCTTAAATGTAAGTTATTGGCCCAAAAAAGTGTATGGGGACCCCGGGACATGAATCAATGCAGAAAAAAAAATAATTTAAACAATTGTTTTTACAGGAGCAGTGATTTTAATAATGCTTAAAGTGAAACAATAAAAATGAAAAATTCCTTTAAATATCGTGCCTGGGGGGCCCCCTAATGTGCCTGTAAAGTGGCGCATTTGTGCAATGTTTCTAGTCTGCTGCAGCAATACTGACATTTCTAAAGGAAAAAATGTCATTCAAACTTGCTCGCCACTGTAAAGTATGGTCGGCTCCCAGCAACACAGATTAAAAAAAATGAAAAAAACGCACCAAAATTAAAAAAAAAAAGCCAGCCACCCACCACAGTGTTCGAGCAAGCCAACCACCCACAACAGGGTGACACCAAGCTAGCCACCCACAACAGAGTGCCAGCAAGCCACCAACACTGCCAGGCGTCAGCCACCGACCCACAACAGGGTGCCAGCCAGCCACCCACACTGCCAGGTGTCAGCCACCGACCCACAACAGGGTGCCAGCCAGCCACCCACACTGCCAGGTGTCAGCCACTGACCCACAACAGGGTGACAGCAGCCAACCACCCCACAACAGGGTGCCAGCAAGCCACCCACACTGCCAGGCCTCAGCCATTGACCCACAACAGGGTGCCAGCAAGCCACCAACACTGCCAGGCGTCAGCCACCGACCTACAACAGGGTGCCAGCCAGCCACCCACACTGCCAGGCATCAGCCAATGACCCACAACAGGGTGACAGCAGCAAGCCACCCCACAACAAGGTGCCAGCAAGCCACCCACACTGCCAGGCGTCAGCCACCGACCGACAACAGGGTGCCAGCAAGCCACCCACACTGCCAGGCATTAGCCACCGACCCACAACAGGGTGCTAGCCAGCCACCCACACTGCCAGGCATCAGCCACCGGCCCACAACAGGGTGCCAGCAAGCCACACACACTGCCAGGCGTCAGCCACCGACCCACAACAGGGTGCCAGCAAACCACCCACACTGCCAGGCATTAGCCACCGACCCACAACAGGGTGTCAGCCAGCCACCCACACTGCCAGGTGTCAGCCACTGACCCACAACAGGGCGCCAGCAAGCCAACCACAGCTGGCCAGGGTGCCAGCAGCCAGCCAGCCATTTTTTTTATCTTATTGTCTCTTTCAAATTGCAATGGAGATGGATGAAGACAGAAAAAGTAAAAGTGTGGTCTGGGACTAATTCTCGTCTCAACCATCTCCAGGAAAAGCAGCAGTGTGCAACACATGCACAAACAATATAAGCATGGGATCAGTAACTGCAAAAAAACAAAAATATGTAAAATCTTTGGGCCCATCTAAGAGTTCATCATATTGAATTATATCATGCAGCACAGAAAAAACTAAATAAATATAAATGTGATTTTGAAATACCTCCTCCATTATCTCAGGCAACAATAACAGATATGTTTCAGAAAAAAAAAACAGATATCTAGATTCGGATGGAAAATCCCAGCTGCTGGACAGAGTAATCACAGAGATGATGGTCACTGATAACCAGCCATTTACAATGGTGTCTGACTCAGGATTTAAGCGGTTGATGTCCATAGTTGAGACAAGGTACACACTGAAGAGTGAGAAGTATTATCCAACAGAAATGCTGGGAAAGATTCACCAAAAGGTCATTGAGAAAGTAAAGGCTATGCTGCAACCAGAGAATGCTGGCAACTCACTCTCATTCATGACTGACTGGTGGTCAGGAGGAGGACAAACAGAGTCACTAATGATTCTTATATGCCACTTCATTGACAACGGATGGACAAAAAGGCAATTGGTCTTCTTAAAGCGGAGTTCCGGGCACAGAAACATTTTTTCAGTGAACATACCCCCGGGACAGTCAGGGCTAGTACATTCCACAATGGCTAGCCTCTGATCTGTCCCGGTTCACACTTACCTGCAAGAAGAAATACTCACTTATAAAATGTCTTTCACAGCGTTGCCATCTCTGTTGTGGGCAGCTGAAGCCGGCGCGATCCTCTTCTGCGTCCTCTTCCGCATCTTCTCCTCCCAGAATGCGCCTTCACCGGCCCCTCTCGTCACTTCCGGGGAGGCGCCGCATTCCTCCACAGCTTCTGGGCATGCCCAGAAGCTGTTTAGCAGGGAATGCGGCGTCGCCCCGGAAGTGACGAGCGGGCCGGTGCCGTTGCATTGATTCCTAGGAGCGATGACGTTCAGCTCTTAGGAATCATTGCAAACCGGAAGTGATGGCGCGGGCCGCGGCCACAGAGGGAGGAAGTGAAAAAAGGTGAGTATTTCTTTCTACAATTACAAGGTAAGTAAAAAAAAAAATGACCCTAACTATCCAATTCCTTTACAGGTGAAGCAAAGCAAGCGAATGGGCACAAAATCGATTAGGTCGATTTTGTGCCCGGAACTCCGCTTTAAATACATAAGTGATGCAAGGATCCCACACAGAGTACAGTAGAGAAATGTTCCTAGGCATGCTTGAAGAATGGGGAATCACCAAAGACCGAGGGTTGGATGTGCTGCCAAATTCTCTGAAACGCCTTTGGAGACGACTTATGTTAGAGAAATGAACATTCAAATTCACGGGCAACAGCTCTGGTGGACATTCCCGCAGTCAGCATGCCAATTGCTTCCCTCAAAACTTGTGACATCTGTGTCATTGTGCTGTGTGATAAAACTGCACATTTTAGAGTGGCCTTTTATTGTGGCCAGCCTAAGGCACACCTGTGCAATAATCATGCTGTCTAATCAGCATCTTGATGTGCCACACCTGTGAGGTGGATGGATTATCTCGGCAAAGTAGAAGTGATCACTAACACAGATTTACACAGATTTGTGAACAATTGAGAGAAATCGGCCTTTTGTGTACATAGAAAAAGTCTTAGATCTTTGAGTTCAGCTCATGAAAAATGGGGTGGGGGGGGGGGACAAAAGTGTTGGGTTTATAATTTTGTTCAGTGTAGTAAATCTCTTTCTTTATTTTTTACAGATCCAAGCTAGGTTCCCCACAGGTTCCGAAACAGTGTGAGATGGAAGCGAGCCCGCAGTGAAAGCCCCAATACATTCCTGGTGCAATGATGGTGGATGATGATGATGGTCCAATGGAGGAATCGGCCATCTACAAAGAGATCTTCTCTGCATTTACCTTTTATCGTTTTCTTTTCTGTAACTGATTATCCGTCTGAGCCTTTTATAGACACAGATTGACTTTAATTGGAATATTTAGTAATGATCCCACTTTTGTATTTCATGGCTGTTATCAGCTGACATGCCAATCAATAAAGAAATTGCTACAATAGCGTTATTATCTCTTGGGTTCAATGCAGTTGTGACCCAGATGTAGCCTTTCCACCTAATGTATGCTGCATGTCCGCATATCGGAGATCTGAGCTCACCATGAAACTCCTTCTGTATTCATAAAAAGAGTTGTCCTTATTTAACCTCTTCTGGAACGGAAGGATTTACCCCCTTGACCAGGCCATTTTTTTGCGATTTGGCATTGCATAACTTTAACGGAAAATTGCGCGGTCGTGCGAAACTGTACCCAAATAAAATTGATGTCCTTTTTTCCCCCACAAATAGAGCTTTCTGTGGTGGTATTTGATCACCTGTGCGACTTTTTTTTTTTTGCGCTATAAACAAAAAAATAGCGACAATTCTGAAAAAAACAAACAATATTTTTCTGCTATATAACATCCCCCCCCCCCCCCCCCCCCCAAAATGTAAAAATCTAAATTTTTCATTCTTTAGGCCAATTTGTTTTCTGCTTCATATTTTTGGTAAAAAAAAATAAAATAAAAAATCGCAATAAGCGTATGTAGATTGTTTTGCACAAAAGTTATCGCATCTACAAACTATGGGTATGGGATATATACTGAAATCTTTATTTATTTCTATACTACTGTAGTAATGGCGGCGATCAGCGACTTATAGCGTCTACAAACTATGGGATATATACTGGAATTTTTATATATTTATTATTATTTTTTTACTAGTAATGGCAGAGATCCGCAATTTTTGCAGACGCTGTACCCAAATAAAACTGATGTTTTTTTTTCCCCACAAATAGAGCTTTCTTTTGGTGGTATTTGATCACCTGTGCGATTTTTATTTTTTGCACTATAAACAAAAAAAGAAGCCCCTTATATCTGTCTGGGCACCTTAAGTTTAATTGCACTATTTTCCACATTGGCACTGTTTTATGCACTTTTTTTGAATAATACAAATATTATGTATGAATATGGCATATATGTTTTGAATAGAGTTCTGTATATGAATTTGCACTAAGGAAATGCACTTTGGTCTTTATATGTAAGGACCACTCAGATCCGCCTGTCAGTTTTTTTTTCGCGGATCTGAACGGTCACCCCATGCATCCCTATGTCCGCTGACATCCAATCCGATCCATTAAATCTGGACGGATGGGAACCCTATTTTCCATCCGTCCAGGGGATGGGATCGGATGAGAACAGACAGACGGTCCATTCCCATCCGATTCCCCCATAGAGATGCATGGGGAACTGACAGCTGTGTTTTATTATTTTCATATGATATTATAATTTAAAGGTCATTTTAATTCTCCTAGTTATTAATGTCGCTATTGCCATTACATTTAGTGTTATATGGGAGCTATGATTTACAAGTTACAGTAGTAAAAAAAAGAAAAAAACATTATTGAAAGGGGTTGGGGTGACACCGTGAGTTACCGCACCGAGTGACACCAACCCTAGTGACGCCACTGTGAGAGAGACATATGAGAGAGACAAATGAGAGAGACATATGAGAGAGACATATGAGAGAGAGCCATATGAGAGAGAGACATATGAGAGAGACATATGAGAGAGAGCCATATGAGAGAGACATATGAGAGAGAGCCATATGAGAGAGAGACATATGAGAGAGACATATGAGAGAGAGACATATGAGAGAGAGCCATATGAGAGAGACATATGAGAGAGAGACATATGAGAGAGACATATGAGAGAGACATATGAGAGAGAGCCATATGAGAGAGACATATGAGAGAGAGCCATATGAGAGAGACATATGAGAGAGAGCCATATGAGAGAGAGCCATATGAGAGAGACATATGAGAGAGAGACATATGAGAGAGAGCCATATGAGAGAGACATATGAGAGAGAGACATATGAGAGAGACATATGAGAGAGACATATGAGAGAGAGCCATATGAGAGAGACATATGAGAGAGAGCCATATGAGAGAGAGCCATATGAGAGAGACATATGAGAGAGAGCCATATGAGAGAGACATATGAGAGAGAGACATATGAGAGAGAGCCATATGAGAGAGACATATGAGAGAGAGACATATGAGAGAGAGCCATATGAGAGAGACATATGAGAGAGAGCCATATGAGAGAGAGCCATATGAGAGAGACATATGAGAGAGAGACATATGAGAGAGACATATGAGAGAGACATATGAGAGAGAGCCATATGAGAGAGACATATGAGAGAGAGCCATATGAGAGAGAGCCATATGAGAGAGACATATGAGAGAGAGCCATATGAGAGAGACATATGAGAGAGAGCCATATGAGAGAGAGCCATATGAGAGAGACATATGAGAGAGAGCCATATGAGAGAGCCATATGAGAGAGAGCCATATGAGAGAGACATATGAGAGAGAGACATATGAGAGAGACATATGAGAGAGAGCCATATGAGAGAGACATATGAGAGAGACATATGAGAGAGAGACATATGAGAGAGACATATGAGAGAGAGACATATGAGAGAGAGACATATGAGAGAGACATATGAGAGAGAGCCATATGAGAGAGACATATGAGAGAGAGCCATATGAGAGAGACATATGAGAGAGAGCCATATGAGAGAGACATATGAGAGAGAGCCATATGAGAGAGACATATGAGAGAGACATATGAGAGAGAGACATATGAGAGAGAGACATATGAGAGAGAGACATATGAGAGAGAGCCATATGAGAGAGACATATGAGAGAGAGCCATATGAGAGAGACATATGAGAGAGAGCCATATGAGAGAGACATATGAGAGAGACATAGGAGAGAGAGACATATGAGAGAGAGACATATGAGAGAGAGACATATGAGAGAGACATATGAGAGAGAGCCATATGAGAGAGACATATGAGAAAGAGACAGAGAGGAGAGAGAGAGACAGAGAGGAGGGAGAGACAGAGACATATGAAAGAGTGACAGAGACATATAAGAGAGAGACAGAGACATATGAGAGAGAGAGATAGAGACAAATGAGAGGAGGGAAGGAGAGACATGAGAGAGAGAGCGAAAGACAGAGAGGAGTGACATGAGAGAGAGAGAGAGAGAGATAGAGGAGAGACATGAGAGAGACAGAGAGGGGAGACATGAGAGAGAGAGAGAGGGGGGAAACATAAGAGAGAGAGCGAGAGAGAGAGAGAGAGAGAGGAGAGACATGAGAGAGAGAGACATGAGAGAGAGAGAGAGAGACATGAGAGAGACAGAGAGGGGAGACATGAGAGAGAGAGAGAGAGAGAGGGGGGGAGACATGAGAGAGAGAGACATACAGAGAGAGAGACATGAGAGAGACAGAAAGGGGAGACATGAGAGAGAGAGAGACAAAGAGGAGAGAAATTAAAGAGAGAGAGATGAAGAGGAGAGACATGAGAGAGAGAGAGAGGAGAGACATGAGAGAGACAGAGAGGAGAGACATGAGAGAGAGAGAGGAGAGACATGAGAGAGAGAGAGAGAGAGAGAGAGAGAGAGAGAGGAGAGACATGAGAGAGAGAGAGGAGAGACATGAGAGAGAGAGAGAGGAGAGACATGAGAGAGACAGAGAGGAGAGACATGAGAGAGACAGAGAGGAGAGACAGAGAGGTAAATATACACGAACACACTCTTTTTCTTATTTTTGAGGTTGGGGATGGTAATCTTGGGTGAGTTCCCACGCTTCATTTCCCAGGACTTGACCCCTGCATATAGGGAACAGGAAGTATGGGGGTCTTGCTCAATAAAACTTTCACAAAGATTGGGAACAGGCAGTATGGGGAGGTCCTGCTCATTACAACTTACGCTCATATAGAGAACAGGAAGTATGGGGTATATTCGTTTTTTACATTTTAGAATGAGTGCCTCGAGATTGTGCAGAATTTTAAAGGGTGCATTGACTGAAAAAAAGGATGAGATCAGACGCACTGATCTAGGAGCAGGAGATATCAGGGTTCTGCTTTTAAAAAGAACAACCTAATAGGGAACTGCTAATTATAAAACGTCATGTAACATTTTCAGAAACAAAAAGATACAGTGATTAATAACACAACATTCTGAATGTCCCGGAAATTGTATCAATAGCCACATGCAGGGCCGCTGATAGGGGGGGACCACCAGCCCTCTTGTAGGGGGCCCGAGCACACAGGGGGGCCCACACAGAGAGGGGGATTAGTGATGGACAACAAATACAGAAATCTTCCTCCAGCACCTGAATCTGATCTGTCTCTCTCCCTGCTATCAGCTTTTATCTGCTGAGAAAGAGACAGCCATCCCTCACTAATCCCCCTCCCTTGTGTGGGCCCCCCCCCCCTCCCAGCACTTATCTCTGCTCAGGAGTTTATTTCTAACTTTGTTTCTCTCTCTCTCTGTCTCTCTGATCACTGAGCTCCAACTGCCCAGCCTGTATATTTTTCTCAGCTCATCTTCTTTTTTATTTAACATAGTTTTTTTTTAGATTTAGCAGGAATTATGCGAGTTATGTTATATTTGTGTCTGATAATAGTGATTTTGTTGTAATTTTAGCTAAATATATCTTTAATATTTACTTGGGGGGGCCCTGCCAGGTAGTCTGTATGGGGCCCCGCGATTTCTAACAGCAGCCCTGGCCACATGTGCTGAATTACTCAATATACAGTAGCTTACATTGTAACATCAGACTGTAATTTAGGAATATGGCCACTGGGTGGTGCTGTGAGATAAGGAATAGCAGATAGTGGCCAGTATATTCCGTTATCATGATACATCCATGCTGCAGAGGTTGGAGGTGTTCTACAGTATTATAGTCCACCAGATCAGACACCATCATTGAGGTTTGAGTATTATTATGGTCCACAGATCAGATATAGTATCTCACAAAAGTTAGTACACCTCATACATTTTTGTAAATATTTTATTCTATCTTTTCATGTGACAACACTGAAGAAATGACACTTTGCTACAATGTAAAGTAGTGAGTGTACAGCTTGTATAACAGTGTAAATTTGCTGTCCCCTCAAAATAACTCAACACACAGCCATCAATGGCTAAACCGCTGGCAACATAAGTGAGTACACCTCTAAATGAAAATGTCCACATTGGGCCCAAAGTGTCAATATTTTGTGTGGCCACCATTATTTTCCAGCACTTCTTTAACCCTCTTGGGCATGGAGTTCACCAGAGCTTCACAAGTTGCCACCGGCGTCCTCTTCCACTCCTCCATGATGACATCACAGAGCTGGTGGATGTTAGAGACCTTGTGCACCTCCATCTTCCGTTTGAGGATGCCCCACAAATGCTCAATAGGGTTTAGGTCTGGAGACATGCTTGGCCAGTCCATCACCTTTACCCTCGGCTTCTTTAGCAAGGCAGTGGTCATCTTGGAGGTGTGTTTGAGATCGTTATCACATTGGAATACTGCCCTGTGGCCCAGTCTCTGAAGGAAGGGGATCATGCTCTGCTTCAGTATGTCACAGTACCTCTGTCAGCCTCTGACATGCTGTTTGGATTATACTGTCACGTACCTGGTCGGACGTGCTGTAAGGTCTTCCCTCCCTAAGTGCAGAGTGCCCCTGACGGTGGTAACAGGGAGTGCTATGCTCAGAGAAGCAGGGGTTGCCAGCTGTGACAGGCTGCGGTGATGAGGAGATGTCCGCTGGTTGGTGGCTGATGAGCAGGATACACTGCTGGACAGGAGTCCCTGTGGAGCACCAAGTGAGAGTTGGCAGAAGAGGGAGCCAGGAGAAGAGTCAGGAGCCAGGCCAGAAGTCATGCATGGAATATCAGCCAGGAGTGAGGCAGCAAGCAGAGTCAAGAATCAGCCGGGGTCATGCTCTGGTAATCAGGTAGCAGCAAAGTCAGAAGAGCAAGCCAGAGGTCAAACACGGACAGGAACTCAGGAACATACAGGGAAGCTGAAGATCATCCAGGAACTAGTGGCTGATACTGCTGGCTTTAAATAGGCCACGCGGTCCCAGAATCTGTCAAGCATTGTGTATGCACTGGCACATGAATCTTCCTGACGGTTTGTGCACTAGCATTGGATTGGCAAATTTCTGTGTGCCAATCTGTGATTCCGCTGGGCATTAGCAGATATGCCATTTCTACTGTGGATTGTTCTCTGACAGAAAAGCAGCAGACTGCTGAGCTTGTCACAATGTCACGCTGTTCTCTCCACCTATCAGCATGCTTATTGATAGAACATGAGCTCTGCAGCATAACTGATTGGCTCCTTGTTTCAGCCCTAGGCCCTGACTTAAGGGGTTGCCTTAAACTTAGGATACACACACACAGAGAACTACAAATTGAAGTCCCTTCTTATTGCTCTTCTCCTACAGGCCAGTCATATACCTGTTGACTGCCTGGGTTGGGGCCCAAGACTATGTTGGAGTGCTCAGAAACAGAATTTTTGCAATCAAAGGGGGAAAAGGGGATAACCCTCAGTCCTGCATCCAATCACTCTCCTCTCTTATTCCTGTTGGGTAGTGCCTGCTTTCCAATGGATCCCACCAGCGACATCGTTCTTTCTCCTTCCACTCCCTGTGATGTCGTTTGTCAGCAGCCATATGTGTGGGCGGCTGTCCCTGTCCAAGCAACATGCCAAGACACAAGCACCACTGGCTGGACGACAATCTCTTTTATTCAGCAAAAGAAATCACTTGATTACCCCCCCCCCTCCCCCATCCACTCTATACAGCAAGGATAGAGGAATCTCCCCTGCCAGCTACCATATTTCCAAGCATGAAGATAATGATTATATTACAACTATTCCAAATTATTGATTTGGTAATAATTGTAAAATTTTATTAAAAAAATTAGTCCAATCCAATTTTTTTGTGTTGTTTTAGTGTTTAGTATATTTATATCGGATATTTTCTTTGTTCTTGTATAAGAATGATTTAGGATGTTATTTGGATAATCACATTTCTGGAAGGGTTATAATTATATTGACATTTAATTGTAACTGAGAGATTGGATTGCACGATTGTTGGTATTGTGTAAGATTATTAAAAGATTATAAAAAATGATTGCAAGTAAAAAAAAAAAATTAGTCCAAGCCAAGTCATGAAAAATACCTTTTTGAATCAGATCTGTTGTAGACTCCCCAAAAATTCCTAATTTCTTCCCCAACTTAATAAGTAATTTGGAGGTAAGTACATATGTGTGCTGCACATCACATTTAAATTATCCCTTCCTTCTGTTATCATTACATCTACATTGTAGCAATAAAATATTTACAAAAATGTGGGGGGTGTACTCACTTTTGTGGGATACTGTATATGTGCTGAACATCACATTTAAACTATCCCTTCTGTTATCTCTAGAGATTGTGTTGATCCAAAGAACCCCAGCTACACTTGTGCATGTGCACCCCCCAACACACTGCTCCGGACCCTGGCCACACTGTGCTTGCGCCCCCTACGCCCTACACCCACACACTGCACATGCATGCCATCCAAGCAAGAAGAGAATAGGAAAGACCTGACGGGTCGCGTTAAGGTGTCCACTGCTGTATCCCACAAGTCAAGGGGAGGTTCGGGAGAGCAATCAGATGACCAAATAAAATGGGAGGACAGATCAAAAGAGCCTTCAGCAGCAGTGGCGGCCGGCTGATAGGGGGCGCAGGGGCGCCGCCGCCCCCCCCCCCCCCCAAAAAAAAAAGAAAAAGAAAAAAAAAAAGATTAAAGTGGAGTTCCGGGCACAAAAAAGATTTTTTTTTTGTGCCCCTCCGCTAGGTATGCCGCACCTGAAAAGGAATTGGATAGTTATTTTTTTTTTTTTGTTTACTCACCTTTTTATTGACGATCGTAAATACTCACCTATGACAGCTTCCTCCTCCAGCGCCGAGGCTCACCCCGTCACTTCCTGCCTCGCGATGATTCCTGGGAGCTAAACGTCATAGCTCCCAGGAATCAATGCGCCGCACCGGCCCCGCTCGTCATTTCCGGGCGACGCCGCATTCCCCTGCTAAACAGCTTCTGGGCATGCCCAGAAGCTGTTTAGGAATGTGACGAGAGGGGCCGGTGCAGTGCATTCTGGGACACGAAGACGCGGAAGAAGACAGAGCAGAGGACCGCGCCGGCTTCAGCTGCCCACAACCGAGATGGAAACGCTGTGGAAGAAAATTTCTAAGTAAGTATTTCTTCTAAAAGGTAAGTGCGAACCGGGACAGATCAGAGGCTATCCATTGTGGAATGTGCTAGCCCTGACTGTCCCGGGGGTATGTTCAACAAAAAAACGTTTCTCTGCCCGGAACTCCGCTTTAAAAAAAAAAAATTTTTGCCCACAAGGGGCGCCCGCCTCATTGGTGCCTATGGGGGTGGGGTTTTCCACCCACAGAGGCACCGAGAGGCGGCCTTCTGGGGCGTAACTGTAGCGCAGAGCACTGCGCTACACCCACCCCCCTTTTGGAGCCCGCTCCATTGGTGCCTATAGGGGGGTGGGGTTTTCCACCCGCAGAGGCGCCGATTGGCGGCCTTCTGGGGGCGTAACTGTAGAGCAGAGCACGGCGCTACACCACCCCCCTTTTGTGATGTCTTGGATCATGATTGGTCCAGACTCCAGCCTGGACCAATCATGATTCAGGACATCCATGCTGACCTCGTTGGGGGCGGTGCTAGTGCGTGCATCAGTCACTCACCGTCACCGCCCGGTCAGCTTCCCGCCGCCGCAGAAGAGGAGTCGCGAGGAGGGGAGAAGCCGCCGCCGCCGCCGCCGCCGCCGCTCTGCAAGATCCGATCGAGGAGGGGAGAAGATCCGATCTCCCATCTTCAGCAGCCCACAGCACAGCAGTCTGTCCGGTCAGGTGAGCCACCACAAGAGCAGGTAAGTGTTTCTTTTGTGACATGACTGTGACATGACCTGTGACATGACCTGTGACATGACTGTGAAATGACCTGTGACATGACTGTGACATGACCTGTGACCTGACCTGTGACATGACTGTGACCTGACCTGTGACATGACTGTAACATGACCTGTGACCTGACATGACTGTAACATGACCTGTGACATGACTGTGACATGACCTGTGACATGACCTGTGACATGACTGTGAAATGACCTGTGACATGACCTGTGACATGACTGTGACATGACTGTGACATGACCTGTGACATGACCTGTGACCTGACCTGTGACATGACTGTGACATGACCTGTGACATGACTGTGACATGACCTGTGACATGACCTGTGACCTGACCTGTGACATGACTGTAACATGACCTGTGACCTGACCTAACATAACTGTAACATGACCTGTGACATGACTGTACCATGACCTGTGACATGACTGTGACATGACCTGTGACATGACCTGTGACATGACTGTGACATGACCTGTGACATGACTGTGACATGACCTTGTGAGTACCCCACATTTAGTTGCATCCTTTTAATAAAATTCCAGCTACTGAACTTAGAGTGGCGCCTGTGTTTCTTTTCATGACCTGTGACATGACTGTGACATGACCTGTGACATGACTGTGACATGACCTGTGACATGACCTGTGACATGACCTGTGACCTGACCTGTGACATGACCTGTGACCTGACCTGTGACATGACTGTAACATGACCTGTGACCTGACCTGACATGACTGTAACATGACCTGTGACATGACTGTGACATGACCTGTGACATGACCTGTGACATGACTGTGACATGACCTGTGACATGACTGTAACATGACCTGTGACATGACTGTGACATGACCTGTGACATGACTGTGACATGACCTGTGACCTGACCTGTGACCTGACCTGTGACATGACTGTGACATGACCTGTGACATGACTGTGACATGACCTGTGACATGACCTGTGACATGACCTGTGACATGACCTGTGACATGACCTGTGACCTGACCTGTGACATGACTGTAACATGACCTGTGACCTGACCTGACATGACTGTAACATGACCTGTGACATGACTGTACCATGACCTGTGACATGACTGTGACATGACCTGTGACATGACCTGTGACATGACTGTGACATGACCTGTGACATGACTGTGACATGACCTTGTGAGTACCCCACATTTAGTTGCATCCTTTTAATAAAATTCCAGCTACTGCACTTAGAGTGGCGCCTGTGTTTCTTTTCATGACCTGTGACATGACCTGTGACATGACTGTGACATGACCTGTGACATGACTGTGACATGACTGTGACATGACCTGTGACATGACCTGTGACCTGACCTGTGACCTGACCTGTGACATGACTGTGACATGCCTGTGACATGACCTGTGACATGACTGTGACATGACCTGTGACATGACTGTGACATGACCTGTGACATGACCTGTGACCTGACCTGTGACATGACTGTAACATGACCTGTGACCTGACCTGACATGACTGTAACATGACCTGTGACATGACTGTAACATGACCTGTGACATGAATGTAACATGACCTGTGACATGACTGTGACATGACCTGTGACCTGACCTGACATGACTGTAACATGACCTGTGACATGACTGTAACATGACCTGTGACATGACTGTGACATGACTGTGACATGACCTGTGACCTGACATGACTGTAACATGACCTGTGACATGACTGTAACATGACCTGTGACATGACTGTGACATGACCTGTGACCTTACCTGACATGACTGTAACATGACCTGTGACATGACTGTAACATGACCTGTGACATGACTGTAACATGACCTGTGACATGACCTGTGACATGACTGTGACATGACCTGTAACATGACCTGTGACATGACTGTAACATGACCTGTGACATGACTGTGACATGACCTGTGACATGACTGTGACATGACCTGTGACATGACTGTGACATGACCTGTGACATGACTGTGACATGACCTTGTGAGTACCCCACATTTAGTTGCATCCTTTTAATAAAATTCCAGCTACTGCACTTAGAGTGGCGCCTGTGTTTCTTTTCATGACCTGTGACATGACCTGTGACATGACTGTGACATGACCTGTGACATGACTGTAACATGACCTGTGACATGACTGTGACATGACCTGTGACATGACCTGTGACATGACTGTGAAATGACCTGTGACATGACCTGTGACATGACTGTGACATGACTGTGACATGACCTGTGACATGACCTGTGACCTGACCTGTGACATGACTGTGACATGACCTGTGACATGACTGTGACATGACCTGTGACATGACCTGTGACCTGACCTGTGACATGACTGTAACATGACCTGTGACCTGACCTAACATAACTGTAACATGACCTGTGACATGACTGTACCATGACCTGTGACATGACTGTGACATGACCTGTGACATGACTGTGACATGACCTGTGACATGACTGTGACATGACCTTGTGAGTACCCCACATTTAGTTGCATCCTTTTAATAAAATTCCAGCTACTGCACTTAGAGTGGCGCCTGTGTTTCTTTTCATGACCTGTGACATGACTGTGACATGACCTGTGACATGACTGTGACATGACCTGTGACATGACCTGTGACATGACCTGTGACCTGACCTGTGACATGACCTGTGACCTGACCTGTGACATGACTGTAACATGACCTGTGACCTGACCTGACATGACTGTAACATGACCTGTGACATGACTGTGACATGACCTGTGACATGACCTGTGACATGACTGTGACATGACCTGTGACATGACTGTAACATGACCTGTGACATGACTGTGACATGACCTGTGACATGACTGTGACATGACCTGTGACCTGACCTGTGACCTGACCTGTGACATGACTGTGACATGACCTGTGACATGACTGTGACATGACCTGTGACATGACCTGTGACATGACCTGTGACATGACCTGTGACCTGACCTGTGACATGACTGTAACATGACCTGTGACCTGACCTGACATGACTGTAACATGACCTGTGACATGACTGTACCATGACCTGTGACATGACCTGTGACATGACCTGTGACATGACTGTGACATGACCTGTGACATGACTGTGACATGACCTTGTGAGTACCCCACATTTAGTTGCATCCTTTTAATAAAATTCCAGCTACTGCACTTAGAGTGGCGCCTGTGTTTCTTTTCATGACCTGTGACATGACCTGTGACATGACTGTGACATGACCTGTGACATGACTGTGACATGACTGTGACATGACCTGTGACATGACCTGTGACCTGACCTGTGACCTGACCTGTGACATGACTGTGACATGCCTGTGACATGACCTGTGACATGACTGTGACATGACCTGTGACATGACTGTGACATGACCTGTGACATGACCTGTGACCTGACCTGTGACATGACTGTAACATGACCTGTGACCTGACCTGACATGACTGTAACATGACCTGTGACATGACTGTAACATGACCTGTGACATGACTGTAACATGACCTGTGACATGACTGTGACATGACCTGTGACCTGACCTGACATGACTGTAACATGACCTGTGACATGACTGTAACATGACCTGTGACATGACTGTGACATGACTGTGACATGACCTGTGACCTGACATGACTGTAACATGACCTGTGACATGACTGTAACATGACCTGTGACATGACTGTGACATGACCTGTGACCTTACCTGACATGACTGTAACATGACCTGTGACATGACTGTAACATGACCTGTGACATGACTGTAACATGACCTGTGACATGACCTGTGACATGACTGTGACATGACCTGTAACATGACCTGTGACATGACTGTAACATGACCTGTGACATGACTGTGACATGACCTGTGACATGACCTGTGACCTGACCTGACATGACTGTAACATGACCTGTGACATGAGTTTAACATGACCTGTGACATGAATGTAACATGACCTGTGACATGACTGTAACATGACCTGTGGCATGACCTGTGACATAACTGTAACATGACCTGTGACATGACTGTTACATGACCTGTGACCTGACCTGACATGACTGTAACATGACCTGTGACATGACTGTGACATGACCTGTGACATGACTGTAACATGACCTGTGACCTGACCTGACATGACTGTAACATGACCTGTGACATGACTGTGACATGACCTGTGACCTGACCTGACATGACTGTAACATGACCTGTGACATGACCTGTGACCTGACCTGTGACATAACTGTAACATGACCTGTGACCTGACCTGTGACATGACTGTGACATGTGTGACATGACTGTGGTCAGGTGGTCACTGTGCATTAATGGGGACATGCTGGTCAGGTGGTCACTGTGCATTGATGGGGACATGCTGGTCAGGTGGTCACTGTGCATTGATGGGGACATGCTGGTCAGGTCACTGTACATTAATGGGGACATGCTGGTCAGGTGGTCACTGTGCATTGATGGGGACATGCTGGTCAGGTGGTCACTGTGCATTGATGGGCACATGCTGGTCAGGTGGTCACTGTGCATTAATGGGGACATGCTGGTCAGGTGGTCACTGTGCATTAATGGGGACATGCTGGTCAGGTGGTCACTGTGCATTAATGGGGACATGCTGGTCAGGTCACTGTGCGTTAATGGGGACATGCTGGTCAGGTCACTGTGCATGAATGGGGGACATGCTTGTCAGGTCACTGTGCATTAATGGGGACATGCTGGTCAGGTCACTGTGCATTGATGGGGACATGCTGGTCAAGTCACTGTGCATTAATGGGGACATGCTGGTCAGGTCACTGTGCATGGATGGGGGACATGCTGGTCAGGTCACTGTGCATTAATGGGGACATGCTGGTCAGGTCACTGTGCATTAATGGGGACATGCTGGTCAGAACACTGTGCATTGATGGGACATGCTGGTAAGGTCACTGTGCATTGACCTGTGACATGACCTGTGACATGACTGTGACATGACCTATGACATGACCTGTGACTTGACCTGTGACTTGACCTGTGACCTGACCTGTGACATAACTGTAACATGACCTGTGACCTGACCTGTGACATGACCTGACCTGTGACATGACTGTGACATGTGTGACATGACTGTGGTCAGGTGGTCACTGTGCATTAATGGGGACATGCTGGTCAGGTGGTCACTGTGCATTGATGGGGACATGCTGGTCAGGTCACTGTACATTAATGGGGACATGCTGGTCAGGTGGTCACTGTGCATTGATGGGGACATGCTGGTCAGGTGGTCACTGTGCATTGATGGGGACATGCTGGTCAGGTGGTCACTGTGCATTAATGGGGACATGCTGGTCAGGTGGTCACTGTACATTAATGGGGACATGCTGGTCAGGTGGTCACTGTGCATTAATGGGGACATGCTGGTCAGGTGGTCACGTCACTGTGCATTAATGGGGACATGCTGGTCAGGTCACTGTGCATTAATGGGGACATGCTGGTCAGGTCACTGTGCATGAATGGGGGACATGCTTGTCAGGTCACTGTGCATTAATGGGGACATGCTGGTCAGGTCACTGTGCATTGATGGGGACATGCTGGTCAAGTCACTGTGCATTAATGGGGACATGCTGGTCAGGTCACTGTGCATGGATGGGGGACATGCTGGTCAGGTCACTGTGCATTAATGGGGACATGCTGGTCAGGTCACTGTGCATTAATGGGGACATGCTGGTCAGAACACTGTGCATTGATGGGACATGCTGGTAAGGTCACTGTGCATTGATGGGACATGCTGGTCTGGTCACTGTGCATTGATGGGGACATGCTGGTCAGGTCACTGTGCATTGATGGGGACATGCTGGTCAGGTGGTCACTGTGCATTGATGGGGACATGCTGGTCAGGTGGTCACTGTGCATTGATGGGGACATGCTGGTCAGGTGGTCACTGTGCATTAATGGGGACATGCTGGTCAGGTCACTGTGCATGGATGGGGGACATGCTGGTCAGGTGGTCACTGTGCATTGATGGGGGACATGCTGGTCAGGTCACTGTGCATTAATGAGGACATTCTGGTCAGGTCACTGTGCATTGAATGGGGACATGCTGGTCAGGTCACTGTGCATTGAATGGGGACATGCTGGTCAGGTCACTATGCATTTATGGGGACATGCTGGTCAGGTCACTGTGCATTGATGGGGACATGCTGGTCAGGTCACTGTGCATTAATGGGGACATGCTGGTCAGGTCACTGTGCATTGAATGGGGACATGCTGCTCAGGTCACTGTGCATTAATGGGGACATGCTGCTCAGGTCACTGTGCATTGATGGGGGACATGCTGGTCAGGTCACTGTGCATTGATGGGGGACATGCTGGTCAGGTCACTGTGCATTAATGGGGACATGCTGGTCAGGTCACTGTGCATTGATGGGGGACATGCTGGTCAGGTCACTGTGCATTAATGGGGACATGCTGGTCAGGTGGTCACTGTGCATTAATGGGGACATGCTGGTCAGGTCACTGTGCGTTAATGGGGACATGCTGGTCAGGTCACTGTGCATGAATGGGGGACATGCTTGTCAGGTCACTGTGCATTAATGGGGACATGCTGGTCAGGTCACTGTGCATTGATGGGGACATGCTGGTCAAGTCACTGTGCATTAATGGGGACATGCTGGTCAGGTCACTGTGCATGGATGGGGGACATGCTGGTCAGGTCACTGTGCATTAATGGGGACATGCTGGTCAGGTCACTGTGCATTAATGGGGACATGCTGGTCAGAACACTGTGCATTGATGGGACATGCTGGTAAGGTCACTGTGCATTGACCTGTGACATGACCTGTGACATGACTGTGACATGACCTATGACATGACCTGTGACTTGACCTGTGACTTGACCTGTGACCTGACCTGTGACATAACTGTAACATGACCTGTGACCTGACCTGTGACATGACCTGACCTGTGACATGACTGTGACATGTGTGACATGACTGTGGTCAGGTGGTCACTGTGCATTAATGGGGACATGCTGGTCA
>NC_138773.1:27229045-27346545 GCF_965119305.1 Pelophylax lessonae | reverse complement strand
ATGACACATGAGGGTAAGAAGCTTCCTTCACCAATCATTAGCCTCAATATTTTACTTTTTTTCCTGAAAAAATATAAAAAAAAAGAGAACCTAAAAAATGAAAATACAAAATGTAGTAAAGAAATAATGAATAAATAAAAAATGCAAAAAAACCCTATTAAATGTAATACATTATATACTCTAAATTCACCAAACAAAAACAGCATGCAGGACATATCAAATATATATAGCTTCTTGCCCTCATGTGCCATTTAAAGCCTATTCTTCCCTTAAAAAGCACCAAATTCCTTAATTTCACTTTCCCTGTGGATTTCATTTAATTTCTCCAAAACTGAAAAAAAAAAAAAAGTATCTCTTTGTTATTTCTTGTATGCTGTTTTGGTGAATTTAGGGTATATAACTTAATAAATTTAGTAGGTTTTTTGCATTTTTATTTATTCATAGTTTGTGTACTACATTTTGTATTTTCATTTTTCATTTGAAAAAAAAAAAAACAGCATGCAAGACATATCAAAGATATATATATATATATATATTTCTTCACCAATCATTAGCCTCAATATTTTACTTTTTTTCCTGAAAAAATATAAAAAAAAGAGAACCTAAAAAATGAAAATACAAAATGTAGTAAAGAAATAATGAATAAATAAAAAAATGCAAAAAACCTTATTAAATGTAATACATTATATACTCTAAATTCACCAAACAAAAACAGCATGCAAGACATATCAAAGATATATATATATATATATATATATATATATATATATATATATATGAAAAGAAAAAGGAAGTAACCCATATCTCGACAAATAGTCCTCATCCCGGTTAGGTAATTTTACAGAGAGAAATTATTCCACATCAGTGATCCCAGAATACACTGGTGATAGGAATGAAAAGGATTGGGACTATAACGGGCTATTAGTCGAAAGTATGTAGGCAAGCCAGGGAAAGAACGAAAGAAAAGTAAAATTGACAATATTTATTGAGTATGAATAAAAGTCGACATTGAAACAATGAAGAAAATGAAAACAATCAAAATAATGAAAAGAAAAAACTAATGATGCAATACAATACAGCATGTTATGTCAAAGTAGTAGTCGATCGAACGGGTGAGTGCCTTTGTTCAATGCATTTCGCCTTTCGCTTCATCAGGAACTCCGGCGTGATTGAATCACCCTTTTGTTGGATTAGGACTACATTAAGACCTTCAAAGTTTATGCATAAAAACAAAAAGAAAAACATATATATAAATACAGGTTCATATCTTGAAAACTGGAAAACAGTCTACAATATTCATTTTAACCCTAGTATATCAAAATATAGGGTCGTGAGAATAGACACATATAGCTTACCACACTTAAAAGTACATTATGCCTAATACATGGAACAGTTGGACCAAAGATTGCGCTTCCCAATGGCTTGTCTTAAGGCTCCGAACCACATAGATCCAGGTGGGGCCCAGCAGGGGTCCTCCATGGAGGTGGTTTTCTGGTATGAATTGGACCAGTCTTGAATTGGTACCACCGTAGCGGACAAAAGGTGGAGTCCGGAGTTCTGTGGACAAACATAGTGTGTCTTGTATAGCATGTCTAATGTCATACAAATTGTCTTAAGGAGTCTATTATTAGAATGGATGGTCATAGCTATCTAGAGAGATAGGAAAAAGGAACAATTACAAATGGTAGGTATTCTGCAAACCTACCAAAGCTGGGGTCGGTTCTGGGAAGGAACATAAGAGTAAGGATACTATATTAAAGAGTTCCATCCATAAACATATATTTGAGCCCATAAGTCCACAGGAGCAACAGCTGAAAGGCAGCGGCTCCAGCAGACTGCCCAGCTATTATATGCAGGGACAAGACAACAACAGACCAAAAAACTACAGAATTTAGACATTGGCTATCCCCATAGAGAAAGCCCCAGGGGAAGATTAGAGTAGTTGAGAGGAGAGCCTAGTATGTTATCGGCCGGTATCTTACCTCGCTACCTCGAAAGCCACGGGTCGGGAGAGCCGCCATGACTCATCCTCCCGCGCCCGTGGCTTAAGACTGGTCCCGCCGGAAGTGACGGGTGTCCGCAAACGTCACTTCCGGCGCGGGCGCAATACTATCCATAGTGGACTGTATTTGGTTTGTTGTATGTATTCTTTATTTGTCTGTTTAATTTGTTTAAATCAAAGGTTGTAATTTAAACCCTGTATCGTTTCATGTAATGGATCAGGATTCGCTCTCTGCTTGTCCATAGGCTTGTTTGTAGGTATGAATTCGGGCGCCAAGCAGGGGACAGCTGTATGCCTGTCCTCTCCGGCTCATCTAGCCGGCGCGGGTGTCCGGCCACGGGGATCATTTGACCTCTAGCGCCGGACATCCGATAGTATGGCGCCCGCGCCGGAAGTGACGTTTGCGGACACCCGTCACTTCCGGCGGGACCAGTCTTAAGCCACGGGCGCGGGAGGATGAGTCATGGCGGCTCTCCCGACCCGTGGCTTTCGAGGTAGCGAGGTAAGATACCGGCCGATAACATACTAGGCTCTCCTCTCAACTACTCTAATCTTCCCCTGGGGCTTTCTCTATGGGGATAGCCAATGTCTAAATTCTGTAGTTTTTTGGTCTGTTGTTGTCTTGTCCCTGCATATAATAGCTGGGCAGTCTGCTGGAGCCGCTGCCTTTCAGCTGTTGCTCCTGTGGACTTATGGGCTCAAATATATGTTTATGGATGGAACTCTTTAATATAGTATCCTTACTCTTATGTTCCTTCCCAGAACCGACCCCAGCTTTGGTAGGTTTGCAGAATACCTACCATTTGTAATTGTTCCTTTTTCCTATCTCTCTAGATAGCTATGACCATCCATTCTAATAATAGACTCCTTAAGACAATTTGTATGACATTAGACATGCTATACAAGACACACTATGTTTGTCCACAGAACTCCGGACTCCACCTTTTGTCCGCTACGGTGGTACCAATTCAAGACTGGTCCAATTCATACCAGAAAACCACCTCCATGGAGGACCCCTGCTGGGCCCCACCTGGATCTATGTGGTTCGGAGCCTTAAGACAAGCCATTGGGAAGCGCAATCTTTGGTCCAACTGTTCCATGTATTAGGCATAATGTACTTTTAAGTGTGGTAAGCTATATGTGTCTATTCTCACGACCCTATATTTTGATATACTAGGGTTAAAATGAATATTGTAGACTGTTTTCCAGTTTTCAAGATATGAACCTGTATTTATATATATGTTTTTCTTTTTGTTTTTATGCATAAACTTTGAAGGTCTTAATGTAGTCCTAATCCAACAAAAGGGTGATTCAATCACGCTGGAGTTCCTGATGAAGCGAAAGGCGAAATGCATTGAACAAAGGCACTCACCCGTTCGATCGACTACTACTTTGACATAACATGCTGTATTGTATTGCATCATTAGTTTTTTCTTTTCATTATTTTGATTGTTTTCATTTTCTTCATTGTTTCAATGTCGACTTTTATTCATACTCAATAAATATTGTCAATTTTACTTTTCTTTCGTTCTTTCCCTGGCTTGCCTACATACTTTCGACTAATAGCCCGTTATAGTCCCAATCCTTTTCATTCCTATCACCAGTGTATTCTGGGATCACTGATGTGGAATAATTTCTCTCTGTAAAAATATATATATATATATATATATATATATATATATATATATATATATATATATCTTTGATATGTCTTGCATGCTGTTTTTTTTTTTTTTTTTTAAAATGAAAATACAAAATGTAGTACACAAACTATGAATAAATAAAAATGCAAAAAACCTACTAAATTTATTAAGTTATATACCCTAAATTCACCAAAACAGCATACAAGAAATAACAAAGAGATACTTTTTTCTTTTTTTTCAATTTTGGAGAAATTAAATGAAATCCACAGGGAAAGTGAAATTAAGGAATTGGGTGCTTTTTAAAGGGTATAAAAAGGGTTAAAATGGCACACAAGGGTAAGAAGCTTCCTTCACCAGTCATTAACCTCAATATTTTACTTTTTTTTCCCTGCAAAGAAAATATAAATAAAAGTACCTAAAAAATAAAATACAAAATATAGTACAGAAATAATGAATAAATAAAAATGCAAAAAAAAACTTACTAAATCTCTTAAGTTATATACTCTAAATACACCAAAACACAGCATACAAGACATAACAAAGAGATACTTTTTTTTTTCCCCCCAATTTTGGAGAAATTAAATGGAATCCACAGGGAAAGTAAAATTATGGAATTTGGTGCTTTTTAAGGGAAGAATAGGCTTTAAATGGCAGATGAGGAGCTTCCTTCACTAATCATTAGCCTCAAAATTGTACTCTTTTTTTGTTCCTGCAAAAATATAAAATAAAAGCTAAAAATAAAGCCTAAAAAATAAAATAAAAATGTAGTACACAAATAATGAATAAATAAAAATGCAAAAAAGCTACTAAATGTATTAAGTTATATACCCTAAATGGACCAAAACACAGCATACAAGACATATCAAAGAGATTTTTTTTTCTAATTTTGGAGAAAATAAAGAGAGTCCACAGGGAAAGTGAAATTATGGAATTTGGTGCTTTTTTAAGGGGTTAATAGGCTTTAAATGGCACATGAGTGTAAGAAGCTCCCTTCACTAGTCATTAGCCTCAATATTTTTTTTTTCTCGCAAAAATATTCTTAAAAATAAAAATCAAGCCTAAAATATAAAATAAAAAATGAGGTACGCAAATAATTAAAAATGCAAAAAAATGAATAAATTTAATAAATTATATACCCTAAATTCACCAAAACACAGCATACAAGACATAACAAAGAGATGTTTTTTTTTTCCAATTTTGGAGAAATTAAATGGAGTCCAAAGGGAAAGTGAAATTATGGAATTTGGTGCTTTATAAGGGAAGAATAGGCTTTAAATGGCACATGAGTGTAAGAAGCTTCCTTTCTAAAAAATAAAATAAAAAATGTAGCACACAAATAATGAATGAATAATAAAAAATAAAAAAAAATAAAAATGTAATACGTTATATACCCTAAACGTACCAAAACACAGCATGCAACAGATGCTTTTTTCTCCAATTTTTGAGAAATTAAGGGGAGTACACAGGAAAAGAGCAAATATGGAGTTTGGTTCTTTATAGAGGGTATAAATAGGCTTAAAATGGCACACGAGGGTAAGAAACTTCCTTCACCAGTCATTAGCCTTAATATTTTACTTTTTTTCCCTGCAAAAAAAAAAAAAAAAAATATATATATATATATATATATATATATATATATATATATATACATTTTTTTCCTTTTTTTTTCCCAATTTTGGAGAAATTAATTGGAATCCACAGGAAAAGTAAAATCATGGAATTTGGTGCTTTTTAAGGCATGAATAGGCTTTAAATGGCACATGAGGGTAAGAAGCTTCCTTCAGCAAACATTAGCCTCAATATTTAACTTTTTTTTGTTTTTCGCAAAAAAATATTTAAAAAAATTAAATAAAAATCAAGCCTAAAAAATAAAATAAAAAAAAAAAGTAATGCACAAAAAATAAAAAAAAATTAAAATGCAAAAAAAAACCTACTAAATCTAATAAGTTATATACCCTAAATGCACCGAAACACAGCATTCAAGACATAACAAAGAGATGCTTCTTTTTCTTTTTCAGGCATCTTTGGAAGTTTCCCACAGAAAAACCAGTCATTTTTAGCAAAATCAATTCTCGCAGTCACTCCACCTATCACTATTTATATGAAAAAGCTAATTTCTAACAAAACTCGGTTATCATGCTACAAAATGTCACCAAATGTCACCTTTGGGCTGCCTGTAAGGGTCCCAGATACATGTTTTACCTCTACTGCCCCCCAGTGGATACTGTTATATATGACAACCATTGTAGGAGATCCTTATAAGAACATTGCACTATGTGCCATGGCAGAGGGCCAAGTGGAGCCTTTCCACTCCTGGAAGTATTCCTCAGTGTGGGGAAATGACGGAGCGGGAGTTAAGTGTACATATTCAGCATCACCCTGCATTTCATCATCAGGATCTCTTGGGCCATCTGCAGAGAAAACAGAATGATTTCAAAAAAGTTAGCGGATATTGCAGCTGGTGTGAAATTTACATAAAACCAGGGAGAGAAATTCCATGGAACGGAGATATCAGACAGTTTGCATCGCGCTTTAAAATTGCTCACGCTCATGGAATGGTGACTAACTATCGTACCTAAAAATATGCATTCACTTTTGTGAGCGAGCACGGAGGGATGGGTGCGCTTTAAATTGTTTCGTTTTTTTTTTTTTTCCTATTCATTTTTTTTTTATTAAGGCTCCATTCACACTACCGCGACTTGTCAGGCAACACTGAAGAAATGACACTTTGCTACAATGTAAAGTAGTGAGTGTACAGCTTGTATAACAGTGTAAATTTGCTGTCCCCTCAAAATAACTCAACACACACCCATTAATGTCTAAACCTCTGGCAACAAAAGTGAGTACACCCCTAAGTGGAAATGTCCAAATTGGGCCCAAAGTGTCAATATTTTGTGTGGCCACCATTATTTTCCAGCACTGCCTTAACCCTCTTAGGAATGGAGTTCACCAAAGCTTCACAGGTTGCCACTGGAGTCCTCTTCCACTCCTCCATGGTGACATCACAGAGCTGGTGGATGTTGGAGACCTTGCACTCCTCCACCTTTCCATTTGAGGATGCCCCACAAATGCTCATTGGGTTTAGGTCTGGAGACATGCTTGGCCAGTCCATCAGCTTTACCCTCAGCTTCTTTAGCAAGGCAGTGGTCGTCTTGGAGGTGTGTTTGGGGTTGTTATGTTGGAATACTGCCCTGTGGCCCAGTCTCTGAAGGGAGGGGATCATGCTCTGCTTCAGTATGTCACAGTACATGTTGGCATTCATGGTTCCCTCAATGAACTGTAGCTCCCCAGTGCCGGCAGCACTCATGCAGCCCCAGACCATGACACTCCCACCACCATGCTTGACTGTAGGTAAGACACACTTGTCTTTGTACTCCTCACCTGGTTGCCTCCACACACACTTGACACCATCTGAACCAAATAAGTTTATCTTGGTCTCAGACCACAGAACATGGTTCCAGTAATCCATGTCCTTAGTCTGCTTGTCTTCAGCAAACTGTTTGTGGGCTTTCTTGTGCATCATCTTTAGAAGAGGCTTCCTTCTGGGATGACAGCCATGCTGACCAATTTGATAAAGTGTGCGGCGTATGGTCTGAGCACTGACAGGCTGACCCCCAACCCCCTCAACCTCTGCAGCAATGCTGGCAGCACTCATACGTCTATTTCCCAAAGACAACCTCTGGATATGGCGCTGAGCACGTGCACTCAACTTCTTTGGTTGACCATGGTGAGGACTGTTCTGAGTGGAACCTGTCCTGTTAAACCGCTGTATGGTCTTGGCCACTGTGCTGCAGCTCAGTTTCAGGGTCTTGGCAATCTTCTTATAGAATAGGCCATCTTTATGTAAAGCAACAATTCTTTTTTTCATATACTCAGAGAGTTCTTTGCCATGAGGTGCCATGTTGAACTTCCAGTGACCAGTATGAGAGAGTGAGAGCGATAACACCAAATTTAACACACCTGCTTCCCATTCACACCTGAGACCTTGTAACACTAACGAGTCACATGATACCATTGAGGGAAAATGGCTAATTGGGCCCAATTTGGACATTTTCACTTAGGGGTGTACTCACTTTTGTTGCCAGCGGTTTAGACATTAATGGCTGTGTGTTGAGTTATTTTGAGGGGACAGCAAATTTACACTGTTATACAAGCTGTACACTCACTACTTTACATTGTAGCAAAGTGTCATTTCTTCAGTGTTGTCACGTGAAAAGATACAATAAAATGTTTACAAAAATGTGAGGGGTGTACTCACTTTTGTGAGATACTGTATGTCATTTTTTGAGGCATACAGTCTGTCAGCAGCTGGTATAGGCATACCCTCTCTCACTCCAAACCCTGACAAAGGAGGTGTTTGCTGACCCCCGAAATGTGTGGAATATATCTATATCTGGGTTAGCTTTTTGTGTGGCACTTCAGTCTCAGGTGATCTCATCAATATAAGCAGTGATGGTCTACTAGTAGAAGCTCATGCAAGAGAGCTGCTGTGGACTTTGCAGGACCTCTTGCCCAGTTCACAAACAAATCGATTTCCTTGGTGGAGCAAATAGTGGGTGCAAAATCAGAATTTGCTGCAGATAAGTTTAAGGAAACCAAATGTACTCCTCATAGGTCCAGAGAAGAGGTGCAGGTCTGGAAGATTTCTAAAAAGAACATAGGGCCAACAGAGGAGGAATGTTCTACAGAAAGATGGTGGAAGGAAAAGTGGAGGAGGGCAGCTCTGGAAAAGTCCAAAAGAAAAGAAAAAAAGCAGAGTAGATATTTCATGACTGCGGTGAACCCGAAGCACGTGTGACACGTCGCACATACCGAGTGTGCACTGAGCTTGCACGTCCTCTCGGTCATGTGGAACAAAATGCTAATTGTAAAGTCCGAGATGCTTTTGCCAATTCATTCTAACAGCACACTCCGAGACACCATCTGTAAGGGTTCCACCCATATTCAATGCCGATTATGCTGTATCCATTTCCAGCTGGCTAAAAAAAAAAATACAATGGCAGGTGTCCGGGTCCTTTCCTTCGATATGATAATTTATAAATACACTATATTTTCAAAAGTATTGGGACGCCTGCCTTTACACGCACTTGAACTTTGTTGGCATCCCAGTCTTAGTCCGTAGGGTTCAATATTGAGTTGGTCCACCGTTTACAGCTATAACAGCTTCAACTCTTCTGGGGAGTGCTGTCCACAAGGTTTAGGAGTGTGTCTATGGGAATGTTTGACTATACTGCCAGAAGTGCATTTGTGAGGTCAGGCACTGATGTTGGAGAGAAGGCCTGGCTCACAGTCTCTTCTCTAATTCATTCCAAAGGTGTTCTATCGGGTTGAGGTCAGGCCAGTTAAGTTCCTCCACCCCAAACTCACTCATCCATGTCTTTATGGACCTTGCTTTGTGCATTGGTCCAAATCATTTGGTGGGGGGGGGGGGGGATTATGGTGTAGGGTTGTTTTTCAGGAGTTGGGTTGGCCCCTTGAAGTTCCAGTGAAGGGAACTCTGAAGGCGTCAGCATACCAAGACATTTTGGACAATTTCATGCTCCCAACTTTGTGGGAACAGTTTGGGGATGGCCCCTTCCTGTTCCAACATGACTGCGCAGCACTGCACAAAGTAAGGTCTATAAAGACATGGATGAGCGAGTTTGGGGTGGAGGAACTTGACTGGCCTGCACAGAGTCCTGACCTCAACCTGCGAGCCAGGCTTTCTCATCAAATGTGCTTCTGGAAGAATGGTCAAACATTCCCATAGACACACTCCTAAACCTTGTGGATGGCCTTCTCAGAAGAGTTGAAGCTGTTATAGCTGCAAAGGGTGGACCAATTTAATATTGAACCCTACGGACTAAGACTGGGATGACATTAAAGTTCATGTGTGTGTGTAAAGGCAGGCGTCCCAATACTTTTGACAATATAGTGTATCAGAGCAACTGGAAATATTGGGAAACAATGATGGAAAGTCAGACGAGGTCATATATTTAGAATAAATAAAACCGTTTCCTGCTATTACAGCCATAAAACCTGCTATGTACACTCGTCATACAATGATGGTGCCGGTTTTGCTCTTTCATCTCACATTTCTTATCCTGGGCAAACGAAGGTCCACAAAGGAATGTTTGTATCCTGGAATGAATTTTGAATAATTGGCGTCCTACCAAACGCCTTCAACCAACTCCCATTGTAGACAAATTAGGTTATAGGTTCAGGGGAACAGAAAATGTAAAACAAAATCACAGAAAATTCCCAGCTCAACTCACCAGCCAGCCTGCAACCAACCGAACGAACCAGTCTAACAGTGTGCATTAAAAAAAGGGGCTTAGTCTGCACACATTTGCAAATACATGCATGAGCTGCGGAGGGCGCTACGAAGCACCCCAGTATTATCTGCAGTCCTAACTCTTGTAATTTCACGAGAGCCTTCATAGTAGAAGCACATGTATTATAATGTATAGATAGGGGGCAGGCGAGACCCCCCTCCTTAACCACTTCTGGACCGGAAGATTTTACCCCCTTAATGACCATGCAATTTATTGCAATTGCACTGCATTACTTTAATGGACAATTGCACAGTCGTGTGCGATGCTGTACCTAAATAAAATTGATGTTCTTTTTTTCCCACAAATAGAGCTTTCTTTTGGTGGTATTTGATCACTTGTGCATTTTTTATTTTTTGCGCTATAATCAAAAAAAAAAAAAAAAAAAGACAGAAAATGTTGAAAAAAAATATATATATTTTTTACATTCTGCTATAAAACATATTCAATAAAAAAAATGATATAAAAATCTAATTTCTTCATAAGCTTAGTATATGTATTCTGCTACATATTTTCGTAAAAAAAAAAATCCCAATAAGCGTATTTTGAATTGGTTTACGCAAATGTTATCGTGTCTACAAACTGTTGGATATATACTGGAATTTTTTGTTATTTATTTTTTTATACTAGTAATGGTGGCTATCACTGACTTATAGCGGGACTGTAATAGTATGGCGGACAATCTGACACTAACTGACACATTGTGGGAACCAGTGACAATAATACAGTGATCAGTGCTAATAATATGTAATAGGAATGGGAGGGATGATGGCACTGCCTAGGGAGAGATGGGCTAGTATTTATACAGAAAACATGGGTGAATAAATAGGTGTGTCATAAAATTGTGATAATTGGAGGTATCTAAATGTGACTGTGAAAGTCAAAGTGCAAAATTGAATGTAAACATTAGCATTAAATAGAATGTCGTAAGGTGCATATAAAAATATAAAAACCACAAATTGCAGAAAAAAATGCCACTATGAAAACAATCATAAATATCATAAATAAATATAAATATATAAAAAGATAAACAAATCTTTATATTTTTATATATTTATTTATGATATTAATCATTGTTTTCATAGTGGCATTTTTTTCTCCAAATTGTGGTATTTACAGTGCCTTGCGAAAATATTTGGCCCCCTTAAACTTTGCAACCTTTTGCCACATTTCAGGCTTCAAACATAAAGATATAAAACTTTAATTTTTTGTGAAGAATCAACAACAAGTGGGACACAATCATGAAGTGGAACGAAATTTATTAGATATTTCAAACTTTGTTAACAAATAAAAAACTGAAAAATTGGGCTTGCAAAATTATTCAGCCCCTTTACTTTCAGTGCAGCAAACTCTCTCCAGAAGTTCAGTGAGGATCTCTGAATGACCTAAATGACTAATGATGATAAATAGAATCCACCTGTGTGTAATCAAGTCTCCGTATAAATGCACCTGCACTGTGATAGTCTCAGATGTCCGTTTAAAGCGCAGAGAGCATCATGAAGAACAAGGAACACACCAGGCAGGTCCGAGATACTGTTGTGGAGAAGTTTAAAGCCGGATTTGGATACAAAAAGATTTCCCAAGCTTTAAACATCCCAAGGAGCACTGTGCAAGCGATAATATTGAAATGGAAGGAGTATCAGACCACTGCAAATCTACGAAGACCTGGCCTTCCCTCTAAACTTTCAGCTCATACAGGGAGAAGACTGATCAGAGATGCAGCCAAGAGGCCCATGATCACTCTGGATGAACTGCAGAGATCTACAGCTGAGGTGGGAGACTCTGTCCATAGGACAACAATCAGTCGTATACTGCACAAATCTGGCCTTTATGGAAGAGTGGCAAGAAGAAAGCCATTTCTTAAAGATATCCATAAAAAGTGTAGTTTAAAGTTTGCCACAAGCCACCTGGGAGACACCAAACATGTGGAAGAAGGTGCTCTGGTCAGATGAAACCAAAATCAAACTTTTTGGCAACAATGCAAAACGTTATGTTTGGCGTAAAAGCAACACAGCTCATCACCCTGAACACACCATCCCCACTGTCAAACATGGTGGTGGCAGCATCATGGTTTGGGCCTGCTTTTCTTCAGCAGGGACAGGGAAGATGGTTAAAATTGATGGGAAGATGGATGGAGCCAAATACAGGACCATTCTGGAAGAAAACCTGATGGAGTCTGCAAAAGACCTGAGACTGGGACGGAGATTTGTCTTCCAACAAGACAATGATCAAAAACATAAAGCAAAATCTACAATGGAATGGTTCACAAATAAACATATCCAGGTGTTAGAATGGCCAAGTCAAAGCCCAGACCTGAATCCAATCGAGAATCTGTGGAAAGAACTGAAAACTGCTGTTCACAAACGCTCTCCATCCAACCTCACTGAGCTCGAGCTGTTTTGCAAGGAGGAATGGGCAAAAATTTCAGTCTCTCGATGTGCAAAACTGATAGAGACATACCCCAAGCGACTTACAGCTGTAATCGCAGCAAAAGGTGGCGCTACAAAGTATTAACTTAAGGGGGCTGAATAATTTTGCACGCCCAATTTTTCAGTTTTTTATTTGTTAAAAAAGTTTGAAATATCCAATAAATTTCGTTCCACTTCATGATTGTGTCCCACTTGTTGTTGATTCTTCACAAAAAATTACAGTTTTATATCTGTATGTTTGAAGCCTGAAATGTGGCAAAAGGTCGAAAAGTTCAAGGGGGCCGAATACTTTCGCAAGGCACTGTATATGCACCTTACGACATTCTATTTTATGCTAATATTTACATTCAATTTTGCACTTTCACTTTCACAGTCACATTTTTTATTATCACAATTTTATTATTTATTTATTTTATTGTTTTATTATTTTTAATGTTATTATTTATTTATTTATTATCACAATTTTATGACACACCTATTTTTTCACCCACGTTTTCTATATAAATACTAGCCTATCTCTCCCTAGGCAGCGCCATCATCCCTCCCAATCTTATTACATTCTCATATAACCTTTGGTTATATTTTGAGGGAGGCTGCAGCCATTGGTTTCCAACATCCACCAGCTCCGTGATGTTGTCATGGAGGAGTGGAAGAGGACTCCAGTGGCAACCTGTGAAGCTCTGGTGAACTCCATGCCCAAGAGGGTTCAGGCAGTGCTGGAAAATAATGGTGGCCACACAAAATATTGACACTTTGTGCCCAATTTGGACATTTCCACTTTGGGGTGTACTCGCTTTTGTTGCCAGCGGTTTAGACATTAATGGCTGTGTGTTGAGTTATTTTGAGGGGACAGCAAATTTACACTGTTATACAAGCTGTACACTCACTACTTTACATTGTAGCAAAGTGTCATTTCTTCAGTGTTGTCACATGAAAAGATGGAATAAAATATTTACAAAAATGTGAGGGGTGTACTCACTTTTGTGAGATACTGTATGTGCTGACATGAGTAGTGTGTAGATTGAGAAGACTCAGTGTGCTGCTCTTTCACTGTCCAATCAGCAGCCAATGATGTGTTCCAGAAGCTGTGCTACTGCAGTGGAGGTAAATAAAACCTGGCTGTGCTGTCTGGTCGAGGTGCCTGAATCTCAGGACCAGCTGACACAGAATTACAAAGTAAGTGGCAGCTGGACAGTTCAGATTCAACTGCATGTTTATTTGTGCACTTAGAGATCATCCTTAAGGGACCATAATGCCTCAACCGATAGAACACCTTTGGGATGAATTGCGAACTGCGAGCCAGGCCTTCTCGTCCACATCAGTGCCTGACCTCACAAATGCGCTTCTGGAAGAATGGTGAAACATTCCCATAGACACATTCCTAAACCTTGTGCACAGCCTTCCCAGAAGAGTTGAAGCTGTTATAGCTGCAAAGGGTGGGCCAACTCAATATTGAACCCTACAGACTAAGACTGGGATGCCATTAAAGTTCATGAGCGTGTAAAGGCAGGCGTCCCAATACTTTTGGTAATAGAGTGTATATTGGACTGTGCAACCAACTTTCTAAAGTTGGAGAGTCTGAGCTCCTAGAAATCAATCCCTGCAACTGATTTCTGTTGCAGATTAAAAAGTAAATGACTTCAAAAACATTCCATCTCATTTAATAAGACGGTACAGATGGCAAATGACGTACAAAGAGCCGTGACCACGAACAAACACATTGCACCATTCAGAGGTTTACAAGATCCCCTCCAGGATCCGGGCCCTCTGGAAGGTTGCAGTTGGCAGCAGTTACTGTATAAAAGTCACACAGGTGGAAGAAATACAAAATCCATCAACCAATAGAAAACAAATAAATAGATAAATAAATTTAAACCAGATACAGAACCCAACGAGCACAGCGAATACGGAGGAAGGTAAAAAGGCCCCTATAAAGAACGGTCCAAATTTCTCCAATGGGGGAAAAAATTCCTTCCTGACACTCAATTTTCCTACAGATCAGCAATCCCTGCTATTATTACTTAAACATGTAAATATCCAGTTATATTCCATTTATTTAGGAATGCAAATAATTTCATTAGTGCAGGGATAGGGTTCCGCTCCTATCACACTATATGTGTGTATGTGTATAAATACATATATGTGTGTGTGTATATATACCCCTATACAGAAGTTCAGATGTCATGCCTGCCTCCAAAGACGTCCACAAAAAAGCCCAATAAATGCCTGCAACAAAAACGGCCAGGTGTGAAAGTAGCAGAGCCATATCCCTGCTCTACTGCAATTCTAAGACAAACAATCTTTTTTCTCTGGCGGTCACCCTGACATGGAAGAGTTTGGTCACCCTGCCATAGCAGTCAGAGTCAGTTCACCCTACACTACACTACACTACGGTCACCCTGACACTTAACACTTTCCCTACAGAAACTAGATTTTTGAATCTAACTATAGTGGATAATAGTACCCTAACTACACTGCATATCCCTTTCCTCACACTAATAATTGCTAAATGACACTTTTGCAGCAGGAGTAACAGAACTGCTTCCACTCTCTTCCACAGCCCCTGTATTACAATGCTAGAGATTTGGCGGGGCTATGTTATATACTGGGCAGCGTATTCACTACTGATTGGCCTCCGGACCCCCTAGTCACTCCAATCACATTCCTAGTAGGGATGATCGAACTTTTGAAAAGTTCGGTTCGACCAGAACACCCGAACTTCCCAAAAGTTCGGCCCAGATTTCAGAACCCCAATTGAAAACAATGGGACCCAAACTTTGGTAATCAAAAAACACAATTTTTAAGCCCTAAAACCCAATAAATGCCCCTAAAAAGTGCCTAGGGTTCTGGGTCATGCCCCAGGGACTATTAATCACACAAAAAAAGTTCTTAAAAATTGTAATTTTTGATAGAGAGCCAATTATTGAAAAAATTATTGAAAAAAAAATGAGATTTCTTTGGATTTAGTGTCTGGGGGGTCTAAAAAGTGTACCTGTGAAGTTTCAGCTCTGTAGCATGTCCAGAACCAGAAAAAAAAGTGTGTTTGTATTAGAATTGCAGTAGAACAGGATAGTGGCTTCGCTATTTTCACACCCGGCTTTTTGTTGCAGGCGTTTATAGGGCTTTTTTGTGGACGTGTTTGGAGGCAGGCATAACATCTGAACTTGTGTGTAGGGGTATATATATATATATACACACACACATATATATGTATATATACACATACACATATATAGGTGTGAAAGTAGCAGAACCCTATGGCTGCGCTAATGAAATTATTAACAGCCATAGGACTTCGCTCCTTTCACACCTATATGTGTGTATGTGTATAAATACATATATGTGTGTGTGTATATATACCCCTATACACAAGTTCAGATGTTATGCCTGCCTCCAAAGACGCCCAAAAAAAATGCCTGCAACAACACACCTAGGCGTTTTTGTAGCAGGCTTTTTTTGGGCATTTTTTGGGCGTCTTTGGAGGCAGGCATAACATCTGAACTTGTGTATTGGGGTATATACACACACACCTATATGTATTTATACACATACACACATATAGGTGTGAAAGGAGCAAAGTCCTATGCCTGTTAATAATTTCATTAGCGCAGCCATAGGGTTCTGCTACTTTCACACCTATATATGTGTATGTGTATATATACATATAAGTGTGTGTGTGTGTATATACCCCTATACACAAGTTCAGATGTTATGCCTGCCTCCAAAGACGCCCAAAAAATGCCCAAAAAAAGCCTGCTACAAAAACACCCAGGTGTGTTGTTGCAGGCGTTTTTTTTTGGCATTTTTTGGGCGTCTTTGGAGGCAGGCATAACATCTGAACTTCTGTATAGGGGTATATATACACACACTTATATGTATTTATACACATACACATATATAGGTGTTATAGGAGCGAAGTCCTATGCCTGTTAATTATTTCATTAGCGCAGGCATAGGGTTCTGCTACTTTCACACCTATATATGTGTATGTGTATATATACATACATGTGTGTGTGTGTATATATATTCCCCTACACAGAAGTTCAGATGTCATGCCTGCCTCCAAACATGTCCACAAAAAAGCCCAATAAAACGCCTGCAACAAAACGGCCAGGTGTGAAAGGAGCGAAGCCACTATCCTGTTCTATAGCAATTCTAATAGAAACGATCTTTTTTCTATGGCTTTCTATGGCGGTCACCCTGACATGGAAGGGTTTGGTCACCCTGCCATAGCAGTCAGAGTCAGTTAACCCTACACTACACTACAGTCCCCTGATACTTAACACTTTCCCTACAGAAACTAGATTATTAAATCTAACATAGTGGAAAATAGCACCCTAACTACACTAGATATCCCTTTCCTCACACTAATAATTGATAAATGACACTTTGAAGCAGGAGTAACAGAACTGCTTCCACTCTCTTCCACAGCCCTGTATTAAAGTGCTGGAGATTTGGCGGGGCTATCTTATATACTGGGGGGGGCGTATTCACTACTGATTGGCCTCTGGACCCCCTAGTCACTCCAATCACATTTTACTGATGGTTCTGGTCCAATCACGGGCTTTTAACCACTTGCCGACTGCCTAACGCTGATCTACGTCGGCAGTCAGCCCCTCACAGGCAAAGTGACGTAGGGCTACGTCACTAGCTTGTGAGGGTCTAGGGAGCGAGCGCGCGCCCCCTGGAGGCGCGCTCCCGCGTGGTCACGGACCCCCCCGCGCGCGTGACCGGCGGACCCGATGTCCGCCGGTCACTCGGCGATCGGCGGGGGAGAGGGAGAAAGTCAGGCGGCTTGTGTAAACAAGCCACCTGTCATTCTCCTCGGTGTAAAAACACTGATCACACGGATCTACTATGTAGATCCGTTGATCAGTGTCCTTACAGCTCAAGCCACAGCCAATCACAGTAGAAAGCACGCCCCTAGGGACACACACAGCCCCTCCCTCCCAAATAAAGTTAACCCCTTCACTACCAGTGTACTTTTACAGTAACAGTGCATATGTATAGCACTGATTACTGTAGAAATGTCACTGGTAACCCCAAAAGTGTCAAAAATGTCAGTCAAGGGTCCGATCTGTCCGCCCCAATGTCGCAGTACCGCAAAAAAAATCGCAGATCGCCGCCATTACGCGTTTAAAAAAAAACAACAAAAATGACAAAAATCTTTCCCTTTGTTAGTAAACACGATAACTTTTGCGCAAACCAATCAAAATACGCTTTTTGCGATTTTTTTACCAAACATAGGTAGCATAAAACAAATTGGCTGAAAATGTTAAAAAATTTTGATTTTTACATTTTTTTTGGGGGAATTTCATATAAAAAAATGTGAAAAATATTGCTATTTTTGCAAAATTGACGCTTTTTTTTGTTTATAGCGCGTGATCAAAAAATCGCACAGGTGATCAAATACCACCAAAAGAAAGCTCTGTTTGTGGGAAAAAAATGACGCCAAATTTGTTTAGGTACAGCGTCGCACGACCGTGCAATTGTCCGTTAAATTCACGCAGTGCCGAATCGCAAAATACCCCCTGGTCGGAATGGGGGTAAAATCTTCCGGGGCTTAAGTGGTTAAAGCCCAGTTCCTGTCCCATTGCATTTTGGTGGGTTCTGGTTGCCGAATTCCGAACTTTTTCAGCAAAAAGTTCGGAATTCAGACGAATTTGGAACAGTCAATGTTCGGGTCGAACCGATGGTCGACCCGAACCGTTCGATCATCCCTAATTCCTAGCATCCTCCTGCCCCCTCAATTGGCTTTTACTGATGTTTCTGGTCCAATCACGGGCTTTTAAAGCCCAGTTCCTGTCCCATTGCATTTTGGTCGGTTCTGGTTACTGAATTCCGAACTTTTTCCGCAAAAAGTTCGGAATTCAGACGAATTTCGAACAGTCAGTGTTCGGGTCGAACCGATGGGCGACCCGAACCGTGCGATCATTCCTAAATAACACAACATGGATGGCCATATTGCCTAATATACAGCGCCATGTTCAAAGGTAAAAAAAAAAAATCTTCTTCTGAAAGTGGTGGTTTTTTTGGGGGGTTTTTTTTCTTCCCATCTGCATAGGAAGCATCTATAAAATCACAATGATAAAGTTATAATAAAAATAATAATTTATTATAATTTCACACTTCGATGATGGAGTTTTCTAGGGGCTACTGATGCTAATCCCCCCCCCCCCCCTCCATCCTCTCTGTATCATACAAAGGTATTAGCTGCCCCTCCCCCTCTCAATAAAACTCTTTGATATTCATGTGATTAGGAAGATCTTTGACTGTAAAGACCCCTCCCGTATAGACAGACAAGCCAGTTTACCCATTACAAATACTGGCTGACCCTTTATTCCAGGAAATCAGATCCATTGATATTCCAGGCAGACTTTCCTCTATGCGCTGTGTAATCTGCTGGTGCAATAATTCCCATACTTAGATATTGGGATGGATTTGTTGGCCCTGTTTTCTCACTTGTTGGTTCCAACATTGGCTCTGCACTGCATGTGTTATCTTACCTCACTCCTAACCAATGAAATTCAGTCTCACCCCAATCATTAATAACTGGCATACATTATAATATTAAATTGTGTAAGAGGTTCTTTCCTGTTAGAGTAGTAAAAATGTGGAGCCCCCTTCCCCACGGTCAGCAGAGAGCGAAGATAAATCTAAAAACCATTCAGATGTCTTCCTCAGTGATTGCAATGTACAGAGGGATGGGGGTGTACAGAGGGATGGGGGATGTACAGAGGGATGGGGGTGTACAGAGGGATGGGGATGTACAGAGGGATGGGGATGTGGGGGTGTACAGAGGGATGGGGGATGTACAGAGGGATGGGGGATGTACAGAGGGATGGGGGTGTACAGAGGGATGGGGGATGTACAGAGGGATGGGGGATGTACAGAGGGATGGGGGATGTACAGAGGGATGGGGGATATACAGAGGGATGGGGGATATACAGAGGGATGGGGGTGTACAGAGGGATGGGGGTGTGGGGGTGTACAGAGGGATGGGGGATGTACAGAGGGATGGGGGTGTACAGAGGGATGGGGGATGTACAGAGGGATGGGGGATGTACAGAGGGATGGGGGTGTACAGAGGGATGGGGGATGTACAGAGGGATGGGGGTGTACAGAGGGATGGGGGATGTACAGAGGGATGGGGGATGTACAGAGGGATGGGGATGTACAGAGGGATGGGGGTGTACAGAGGGATGGGGGATGTACAGAGGGATGGGGATGTACAGAGGGATGGGGATGTACAGAGGGATGGGGATGTACAGAGGGATGGGGGTGTACAGAGGGATGGGGATGTACAGAGGGATGGGGGTGTACAGAGGGATGGGGGTTGTACAGAGGGATGGGGGATGTACAGAGGGATGGGGATGTACAGAGGGATGGGGGATGTACAGAGGGATGGGGGATGTACAGAGGGATGGGGGATGTACAGAGGGATGGGGGTGTACAGAGGGATGGGGGATGTACAGAGGGATGGGGGATGTACAGAGGGATGGGGATGTACAGAGGGATGGGGGTGTACAGAGGGATGGGGGTGTACAGAGGGATGGGGGATGTACAGAGGGATGGGGATGTACAGAGGGATGGGGATGTACAGAGGGATGGGGGATGTACAGAGGGATGGGGGATGTACAGAGCATTGTGACGCAGGGGGGGGGGGGGGGTGGAACCGGCGGGAAATTCAAAAATGTATATACACCAAATGACATGATACAAACCCAGAAAGAGACATCAGAATTGTCACTGTCCTCACTTTCCGTACCTGATGACGAATTTTCCCACCAATCGCTATCGCTCAGTTCTTCAAGTAACTCCGTTTCGCTGTTTTCCAGTTCGTCTAAAAAGCGCTTTTGTGAAAAATAATGCTTTTTGGACGCCATGGTCGTTCTCTATTTTCCAGGCACAAAGCATTGGAAAAGTACAGGCAGGGCACTGGAAAAGTCACCAGGTGAAATCCTGTGATAAAATGGGATGATACAGTGTAATCCGTTAGGATCACAGCTTTGTATCATGTCATTTGGTGTAATATGTATTGTTATATACAGTATCTCACAAAAGTGAGTACACCCCTCACATTTTTGTAAATATTTTATTTTATCTTTTCATGTGACAACACTGAAGAAATGACACTTTGTTACAATGTAAAGTAGTGAGTGTACAGCTTGTATAACAGTGTAAATTTGCTGTCCCCTCAAAATAACTCAACACACAGCCATTAACGTCTAAACCGCTGGCAACAAAAGTGTGTACACCCCTAAGTGGAAATGCGCCCCCAAAGTGTCAATATTTTGTGTGGCCAGTGCCACCATCAGAGATGGCTCTAGACTTTTTGAGGCCTTAGGCAAAATTCAAATATGAGGCCCCCCAGGCACGATAAAATAAATAAATAGGCAGGCCATATTAAAATTAACTGTATAAATTGCATATTTTAAGGCAAACATTAATACTGTACATCTCAGATCCTCGGTATTCACAGCTCTTAGAATCTTATTTTTGTAATTATTCTACAAAATATCTATACACAAACATCCAGTGCCTCCATCAATGCAGATAGACTAGTGCCCCTATCAATGCAGAGTGACCAGTGCTCCCAACAATGCAGAGTGACCAGTGCCCCCATCAATACAGAGTGACCAGTGCCCCCAACAATGCAGAGTGACCAGTGCCCCCAACAATGCAGAGTGACCAGTGCCCCCAACAATTCAGAGTGACCAGTGCCCCCAACAATTCAGAGTGACCAGTGCCCCCAACAATTCAGAGTGACCAGTGCCCCCATCAATGCAGAATATCCAGTGTCCCCATCAATACAGAGTGACCAGTGCCCCCAACAATGCAAAGTGACCAGTGCCCCCATCAATGCAGAGTGACCAGTGCCCCCAACAATGCAGAGTGACCAGTGCCCCCAACAATGCAGAGTGACCAGTGCCCCATCAATGCAGAGTGACCAGTGCCCTCATCCAATGCAGAGTGGCCAGTGCCCTCATCCAATGCAGAGTGACCAGTGCAGAGTGACCAGTGCCTCCAACAATGCAGAGTGACCAGTGCCCCCATGAATGCAGAGTGACCAGTGCCCCCCTCAATGCAGAGTAACCAGTGCCCTCATCCAATGCAGAGTGATAAGTGCCCCCATCAATGCAGCAGAGTGACCAGTGCCCCCATCCAATGCAGAGTGACCAGTGCCCCCATCAAATGCAGAGTGACCAGTGATCCATCAATACAGAGTAACCAGTGCCCCCAACAATGCAGAGTGACCAGTGCCCCCAACAATGCAGAGTGACCAAAGTGACCAGTGCCCCCATCCAATGCAGAGTGACCAGTGCCCCCATCAATGAAGAATGACAAGAGTGACCAGTGCCCCATCAATGCAAAGTGACCAGTGCCCCCAACCATGCAGAGTGACCAGTGCCCCCAACAATGCAGAGTGACCAGTACCCCCATCAAAATTACAAATATTAGGGCTGCTGCTACAACTTCAAGCCACTACTGCCTGGGCTGGCCATATAAAGAATGTTGGATGGATGGTGGTGGTGGTGGGGAGGTATTGCATTTGGCTCACTCACTCGCTCTGTCTGTCTTCTGCTCTTCTCTTCTCCTGGTACCGCAGGCGGGAGAATGCAGGGGAGGAGTTACGCTACGTTGTGTCGTGACGTCATCACTATCCATTGGCCGATTGCAGGAGCAGGAGGAGGAGACTCGCAGAACAGCATGCACGGGTGAAACCGGGATGTGAGTGCGGGGCCGGATTTTTAATCCTACATACTAGCGCTGGTGCCACGGCAACGTGGATGCGGCCGCCGGCGGCCAAGGTTACAACTTCATACTATAATAATTATATTATTTACTGGGCAGAAAGGCGGCCGCGAGGCCCCTTTAAGCACGAGCCCTTAGACGGCCGCCTAAATCGCCTAATTAGAGAGCCGCCTCTGGCCACCATTATTTTCCAGCACTGTCTTAACCCTCTTAAGCATGGAGTTCACCAGAGGTTCACAGGATACCACTGGAGTCCTCCTCCACTCATCTATGATGACATCACAGAGCTGGTGGATGTTAATGACCTCGCGCTCCTCCACCTTCCATTTGAGGATGCCCCACAGATGCTCAATAGGGTTTAGGTCTGGAGACATGCCTGGCCAGTCCATTGCCTTTACCCTCAACTTCTTTAGCAAGGCAGTGGTCGTCTTGGAGGTGTGTTTGGGGTCGTTATCATGTTGGAATACTGCCCTGCGGCCCAGTCTCTGAAGGGAGGAGATCATGCTCTGCTTCAGTATGTCACAGTACATGTTGACATTCATGGTTGCCTCAAAGAACTGTAGTGCCGTCAGCACTCATGCAGTCCCAGACCATGACACTCCCACCACCATGCTTGACTGTAGGCAGGACACACTTGTCTTTGTACTCCCCACCTGGTTGCCAACACACACGCTTGACACCATCTGAACCAAATAAGTTTCTCTTGGTCATATCAGACCACAGGACATGGTTTCAGTAATCCTTAACCTTAGTCTGCTTGTCTTCAGCAAATTGTCCCCTCAAAATAACTCAACACACACCTATTATTGTCTAAACCACTGGCAACAAAAGAGAGTACACCCCTAAGTGAAAATGTCCAAATACTGCAGTATTCCAACATGATAAGAGCCCCAAACACACCTCCAAGACAACCACTGCCTTGCTAAAGAAGCTAAGGATAAAGGAGATGGACTGGCCAGGCGTGTCTCCAGACCCTATTGAGCATCTGTGGGGCATCCTCAAACGGAAGGTGGAGGAGTGCAAGGTCTCTAACATCCACTAGCTCCATGATGTCATCATAGAGGAGTGGAAGAGGATTCCAGTGGCAACCTGTGAAGTTCTGGTGAACTCCATGCCCAAGAGGGTTAAGGCAGTGCTGGAAAATAATGGTGGCCACAAAAAATTGACACTTTGGGCCCAATATGGACATTTTGACTTAGGGGTGTACTCACTTTTGTTGCCAGCGGTTCAAACACTAACCACTTGCCGACCGGGCCATAGCCAAATGACGGCTACAGCGCGGTCGGCTTATTCTGGGAGGGCGTACAATGACATCCTCCCAGAATCGCACTTCTGCGCTCCCCCTGGGACCCGGCACATCTCGGATCATGGTAAAGGGCCAATGACAGCAGCCCTTTACCACTTGATCGCTCCGTCCAATGACGGAGCGATCACTTGTCAACAAACCGCCACATGTCCGGTTCATTTCTCTCCTCACACACTGTACACAACGATTGGTATAGTGTGCGAGGAGAGGAGAGAACTGCAGCTGCAGCCATCCTCTGCCTCCTTTATACCCAAATTTTGCCTCATCCATGCCTCATCCGTGCCACATTCATGCCCATCCGTGCCACATCTGTACCCACCCATGCCCCCTTAGTGCTCATCCATGCCACATCAGTGCTCACACATGCCATGCCCGTGCTCATCCGCGCCACATTGCACATCCATGCCACGTTAGTGCTCATCAATGCCACGTCTGTGCTCATCCGTGCCACATCCATGCCACGTCAGTGCTCATCCATGCCACGTTAGTGATAATCTGTGCCACATTCATGCCACATCAGTGCTCATCCGTGCCACATCCATGCCACATCAGTGCTCATCCATACCACATCCATGCAACGTCAGTGCTCATCTGTGCCACTTCCATGCCATGTCAGTGCTCATCTGTGCCCCATCCATGCCATGTCAGTGCTCATCTGTGCCACATCAGTGTTAATCCATGCCACATCCATGCCACGTCAGTGCTCATCCGTGCCACATCAGTGCTCATCCGTGCCACATCAGTGCCACATCAGTGCTCATCTGTGCCACATCAGTGCCACATCAGTGCTCATCCGTGCCACATCAGTGCCACTACAGTGCTCATCCGTGCCACATCAGTGCCACTACAGTGCTTATCAGTGCCCTACAGTGCCTCACAAAAATGTAATGGGAAGTCAGGAAATGAGGGTGCTCCCTGCATTTTGGGCCTCTGTATATGGTCAGGCTGTGGAAAAGTGCCACACATGTGGTATCGCCATACTCAGGAGGAGTAGCAGAATGTATTTTGGGGTGTAGTTGCAAGTATGAATATACTGTGTGTGAGAAATAACTTGGTAATATGATAATTGATAATTGAAAAAAGTTGTATTTTTTTTTGCACAATTCTTTGCAAAATTCTTCATTTTGCAAAGAATTGTGGAACAAAATTACAACTTCAAAAAACTCACCATGCCTCTTACTAAATACCTTGAAATGTCTACTTTCCAAAAAGGGGTAATTTTGGGGGTATTTGTGCTTTCCTGGCTTGTTAGGGTCTCAAGAAATAAGATAGGCCGTCAGTACATCAGGTGTGATCAATTTTCAATGATTGGCACTATAGTTTGTTGACTCTATAACTTTCACAAAGACCAAAAAAATGTATACTTATTTGGGTTATTTTTACTAACGATATGTAGCAGTATAACCTTTGGCCAAAATTTATGAAGAAAAATTACTAAATTTGCAAAATTTTGAAACCGAAACGAAGAAAAATGCATTTTTTTTACAACATTTTTGTTTTTTTTGCATTTATAGCGCAAAAAATAAAAAACCCAATGATGATTAAATACCACCAAAAGAAAGCTCTGTTTGTGTGGAAAAAGGACGAAAATTTGATATGGGTACAGTGTTGCACGACTGAGTAATTGTCATTCAAAATGTGAGAGCACTGAAAGCTGAAAATTGGTCTGGGCAGGAAGGGGGGTTTAAGTGCCCAGTGGGTAAGTGGTTAATGGCTGTGTGTTGAGTTATTTTGAGGGGACAGAAAATGTACACTGTTATACAAGCTGTACACTCACTACTTTACATTGTAGCAAAGTGTCATTTCTTCAGTGTTGTCACATGAAAAGATATAATAAAATATTTACAAAAATGTGAGGGGTGTACTCACTTTTGTGAGATACTGTGTAGGTAGTTATATATATTTATATGTATTTCTATGTATTGTTATGTATTTATATGTATCGTTATGTATTTATATATATTTATATGTATTTCTATGTATTTTTATGTATTTATATGTATCGTTATGTATTTATATATATTTATATGTATTTCTATGTATTGTTATGTATTTATATGTATTTATGTGTGTACATTATGGCAGTACGCTTCTCTCTGAATGTAGGATTGGGGCACCGTTTTTTATGCCTCTAAACATTGCTCTAACATACAAATCAAATAACACATCATACATGGACACATTGTCTAATATACAGCGCCATGTTCAAAGGTAAAAAAAAATTCTGAAAGTGTTTTTTTTTTTTTTTTTTTCTGCTATCTGCATAGAAAGCATCTATAAAATCACAATGATAAAGTTATAATAACAATAATAATTTATTATAATTTCACACTTTGATGATGGGGTTTTTTAGGGGCTCCTGATGCCAATCCCCCCCCCCTACCCCCCCCTTCATTCTCTCTGTATCATACAAAGGTATTAGCTGCCCCTCCCCAGCAATAAAACTCTTTGATATTCATGTGATTAGGAAGATCTTTGACTGTAAAGACCCCTCCCGTACAGACAGACAGACCAGTTTACCCATTACAAATACTGGCTGACCCTTTATTCCAGGAAATCAGATCCATTGATATTCCAGGCAGAGTCTCCTCTGTGCGCTGTGTAATCTGCTGGTGCAATAATTCCCATACTTAGATATTGGGATGGATTTTTTGGCCCTGTTTTCTCACTTGTTGGCTCCAACATTGGCTCTGCACTGCATGTGTTATCTTACCTCACTCCTAACCAATGAAATTCAGTCTCACCCCAATCATTAATAACTGGGATACATTTTAATGTTAAATTGTGTAAGAGGTTCTTTCCTGTTAGAGCAGTGAAAATGTGGAAGATGCTACTTTAAAATAAGAAAACAACGATGATGATAATAATTGTTTTATTTTTTTCTATGTAGCACCTATAAAATCATATTATGTACAGTATGTTGCCTAAATATTATTATTATTGTTTTTTTTTTTAATATCAACAACATAAATATTGGTTTTGGAGGTGCAACATAGAAATCATAAAATAATAATAATAATATTATTATTATTATTATTATTAATATGATTCATAATAATAATAATAATTATTATTATTATTATTATTATTATTATTATTATTATTATTATTATTATTATTATTGATATTATTGCAACATACATATTGTTAAGGTTATAGGTGCTACTTTAAAAAATTAAAACAATGTTAATAACAATAATAACAATAATACTATTTAAGAAGCATACATATTATGATTTTATAGGTGCTACCTAGAAAAAATAAAATAATGATAAAATTAATAATTATTACTATTATATTATTATTATTATTATTATTATTATAATCATTGTTTTATTATATTAAAGTAGAACCTATAACCCAAGCAGTATGTATGTTGCAATAATATTAATAATAACAGTAGTAATAATACAAATTATTATTATTTTATTTTTTCTATGTAATGTTATTATTATTATTTTTATTTCAACAACATAAATATTGATTTTGTAGGTGCTACATAGAAATCATAAAATAATAATAATAATATTATTATTATTATTATTAATATGATTAATAATAATAATAATTATATTATTATTATTATTATTATTATTATTATTATTATTATTATTATTATTATTATTATTATTATTGATATTATTGCAACATACATATTGTTAAGGTTATAGGTGCTACTTTAAAAAATTAAAACAATGTTAATAACAATAATAACAATAATACTATTTAAGAAGCATACATATTATGATTTTATAGGTGCTACCTAGAAAAAATAAAATAATGATAAAATTAATAATTATTACTATTATATTATTATTATTATTATTATTATTATTATTATTATTATTATTATAATCATTGTTTTATTATATTAAAGTAGAACCTATAACCCAAGCAGTATGTATGTTGCAATAATAATAATAATAACAGTAGTAATAATACAAATTATTATTATTTTATTTTTTCTATGTAATGTTATTATTATTATTTTTATTTCAACAACATAAATATTGATTTTGTAGGTGTTACATAGAAATCATAAAATAATAATAATAATATTATTATTATTAATATGATTAATAATAATAATAATTATATTATTATTATTATTATTATTGATATTATTGCAACATACATATTGTTAAGGTTATAGGTGCTACTTTAAAAAATTAAAACAATGTTAATAATAATAATAACAATAATACTATTTAAGAAGCATACATATTATGATTTTATAGGTGCTACCTAGAAAAAATAAAATAATGATAAAATTAATAATTATTACTATTATATTATTATTATTATTATTATAATCATTGTTTTATTATATTAAAAAAGAACCTATAACCCAAGCAGTATGTATGTTGCAATAATAATAATAATAATAATAATAAAAAAAATGACAGTAATAATAATACATATTTTATTTTTTCTATGTAGCACCTACAAAATCATAATATGTACAGTATGTTTCTTAAATATTATTATTAATGTTATTATTATTATTTTTATTTCAACAACATAAATATTTATTTTGTAGGTGTTCATAAAATAATAATAATAACAACAACAACTATTATTATTATTATTATTATTATTATTATTATTATTATTATTATTATTATTATAGTATACATATTGTTTAGGTTATAGGTGCTACTTTAAAAAAATAAAAAATATATAATAATAATAATAATAATACTATTTAGGTAGCACACATATGATTTTATAGGTGCTACCTATACCTAGAAAAAATAAAATAATGATAATATTATTCATTATTACTATTATAATTATTATTATCATCATTGTTATATTATATTAAAGTAGCACCTATAACCCAAACAGTATGTATGTTGCAATAATAATAATAAAAACAGTAATAATAATAATTATTATTATTATTATTTTATGATTTCTAGGTAGCACCTATTAAATCTCAATATTTATGTTGCTTAAAAAAAAAAAAAAAAATGATCGAGGCCCCACTGACATCCGGTACATTCTGGGAAAGTGAGCAGTAATGCCTGTTTCTGTACGTGTTCCCAAAGAAAAAAAAAAAAAAAAACATTGAGCATTGTGCTTGTGGTGCCATTATTTCTTAATAACCCAAACTTGGCCATGAGACGTGTATTTTGTTATGCAAAAAAAGTGTCAAAATGCACATTACTAAAATGCGTTTGGCTCACTGCCAGAAGAAGGTGCAGGAGCTACTTTGGCATGTTTAGGTCAGCGACAAATGCACAAAGAACAAAGAATGCGCAAAAACAGATCAGCCATGTGTGACGGGGCCAAGTAATAATAATAATAATGATAATAATGATAGTTGTTGTTGTTTTTATTATTATCGTAATTACTATCTTTGTTTTATGATTTTTAGCTGGCACCTATAAAATCCCAATTTTGGGGAATAAGGGTATAAGTATGGCGGCTGGTCGGCAACTGGTTAAAGCAGCCTTTTTGCTTATTCAGGGGTGCCTTGGCAAAATGCCTAAAAATTGCCCAAAAATTGTATAGAAGCCGGAGAGTAGAACAAGACTGCCTTTTATTTACACAAAAACACCGATTTTTATTGTGCACCATAATGACCTTCTAGCTGCCGGCATCCTAACAACCAATGACATCATCCGTTACTAAGGAGAATGACGGTCGTCTGCACAGCATCCTTGTTTGACCCTCCTCTGCCCCTCTCCATCAGTGCTGGGGGTCACATTAGCTGAGGGATGGAGAGGAGAAACATTGGAATACTAGTCAGTACCAGTGTGCAAAAGTGTAGAATAAATCTCCTCTAACGTTGGGCACAGGGCTGCTGATAGAAATCACGGTGCCCCAGCCAGCCACCCACATCCACAGGCCCTGTACCAGCGAACCAGCCAGCCACCCCCAGCCCCTGTACCTGCCAGCCACAGGTCCTGTACCAGCCACCCACAGGTCCTGTACCAGCCACCCACAGGTCCTGTACCAGCCAGTCAGCCACCCACAGGCCCTGTACCTGCCAGCCACAGGCACGGCACCAGCCAGCCACCCACAGCCCCTGCGCCAGCCAGCCACCCACCACAGGGTGCCAGACAGCCAGCCACCCACCACAGAGTGCCAGACAGCCAGCCACCCACAAACAGGGTGCCAGACAGCCAGCCACCCATAGACAGGGGGAGAGGAGGGGGAAGTTAGTTAGTTAGTGAGTTAGTAAATGGGTAAATAGAAGGAGTTGATACATGGATGCAGAGGGAACTGACAGTGAAGGGGAGAAGATGCAAAGTTGCATGGATCAGGAAGCAGTCGGGGGGAGAGGAGGGGGAAGCCCAGCTACATAAAGCGCACTAAACTGCACTGGGACAAATAACAGGCAGCTATGAAACCGGTGTGACAGTAAATTTCTCACCCCATGGGAATGCAGCTGATAAGCCGCGACTGTGTCAGGAGGACAGAGCAATGGGGAAGGGAGATGAAAAAAATATACAGGCTGGGACAAGAAGTATAGGAAGAACTGCAGGGAGAGAAACAAAGTTACAGAGATAACAAACTCAAAAGCAGAGCTAACATTAGATCCAGGGCTGGGAGAGGGGTCCACACAGGGAGGGGGATTAGTGAGGGACAACTGTCTCTTTCTCAGCAGTTAGACATAGGGATAGACCGATATGTTTTTTTCAGGGCCGATGCCGATACCGATATTTTGGTCACAACGTATCGGTATCGGCCGATATGGGCCGATATTTTGTACATTTAAAGTTTTGAATAATTAAGACAATTTTTGACACAAATCTTGTACTGAACATGTTAATTTTTGTTTAATGCTTAACAGCTGGCTTGCTGTGGTGGTTGTCTGGCTGTCTGGCACCCTGTGGTGGGTGGCTGGCTGGCACAGGGGCTGTGGGTGGCTGGCTGGTACAGTGCCTGTGGGTGGCTGGCTGGCTCACTGGTACAGTGCCTGTGGCTGGCTGGTACAGGGCCTGTGGGTGGCTGGCTGGCTCACTGGTAGAGTGCCTGTGGCTGGCTGGTACAGGGCCTGTGGGTGGCTGGCTGGTACAGTGCCTGTGGCTGGCTGGTACAGTGCCTGTGGCTGGCTGGCTGGTACAGTGCCTGTGGGTGGCTGGCTGGCTCGCTGGTACAGTGCCTGTGGCTGGCTGGTACAGGGCCTGTGGGTGGCTGGCTGGTACAGTGCCTGTGGCTGGCTGGCTGGTACAGTGCCTGTAGCTGGCTGGCTGGCACCCTGTGGTGGGTGGCAGGCTGGTACAGGGCCTGTGGGTGGCTGGCTGGCTCGCTGGTACAGTGGCTGTGGCTGGCTTGCTGGCTGGTACAGTGCCTGTGGATGTGGGTGGCTGGCTGGCACCCTGTGGTGGCTGGCACAGGGGCTGTGGGTGGCTGGCTGGTACAGTGCCTGTAGCTGGCTGGCTGGCTGGCACCCTGTGGTGGGTGGCAGGCTGGTACAGGGCTTGTGGGTGGCTGGCTGGCTCGCTGGTACAGTGGCTGTGGCTGGCTTGCTGGCTGGTACAGTGCCTGTGGATGTGGGTGGCTGGCTGGCACCCTGTGGTGGCTGGCACAGGGGCTGTGGGTGGCTGGCTGGTACAGTAACTGTAGCTGGCTGGCTGGCACCCTGTGGTGGGTGGCAGGCTGGTACAGGGCCTGTGGGTGGCTGGCTGGCTGGCTCGCTGGTACAGTGGCTGTGGCTGGCTTGCTGGCTGGTACAGTGCCTGTGGATGTGGGTGGCTGGCTGGCACCCTGTGGTGGCTGGCACAGGGGCTGTGGGTGGCTGGCTGGTACAGTGCCTGTGGATGGCTGACTGGCACCAGGCTGCTGTGGGTGGGTGTATGGCTTTGATACACTCCAGACGAGTCTGTCCAAGGTGACAGAGGCGGCCTAAGAAGGCAGAATGATGTCACAAAAATATCGGCAACATCGGCCAGTTCCGGGGCTGATACCGATATATCGGGGAAAATGCATATCGGCCACCGATATATTGGCATTGCCGATAATCGGTCTATCCCTAGTTAGAAGCTGACAGCAGGGAGAGGGGGAGAGATCAGCTTTCAGCTGCTCCAGGAAGTTTTCTGTAAAAGCCGTTCACTACTAATCCCCCTCCCTGTGTGGGCCCCCCTGTGTGCTCAGGCCCCCTACAAGAGGATTGGTGCCCCCCCTATCAGCGGGCTTGAATCATTTTTACATTTACATAGAAGCTGGGGGAGGAGAATCAGAAGCACACTGATCTTCCCAGTAAATGGCTATGCGGGGGGGGGGGGGGTTGATCAGGACAAGTTTGACCAGTGCAGGTTGAGTTTCCCCAGCACAGCTAGAGAACTGACCATGCTATGCCCTCATGCTTAGTGTGGTCAGTTTTTGATAGGGAAGTATAGGGACTGGCAGGATCACCAGGGATTTCTCATAAAGGAAGCAATACATAGAGAACAGGAGACTTTCCCATATAAGTACATGGTACACCAGCCACATATCAGGAATATGAAATGTATGGGTAACATATTCTTTAACCACTTGCCCGGTAGGGGCACTTTCACCCCCTTCCTGCCCAGGCCATTTCTCAGCTTTCAGCGCTATCACACTGAATGACAATTGCGAGGTAATGCAACAATGTACCCAAATGAAATTTTGATTATTTTGTCACACAAATATAAAATTTTGCTACACTGATGGGCACTGATAGGTGACACTGATAAGGCGGCACTGATGGGCACTGATAGGCTGCACTGATGAGCACTGATAGGCAACACTGATGGGCACTGATAAGGTGGCACTAATAGACACTGATAAGGCGGCAGTGGTGGGCACTGATTGGTGGCACTCATGGGTGGCACTAAAGGGGAATGTTGGGTGGCACTGAAGGGCACTGGTAGGTGGCACTGAAGGACTCTAATAGGTGGCACTGATAGGTGGCACTGATGGGCACTAATAGGTGACACTGATGGGCACTGATAGGTGGCACTGATGGGCAATGATAGGCACTGGTAGGTGACACTGATAGGCAGCACTGATGATGGGGCACTGATTGGCACTGATAGGTGGCACTGGTGGGCATTGATTGGTGGCACTGACCTGCACTGGTAGGTGACACTGGTGGGTACTGGTAGGTGGCACTGACCTGCACTGGTAGGTGACACTGGTGGGCACTGATAGGCTGCACTGATGAGCACTGATAGGCGTCACTGATGGGCATTCATAGACACTGATAAGGCGGCACTGATAAGGCGACACTGGTGGGCACTGATAGGTGGCACTGATGGGTGGCACTAAAGTGGAATGATGGGTGGCACTGAAGGGCACTGGTAGGTGGCACTGAAGGGCACTAATAGGTGGCACTGATGGGTGGCACTGATGGGCAATGATAGGCACTGGTCGGTGACACTGATAGGCAGCACTGATGATAGGGCACTGATTGGCTATGATAGGTGGCATGATCTCATGGACTTGCTGATCACAGAGCGAGCCGCCCAGGCAGCTCATGCATGGGAGGACTTGAATGGACGCCCTCCCGGCAATTTAGGTCCGTGCTGTAGTCGTGTTTCGGCTATAGCGCGAGCATGAAGAAGTTAAATAATTAGAATGAATTAGGTGCATTTATGTGTGTATGGCGGTTAGACGTGTAATCTCATTCTATTGGATAGAAAATTCCTTTGTTCTAACCACTACAATGATCTCATGTATATGTATTTATATATATGTATATGTATTTATATGTATTGTTATGTATTTATATGTGTTATGTATTTACATGTCTTGTTATATATTGTTATATATTTATATGTGTTTTTATGTATTGTTATGTATTTATATGTATTGTTATATATTGTTATATATTTATATGTGTTTTTATGTATTGTTATGTATTTATATGTATTGTTATATATTGTTATATATTTATATGTGTTTATATGTATTGTTATGTATTTACATGTCTTGTTATATATTGTTATATATGTATATGTATTGTTACATATTTATATGTATTTATATGTATTGCTATGTATTGTTATGTATTGTTATATATTTATATGTATTTATATGTATTGTTATGTATTTACATGTATTGTTATATATTGTTATATATGTATATGTATTGTTACATATTTATATGTATTTATATGTATTGCTATGTATTGTTATGTATTGTTATATATTTATATGTATTTATATGTATTTTGGTGTATTTCTATGTATTTATGTGTGTACATTATGACAGTACGCTTCTCTCTGAATGTAGGATTGGGGCGTCTTATTTTTATGCCCCTAAACATTGCCTAACATACAAATCTAATAACACATCATACATGGACACATTGCCTAATATACAGCGCCATGTTCAAAGGTAAAAAAAAAAAAAATCACAATGATAAAGTTCTAATAACAATAATAATTTATTATAATTTTACACTGTTATTATGGAGTCCCCCTCCATCCTCTCTGTATCATACAAAGGTATTAGCTGCCCCTCCCCCCTCTCAATAAATCTCTTTGATATTCATGTGAATAGGAAGATCTTTGACTGTAAAGACCCCTCCCGTAAAGACACCCAGACAGACAAACCAGTTTACCCATTACAATACTGCCTGACCCTTTATTTCAGGAAATCAGATTCATTGATATTCCAGAGTTTCCTCTAAACCGTCCAGCGCTGTTATTAAACCTGCCGGTTCAGTCATTCCCACTCCACACTATTGTCAGGATTATTGTGGCCCTGTCTTCCCTGTTGTTGGCTCTGCATGTGTTTGTATTAGCAGTTAGCACACACCAAAAAAAATGACAGTAATTCCAAACTGAATCAACACATTTTAATATTAAATTGCATAGAGGGTTCTTTACTGTTAAAGCATTAAAAATGTGGAACCCCCTTCCCCAGGTCTGGGTATCAGCTGAGTGTGTAGATAAATCCAAAAGATGTCTTCCTCAGGGAGTGTAATATACAGACATATGGGGATTTGCAGAGACTTAAACTCACACAGCACCGATAGATGGAATGGGACGGACCTCGGTCTCTTTTTGAATCTTATCTACAAAGTAATTACGATTTCAAAAGTTCATCATAATCAATCATAAGAATAATAATTAATGATCTGCCATGATGGTCCTTGTTCAAGCACTTCCTGTTATGGGGTGACAACTGTATCCTAATTGTGCTCCTCTGTTGTCACCAGGGCACATTTACCCATGGTGGAAGCTGCACCCATTGCGCAGGCATGGTCCACTCCTGACTTCGGCTGATCCTTCACACCGGTGGTCTACAAACTGTGGCCCAGGGGCCAGATATGGCCCTTTGCGAGCCTTTACCCGGTCCGTGGGAAAATATTTCTCCAACTGACACCAAGGATGAAGCACCATTTTTTCCCTCTGATACTATTAATGGGGCATTACTCCTCTCACTGACACCAATGATGGGGCACTATTCCTCCCACTGATATCAATGATGGGGCACTATTCCTCCCACTGACACCAATGATGGGGCACTATTCCTCCCACTGACACCAATAATGGGGCACTATTCCTCCCACTGACACCAATGATGGGGCACTATTCCTCCCACTGACACCAATGATGGGGCACTATTCCTCCCACTGATATCAATGATGGGGCACTATTCCTCCCACTGACACCAATGATGGGGCACTATTCCTCCCACTGACACCAATAATGGGGCACTATTCCTCCCACTGACACCAATGATGGGACACTATTCCTCCCACTGACACCAATGATGGGGCACTATTCCTCCCACTGATACCAATGATGGGGCACTATTCCTCCCACTGATACCAATGATGGGGCACTATTCCTCCCACTGATACCAATGATGGGGCACTATTCCTCCCACTGACACCATCAAAGGGGCACAATCCCTTCCATTGATACCAACCATGGGGTACTATTCCTCCCACTGACACCAATGATGGGGCACTATTCCTCCCACTGACACCAATGATGGGGCACTATTCCTCCCACTGACACCAATGATGGGGCACTATTCCTCCCACTGACACCAATGATGGGGCACCATACCTCCCACTGACACCAATGATGGGGCACTATTCCTCCCACTGACACCAATGATGGGGCACTATTCCTCTCACTGACACCAATGATGGGGCACTATTCCTCCCACTGACACCAATGATGGGGCACTATTCCTCCCACTGATACCAATGATGGGGCACTATTCCTCCCACCGACACCAATGATGGGGCACTATTCTTCTCACTGACACCAATGATGGGGCACTATTCCTCTCACTGACACCAATGATGGGGCACTATTCCTCTCACTGACACCAATGATGGGGCACTATTCCTCCCACTGACACCAATGATGGGGCACTTTTCCTCCCACTGACACCAATGATGGGGCACTATTCCTCTCAATGACACCAATGATGGGGCACTATTCCTCCCACTGATACCAATGATGGGACACTATTCCTCCCACTGACACCAATGATGGGGCACTATTCCTTCCACTGACACCAATGATGGGGCACTATTCCTCTCACTGACACCAATGATGTGGCACTATTCCTCCCACTGACACCAATGATGGGGCACTATTCCATCCACTGACACCAATGATGGGGCACTATTCCATCCACTGACACCAATGATGGGACACTATTCCTCTCACTGACACCAATGATGGGGCACTATTCCTCCCACTGACACCAATGATGGGGCACTATTCCTCCCACTGACACCAATAATGGGGCACTATTCCATCCACTGACACCAATGATAGGGCACTATTCCTCCCACTGACACCAATGATGGGGCACTATTCCATCCACTGACACCAATGATGGGGCACTATTCCTCCCACTGATACCAAAACTGGGGTACAGTTTGTCCTGGTAAAACTATTGATGGAGAATGGTTTATTCCGAGTGATTCCGGGACATTTTCTACTCCCACTGGCCACAGTGCAGCCCCTGTAAAGTCTGAAGGACAGTAAACTGCCCCTTTGTTTAAAATGTTTGCTGCTCTACACCTCTACCCATAAACTGAATCTCACCATTACCATTAAGGGATCCTTTACACGGGTGAACACACGGTTGGGCCACAGCTCTGCAGTCTGCCCAGAATCACTTTTTGTTCTGGAACAGAAGAAACCTCTTCCGGTGTCACCCATGGCTACTAACCTACCACCAATCCAGCATTGAATAAAGGGACTGGGCTATGTCACTCAAAGGAGGCCCCCTTTATAAAGAGTATCCACGATAGGGGCCCTTTAAATGGTCTGTCACCCCCTATAGGATGCCTCTGGAAGGTTTTGCTGGGACTTCTAGTTCTTATTAGCAGCCCCCTGAGGATGGAACTCATATATTTGGGACAACACTTTTATTCCTTCAAAATAAAGGCGACTGCGGCTAACACTGCTGACTTGGAAAGGGTTATTCAGAGAAGACAATGCATCCGTATCCAGTGCGGCCAGGAGACAGGCACTCCATATGAAGGGTGATAAGAGCCGCTGGACGCACCCATATACTTCCTGACTGCAAGGAATCAAGTTATAATTCTCTGGTAGTACCCAACCATCTCTTCCTAGAATCCACTCCCAGCACCCACTACTCTCCCTGCGTCACCAGATACCCGTCATTATTACATCTTTATTATTATTATAATCATTATTATTATTATTATCATTAATTATTATTATCATTATTATTATCATCATTATTATTATTATTATCATTATTATTATTATCATTATTATTATTATTTTCATCATTATTATTATTATCATCATTATTATTATCAATATTACTATTATCAGTATTACTATTATCATTATTATTATTATTATTATCATCATTATTATTATTATCATTATTATTATCATTATTATTATTTTCATCATTATTATTATTATCATCATTATTATTATCATTATTACTATTATCAGTATTACTATTATCATTATTATTATTATTATTATTATTATTATTATTATTATTATTATTATTATTATCATCATTATTATTATCATTATTAATATTATCATCATCTTTATTATTATATTTATTATTATTCATTATTATTATCATTATCATCATTATTATCAATATTACTATTATCAGTATTACTATTATCATTATTATTCTTATTATTATCATTATTATTATTATCATCATTATTATTATTATTATCATTATTATTATCATTATTATTATTATTTTCATCATTATTATTATTATCATCATTATTATTATCATTATTACTATTATCAGTATTACTATTATCATTATTATTATTATTATTATTATTATTATTATCATTAATATTATTATTATTATCATTATTATTATTATCATCATTATTATTATCATTATTAATATTATCATCATCTTTATTATTATATTTATTATTATCATTATTATTATTCATTATTATTATCATTATCATCATTATTATTATTATTATCATTATTATCATCATCATTATTATTATCATTACTTCTTTGCAGGGTAATAACGCATGTGCAATAACTCGCATTATGACATGGATTATTGCATTAGGGCAGCCCATTTATTTTGCACACTCTGACATCGAACAATGACCCTCCTTTTGTAACGCATCGAGTGGCAGCTCTCTACCGGTGAGCTACAATGCATTGCCGTAGTGCGTTGGGGAGCCATTCATAATGAACAGCGCTGCAAGGCAGCTACGCACATTACATTGCATGCATGGGACACAGACAGCAATAAAAACCTGCCGGGGGGGATCAGCAGAGCGAGGGGTACTACTGAGCAGGAGATCTGCTGAACGAGGGTACCAATGAGCTCATAGAAAAAAAAAATGGTTCTAATCCCTCTCCACTCTATCCAAAACTAATAAAAAGTTTTGTCTTTAATTGTATTTAATTATATATTATTATTATTATTATTATTACTATTATTTTGTTATTTAATTGTATTTTATTATATATTATTATTATTATTATTATTATTTTGTTATTTAATTGTATTTATTTTCTCTCCAGTCCAGTAATAACATTTCAGAACTGCCTGAATAAGTCTTTGAAATGTTCATTTTCTTTTTTCTTTATTTATTTATTTTTTTCTAAGTTCTGCACCCCTGCAGATTGTCAGCTCTCGGGGCAAATCTCGCGCGCCCCCAGTTTTGGCGCAGCGCCAAGGGATTGCGTGTGGAGTGTCACTGGGAGGAGGTGGGATTTTGACATCAGAGAGGAAAGGAAAAACCTTTGAGGGAATTGGTGTGTGTGGGCCAGCAGGGGGGAGGAGGAGGAGGAGGAGGAGGAAGGGATATGGGGGGAGGAGGAAGGACAGGGATAAGGAGAGGAGCTCTGCACACTCACAGACAGACAGAAGGCTCTGGGGCAGTGCAGAGAGGAGATGGAGGTTATAACAGGTAAGAAACTTTCTATAAAGTTCAGAAAAACTTCTCTGTACTGAAGCTGATACAATGTAACTCTATCTGCCTTGTTATATAATCCTGGAGCTCAGCTCAGGCAGCTGCTGGGATCATCTTACTAGTTTGGAGTCATTTAAACCTCTTCAGCTGTTGTGGAACTACAAGACCCAGAATCTCCCTAGACTGTGGTAGAACTTGGGGGGATCCATTGCACTAAAGCTGCACCAATTGTTGGGGAGCCACAAGACCCAGCATCTCCCTATGCTGAGTTTTTGTAGAACTTGGGGGGGATCCAGCGCGTCCCAACCTCAGATGATCAACACTCAAGGAAGCCGCACCAGGAGAACTACAAGTCTCAGGGTCCTGGGCAAGCCATGCTTGGACTTCTGGTTCCATGGCTGCTGGAGATCCACATTCTTTGACAAGAGGTGGCCTGCTGAGGGTTGTAGTTCTCCAGCAGATGATAAACCTACAAGTTGTTGGGATGGAAGTTTGTTGAGGGTCAGGTTGGGAGTTGTGCTTCCACAGTAGTTAATAAGCCACAGGTGGCTGCACTTGAATTTGCTGAGCACTTTGTCCCTGTTGGGACTTGTGGTTTCACAGCAGCTGACAAGCCACCCTTTGCTTTGTCAGAACCTTGCTGAGGTCCTGCTGGGACTTGTGGTTGCACACCAGCTGACAAGTCACCCCCCCTGCTTTAACATAACCTTGCTATTGCCCTGCTGAGTGTTGTGGTTCCACAGCAGCTGACAAGTCACCCCTTGCTTCATCTGAACCTTGCTAAATTCCTGTTGAGCTTTTTGATCCTGCAGTAGCTGACAAGCCACCTTGTCTCGTCCAAACCTTGCTAAGGTCCTGCTGGGACTTGTGGTTCCACAGCAGCTGACAAGCCACCTCTTGCTTCATCACAACCATGCTTGGGTCCTGCTGAGAATTGTGGTTCCACGGCCCCCCTTTGCTTCATCACAACCATGCTAAGGTCCTGCTGAGACTTGGGGTTCCACGGCACCCCTTTGCTTCATCACGACCATGCTTGGGTCCTGCTGAGACTTGTGGTTCCACGGCACCCCTTTGTTTCATCACAACCATGCTTGGGTCCTGCTGAGACTTGTGGTTCCACGGCACCCCTTTGTTTCATCACAACCATGCTTGGGTCCTGCTGAGACTTGTGGTTCCACTGCACCCCTTGCTTCATCACAACCATGCTTGGGTCCTGCTGAGACTTGTGGTTCCACGGCACCCCTTTGCTTCATCACAACCATGCTAGGGTCCTGCTGAGACTTGTGGTTCCACGGCACCCCTTGCTTCATCACAACCATGCTAAGGTCCTGCTGAGACTTGTGGTTCCACGGCACCCCTTGCTTCATCACAACCATGCTAAGGTCCTGCTGAGACTTGGGGTTCCACGGCAACCCTTGCTTCATCACAACCTTGGTAAGGTCCTGCTGAGACTTGTGGTTCCACTGCACCCCTTGCTTCATCACAACCTTGGTAAGGTCCTGCTGAGACTTGTGGTTCCACTGCACCCCTTGCTTCATCACAACCTTGGTAAGGTCCTGCTGAGACTTGTGGTTCCACTGCACCCCTTGCTTCATCACAACCATGCTAAGGTCCTGCTGAGACTTTGGGTTCCACGGCAACCCTTGCTTCATCACAACCTTGGTAAGGTCCTGCTGAGACTTGTGGTTCCACGGCAACCCTTGCTTCATCACAACCTTGGTAAGGTCCTGCTGAGACTTGGGGTTCCACGGCACCCCTTGCTTCATCACAACCTTGGTAAGGTCCTGCTGAGACTTGTGGTTCCACGGCAACCCTTGCTTCATCACAACCTTGGTAAGGTCCTGCTGAGACTTGTGGTTCCACTGCACCCCTTGCTTCATCACAACCATGCTAAGGTCCTGCTGAGACTTGGGGTTCCATGGCACCCCTTGCTTCATCACAACCTTGGTAAGGTCCTGCTGAGACTTGGGGTTCCACGGCACCCCTTGCTTCATCACAACCATGCTAAGGTCCTGCTGAGACTTGGGGTTCCACGGCACCCCTTGCTTCATCACAACCATGCTAAGGTCCTGCTGAGACTTGGGGTTCCATGGCACCCCTTGCTTCATCACAACAATGCTGGGGTCCTGCTGAGACTTGTGGTTCCACTGCACCCCTTGCTTCATCACAACCATGCTAAGGTCCTGCTGAGACTTGGGGTTCCACGGCAACCCTTGCTTCATCACAACCTTGGTAAGGTCCTGCTGAGACTTATGGTTCCACGGCAACCCTTGCTTCATCACAACCTTGGTAAGGTCCTGCTGAGACTTGTGGTTCAACTGCACCCCTTGCTTCATCACAACCATGCTAAGGTCCTGCTGAGACTTTGAGTTCCACGGCACCCCTTGCTTCATCACAACCTTGCTAAGGTCCTGATGATACCTGTGGTTCCACAGCACCCCTTCATCACAACCATGCTAAGGTCCTGCTGATACTTGTGGTTCCACAGAAGCTTCCAAGCCACACTTCATCCAAACCTTGCTAAAGTCCTGCTGACACTTGTGGTTCCACACCAGCTGACAAGCCATCCTGTGCTTCATCATGGGCCTGCTGAGACTTGTGGTTCCACAGCCGCTGGACCCAGCTTAGAATTCAATCCAAAAGCTTTATCCTGAAGGAAGTTTATTATAAACCTGCCTACCAAAGTGCTTCATCTCAGGTCTGTCCTGAAATATTTTTTTCCACAACAAGGCATAAGAGACCCATATAGATCTATGTGCGGAGAGCTGTCTTTTTTATTGTGGGGGGCGGTGTATTTTAGGTGGTGGTGGTTTTTTTGTATGTTTTTGTTTTGTAACAGACCAATCCATGTCTTATGCCCCATACACACGTGCAGATTATCTGCAGACTTTTGTCTGCAGACTTACCTTTTCTATGTAGTGCAAGGGCCTGCCGGATTGCATACAAATTGAAAGTGTTTAGGTGTGACCTCATATTATATGGTTTTGGTAAGTCTGCAGATAATCTGCACGTGTGTATGGGGCATTATGTCAGTGTATGAAGTGTGTGTTAACAGCCATTGAGTGGGGCTTGTTGATACCTGTTGCCAACATATCAAAGCACATTACCTGTGTCTCGATGCGCTACCCTTGACTTCTGTGGGCCTCCCGCAAAATGCAGAAAAACAGACCTGTCATATTTAATTCTTTATTTATTTTTTCGAAAAGCATTGCACTGCAGCAAAGAGAACAGATATCGTGTAGATGTACTAAAACCAACCAGCTCCCAACTGCCCCCGACTTAAAGTCCCTCTTTTGCTCGCTCACTTGTCCCTCATTTTGGTCTGATATATATAGTTGTATATAAAATGCATTATTTATCTATTTATTTAAAAAAGGTTTCCTACCTAGTGCTAAACCTTTCATTCAATTTCTAAATTTCAAAAGCCAATATAAAAGAATAGTGGTGGTTTAAAAAAAAAAAAAAAAAAAAAAAACACTTGTGGGTTTAGCTATTAACCACTTAAGCCCCGGAGGATTTGGCTGCTAAACGACCAGGGGGTATTTTGCGATTCGGCACTGCGTGACTTTAACGGACAATTGCGCGGTTGTGCGGCGCTGTATTTAAACAAATTTGGCGTCCTTTTTTTTCCCACAGAGCTTTCTTTTGGTGGTATTTGATCACCTGTGCGTTTTTTTTTTTTTTTTTTTTTTTTGTTGATCATGCGCTATAAACAAAAAAAGAGCGACAATTTTGCAAAAATAACAATATTTTTCACTTTTTTATATGAAATTCCCCCCAAAAAAATGTAAAAATCAAAATTTTTTAACATTTTCGGCCAATTTGTTTTATGCTACCTATGTTTGGTGAAAAAAATTGCAAAAAGCGTATTTTGATTGGTTTGCGCAAAAGTTATCGCGTTTACTAACAAAGGGAAAGATTTTTGTCATTTTTGTTGTTAACGCGTAATGGCGGCGATCTGCAATTTTTTTTTTTTGCGGTACTGCGACATTGCGGCGGACAGATCGGACCCTTGACTGACATTTTTGACACTTTTGGGGTTACCAGTGACATTTCTACAGTAATCAGTGCTATATATATGCACTGTTACTGTAAAAATACACTGGTAGTGAAGGGGTTAACTTTATTTGAGAGGGATGCTGTGTGTGTCCCTAGGGGCGTGATTCTAACTGTGATTGGCTGTGGCTTCAGCTGTATGCAGAGTGATCAACGGATCTACATAGTAGATCCATATGATCATCTCTCATACACAGGGGAGAATGACAGGTGGCTTGTTTACACAAGCTGCCTGACTTTCTCCCTCTCCCCCGCCGATCGCAGAGTGACCGGCGGACATCTGGTCCGCCAGTCACACGCGCGGGGGGGTCCGTGACCACGCGGGAGCGGGAGCGCGCCTCCGGCGGCGCGCGCTCGCTCCCTAGACCCTCACAAGCTAGTGACGTAGCCCTACGTCACTTTGCCTGTGAGGGGCTGACCGCCGCCGTAGATAGTCGTGCGGCGGTCGGCAAGTGGTTAATTGAACAAGCTGAAGTTAGAAGCTGGTTACCATGCACAGCTGTAACAGGTTCTGTGTGCTCCAGTTTTAAAGAACCCCCACCCCCACAATGGAGACGTAGGACACCAGAATAGCGTGTTGTAACATGTGCATTTAAAATGCAACTGTGTGAATGAGCCCTTCAAATACATGTTGTGCGTCTCTACAGTCTATGACCGAGACATAGTGCTGAATGGTGGTCACCTGTACAGTGATTGGTGGAAGAGGTGGGGGGTTGTGATATGACTGCAGTATCTATAAAGCCCTAGAAGTGGAGAGCGGTGATAGCAGTGGAAATTGCAGCGCTGGACGTTCAGGGAAAGCCAGCAGCGAGTGACTGTGGTTGAAGGTCCAAGAATTCTTTTGGAAATTGCACTGATATGTAAGAAAGGGGGGGGGGAGAATAGTTTTTAGTGCAGGTGGCTGTATGAAAAGGCATCACATAGGACAGGGGCGTGCTTAGTTGGAGTTAGAATTGCCACTGATGTATTACTTTGTTGGGGAGGAACCATAGATGGTGCGATTGTCTTTCCTGCAACCAGGGCCGAGACAAGGGGTGGGCAAGAGGGGCGGCTGCCCTGGGTGCAATGGTTTATTGCAGGAATGGGGGCGCCCTGATCCTAACCCTAAGGGAAGGAGGGGTGCAGTTTGGCATCTTTGCTCTAGGCGCTGGATGACCTTGTCCTGGCACTGCAGGAAAGAAAATCACTTGCTCCCCCCCCCCCCCCCCCCGATCAACACAGCCAGTGTTAATGGGGTAATCACTCCTGCAGGGCCATTGGGGGAGTTTAGGGCCCGTTCATTTCATCAGTTCAGTCATGTCAAAATGGAAGTATGCATCAGTTTTGCATCCCTCCACTACCAATGCAAAAACAGATGGAAAACTGACCATTTGTCAGTTTTTCATCCAATCCATTTTTTTTTTTTTTTTTTACGGAAGAAAAATAGAGCTTTGATTAGTTTAAAAAAAAAATGGATGATGACGGAAGCGGATGTAAACGGATGATCATCCATTTACATCCATTTTTCCATAGTGATGCATTGATGTCCGTTTTTCAGCCGTCAACGGATGGCTGAAAAATAGACAAATGGACAGCATGTGTGAAAGGGGCCTTACTAAAAGTGGTGCACTCAGAATCTGGTGCAGCTGTGCATGGTAATTAATCAGCTTCTGACATCTGCTTGTTCAGTTAAGCTTTGATAATAAAACCTGGACGCTGATTGGTGTCTATGCAGAGCTGCACCAGATTTTGCACACCAGGTTTAGTAAATCCCCCCCCCCCCCCCCCATTGTATTGCCTCCTGCAGAGAGCACAGTGATTATTACTAGTGGCATTAGCCGTTGGCAATAATCGCATGCTAGAAATCAGATATACTGGTTGTACCAATGTCGATCGATGGATCCACTTTGGTACAATCAAGCCTGCCCATGGATGGTTAGAATCCTGGTTGGTCCCTGCTGACCCAGCCAAGATTCTAAACCTCTATGACCAGCTTTAGGTTCCTTTCACTTGGGCTTTCTGCCCGGCAGACTCTGTCTTTGCTCAGCGGGGATCAATCCGCTGATCCCTGGTGAGCCGGTGGATTACAGTCTCCGCTTACTTTGTAGAGATGGATCTGTCAGATCTCTGCTCTCCTCTATGGGATATCGGATGAAAATGGACCACCTGTCTGCTTTCATCCGATCCTCCAGACTGATGGAAAATAGGGTTTCCATCTGTCTGGATTTCATGGACCACATTGGATCGGATAGCAGTGGGTGTCAGTGGAGATGTCACTGCTAACATTCGCTGCTCCATAGGGGTGCATGGAGGATCCAATCAGGTCCGCCTGAAAAACCTGATCAGAAAGCCGTGTGAAAGGGGCATTAATGTCCTAGTGATGGTGAGCACCAGGGCAGGAAAGGTGGACAGATGCAGCATGCAATGAGGACACTTTAGTAGTGTGGGGAGTGATGGAACACATGATTTATACTTTTAATGTGTTTATCTTGTTTTACAATGCCTTTGAAGAAGGCTTTTTATCTTAAAGCGGTAGTAAACTCACAGAAAAAAAAAACCCTGCAAGACAAAGGCATAATGAGCTAGTATGCATCGCATACTAGCTCATTATGAAACACTTACCTTAGAACGAAGCCCCGACACGGACCCCCGGACACCGCTGTGGGAGCTGACATGATCCCTCGACGTCTCTTCAGGGTTCGGCGGCTCCAGGGCTGTGATTGGCCGGAGCCGCGATGACATCACTCCCGCGCATGCGCGGGAATCATTTTCTGGCCCTTCCCGGCAAGGAAACTCTGAAGGTCCGACGGACCTTCAGAGCGCATGCGCCGCACGCGTCAGCGGCTGCATGCAAGCAAATATCTCCTAAACCGTGTTTAATTGTACCTACAGGTAAGCCTTATTATAGGCTTACCTGTAGTTAAAGTGGAGTTCCACCCAAAAATGGAACTTCCGCTTTAGGTATTCTAACCCCCTGACATGCCACATTTGGCATGTCATTTTTTTTGGGGGGGGGGGAGCGGGTACCTAGTTTTGACAGGTACCCGCTCCCACTTCCGCTCGGAGCACCGCGGCGCCCTGAACGGAAGTTCTCCTCTCCCCCTCCCTCCCTGCAATCTTCTGGGACACGTCAGAGGTCCCAGAAGATTGCCGGCCAATCAAGACACGCAGCGCGACTCGCGCATGCGCAGTGGGTACCCGGCTGTGAAGCCGCAAACTGTCACAGCCGGGTGCCCACAGCAGTGATGCCGCCGAGACCAGAGGGAGAGGATCGAGGCTTCAGGCGGCCGCATCGCTGGACCGGTAGACAGGTGAGTGAAATGGCTGGAACTCCGCTTTAAGTCAAAAAAAGCGGTACTACCGATTTAATGCATAGAATGCATTAAAAATCTTCTGCCTTTACAACTCTTTTAACCACCTCCCACCCGGGCCATAGTACATATACGGCCGGGTGGGAGTCTCGTCCTTCTGAATGGACGTTCCGGAACGTCCTTCAGAAGGAGAGAGATCGCGCCGCCGCGGGCACGCGCAGCGGCGCGATCTCGATGTGCCTGTGTCCCTAGGACACAGAGCAACAAGACTCGGCAGGAGGGCCCTGTGATTGGCCCTCCTGATCACATGACGGCTGTGTCCAATCACAGCCGTCATGTAATGTCAATACAGCCGTTGTAACGGCTTCGATCTCTTCTCCTCCTGACAGATTCTGTCAGTGAGGAGAACAGAAGAGGATCAATTCTGCAGCTGGGGTGATCAGTGAGTATTTCTAATTACTCACTGATCACAGGGGGGGTCTGTGCTGGTAATCAGATGATTGATTACCAGTGCAGCCCTGGGGGGAGGGGATGCCACTAGAGCCACCAGGGATGCCCACCCATGACCACCAGGGATGCCCACCATGGCCACCAGGGATGGCAAACAGGGCTCAGAGAGCCTGCCAGTGGTGCCCCCCTATCAGTGCTGCCCACCAATGCCACCCCATCAGTGCCACCCCATCAGTGCCACCCCATCAGTGCCTGTCAGTGCGGCGTCATCAGTGCTCATCAGTGCAGGAAAAAACGTATCTATTTACAAAATTTTATAACCTAAACAAAAAACTTTTTTTTTTTTTTTTTTTTCAAACTTTTCGGCCTTTTTTTATTTGTGCACCAAAAAAGAAAAAACCTGGCGGTGATCAAATACCACCAAAAGAAAGCTCTATTTGTGGGGAAAAAAATGACACAAATTTGGTTTAGGTACAGTGTTGCATGACCGTGCAATTGTCATTCAAAATGCAACAGCGCTAAAAGCTGAAAATTGGTCTGGGAAGGAAGGGGGTTTAAGTGCCCAGTATTGAGGTGGTTAAAGCGGAGTTTGAGCCTGAAGAGAAAAAAAGAAATTAAGTCAGTAGGTACAAATACTGTAGCTGCTGACTTTTAATGGAAGGTCACTTGCATGTCTGGGAATCCCATGATGTCGGCACCCCAAGCCAATTTTGTCAATCGGTGTGTCTTCTAGAGGGTAGTGGGGGGGGGGACTGGAAATTTCATAGACCCCCCCCCCCATGTGGCGATCTTACCTGAAAGTGGGAGCAGATAACAGGTATTCGCGCCCATCCCCAAAAAAGTGCCAAATGTGGCAGTGGAGGGGGGGGGGGGGGGGGGGTGTGAACAAGCCAAGCTTTCCCTTTTGGGTGGAGTTCTACTTTGAGGCCTGGCTAGTAGCTCAGGACTTGAAATTGTGAGCCCTGTCCAAGGACATTATTCGACTTACGTCAGAGCTGCACAGTTCATTTCTATCTACAGACTCCCCTTTCTGCATAGGTTTTTTTATTTGTTTTTTGTATAGGTGAACTAACCCTTTTAAATATAGATCTGTTACAGTGAATAACTGCTCCCCCCTCCCCCATGCATACCTACACATGGCACTGAACACTTGCTGCTGTCAACGGTCATGCTCACAGTAAAGTTGCCTGGGTGGCCATAGCCATCTGATCCCAACTGCTAATCATTGCCATCTGATGGTGATCTCCTGGTTTGTTGTATATTGTGATTGAGGGTCTTTTTACATTAGTCTATCTTGGTTATGCACCTGCTACCACAACCTGCAGTAATGAGCGGAACATGCCCCGCTGCCTTGCAGTCAGGGGCGTAACTACAGGGGTTGCAGGGGTTGCAATCGCTACCGGGCCCCATGCTCCAGGGGGCCCGGTAGCAAACCAGTGGGTGAACTTCCAGGTCACACTTGCGACCGGACGCTGGCATTGCACCACTGTGGGGAGGCCCCAAGATTGCAGGAAGGGGGTCCACAAGATTGCAGGAAGGGGGCCCACTGCAGAACCTGTGAAAGAATCCTGCTGCGGGACCGTAATAAAAGGCCATGCAACGCGTGTAAAGAGCCCCAGGATTAGTGGGAAGAGCCCTGGGCTTGAAGGTAAGGGCCCCGGCCAGGGGTCTGGGGGGCCCTTCATGGTTTCTTGCATCAGGGCCCTGAAGGTTCTAGTTACGCCTCTGCTTGCAGTGCAGTGTTATTCTGTTTGAATGGCACCCAACACAACACACAATACGGGCAATGCACCTGTATTGTAGAGTGATACAAATGATGACAAAGCACTATAATGTGTATTACTATGAAAGGGCTGTGTCTGGGCTTTGGACTTTTTTTTTCTTTCTGGGCTTTGGACTCTTTCTATCCTATCCGGGCTTTGGACTTTTTCTTATGCTATTGGAATGAATCCAGTGATGGAATGCTGGGTTGCATTGGCAGTGCTTTTTGGCACCCCGGTGCACAATGGCATTGTGGAGTGCTGCAGTGCACAGTATTGCATCGCTGTATGTTGTGTAATTTAAAATAAGATGTCCAATTTTTGACACAGTGGGGTGTGTTGGCGCCCATTGATTGTGAATCGATGTGTCGCGATTCAACGCATGTTGTGTGACAATGCACCATAACACACTGCAAAGAAGGACTTAAGCCCCGTACACACGCACAGACCGTAAATTGTTGGCCAACGTCCGATCGGCCGATTGTAGGCTTGTTAGTATGATGCTTCCGACAACCAACTGCGAATTTTCGGCCGAAAAAAATCTGGTGTGCAGGCTATAAAATTTTTGTTGGCCAACAAAGAACGGCCGATTGTTCCTCAGTCAGTACAGATTTCGGCAGACAAAATTCAGATGAGCAAGACTGGGCATGCTCAGAGAAGAAAAAACACATGGAAAATAATAAACAAGCAAAAAATTGGGGGAGCAAACCCTGAACATGTATATCTAAAGCCGGTGCAGCTATGGACCAAGCAACATGTATATTAAAAAAGAATAGCGCAACCATGCAAAAGAAATGACTATTAAATATGGAGACAATCCATAAATAAAAATGGGGGTTTAGTCCCACCATATGGCCATATCGTGCTCAAGCCCACCACTGCGTCAAAGTACCCCATTATCAGTGGGTCCTACACTATCCATAAAAAAGGGGTGAATCCAGCCTCTCTTACCCTTGGAGATAACACTCCTTGCTGGGATGGATGTGCTAATGCACTACAAAGGACTCCTCCTGTATCTACTTGATGGTGGACTCTGATAGAGTACAGGTGTGTGTGGGGGATGGGATGCTCAACCACAGAAGTCTGGTCAGACTGAATACATAATAAACAAGCAAATTGGGGGAGCAAACCCTGAACATGTATATCTAAAGCCGGTGCAGCTATGGACCAAGCAACATGTATATTAAAAAAGAATAGCGCACACATGCAAAAGAAATGACTATCAAATATGGAGACAATCCATCACATGACATCACTTCTGAAGTTGGTTTTTGTTGGCCAAGTCTAGAGCACATTTCAACCAACAAACCCTGGACAAAAGTTGGCCGATCAGTTGGCCAACAATCTGTGCGTGTGTACGAGGCTTTAGTCCCTGTGTGCCAATCCCTCTGGTCCTAAGGGCACAAAATGCATCATAGTCATGAAATGGTTAATGTGTAGCACGTTGGAATGGGCTTTAAGCGGCACCTGTCACTGATTAGGTCATTATGTTCATTTCTACTGCTGTGTATAGAAAGTGTGTGCATACCTCGCATGCATGGTCCTACACTCTGCCAGAAGTCTTGTTGAGTGATGACCATTATTCAGTAACCCAGATCTCCCATCTATATTAATGTTCAGCCCCAACCGCTCCATAGCCTGGCATCATGAGCGGTACACTCTGACATTTTCCATACATTCCTGGAATAGTTGGACCGCAAGAAGATTAACCAGTCCGGAGAAAAAGCAGAATTATTCAGACTAAAAAAAAAAACCAGGGGCACCAAGGTCACTCATTTTCCAGGGCAAACCGCAGACTGTCAGGAGAGGAATTGTGTCATAGGCCGCGGTTCTCCTAATTACCAGCTTCCACAAGTGTGCGGCCAGATGCGTAACGTGATAATTGTTCCTCTAGGTGTGCTGCAAAATGCGTGTATACTAAATAAAAAAAAAAAAAAAAATTATATATATATATATATATATATATATATATATATATATATATATATATATATATATATATATATATATATATATATATATATATATATATATATATATATATATATATATATATATATATATATATATCTCTATCAGTGTTAATTTCGTCGACTAAAACCGACTAAAACGTTTTCGTCGACTAAATTAACACAATTTTAGTCGACTAAAATACGACTAAAACTAAAACAATTCAGATGACTAAAATACGACTAAAACTAAAATGGCATTTTAGTCAAAAGATTATAACTAAAACTAAATCGAAATTTGCTGCCAAAATTAACACTGGTGCATGCTCAAAGCTTAATACCATAAATAATAAGATATTCGATTTTTCACTCCAGGACCAGCAGTAGTATATAATGAGTTTGGAAATTGTAGAGAAATGCTTAAATAATGCATTACAAATTATAATTGAACTATACCTATTCCATTATAGATGACTTAAATGAGTTTTAGTCGACTAAAATGTAGGACGTTTTAGTCGACTAAAATGTACTGGAGTTTTAGTCAACTAAATATGACTAAAAATAAAACACTTGCAGAAGACTAAAATGGGACTAAAACTAAAATGCCATCGCACTGATGTATATATATATATATATATATATATATATATATATATATATATATATATTAGGAAGAACTATAGATTTCCCCAAACTTTTTTTTTTTTTTTCATTTTAAATTTGAAACAATGACTGGGCTAAAGGGAAACTATAATGGTTGTGGTCAGTTTCTATTTTAAACTGGTGTGTGTGTGTGTGTGTATAATATCATAATGTAGCATTTTTCCAAAAATGCTACATTATTGCCACTAGCTAGTGCTGACAATACTAGTAAATACAGAAGTGCTGAAGGGTTTTTTTTTTTTTTTGTGCCTTATTGCATACCCCTATCCCCCTTTATACTTGCCTGATCCCAATCTCGATCCAGCGATGTGCAAGAGAGCAGCAGTTCTCTCCTTCCTCATAGGCTCAGACAGCAGGGGGAGCCATTGGTTCTCACTTCTGTTAATCAGTCAGTGAGAAGGGATGGGCCGAGCCATGCTCTGTGTGTGTCTATAGACCCACATAGCTGGCTTGGAAGTGAGCCCACACACAGCTTGCTATGGGGGTACTCGGGGAGAGGAGCCAGCACCGCCAGTGGGAGACCCCAGAAGAGGGGGATTGGGGTTGCTCGGTGCAAAACCATTACACAGAGCAGGTAAGTAGAACAGATTTCGTATTTTAAAATCTTTGACCCCTATGCACCAACAGTATGCAACCTCTTGTGGGTGGGCCTTAGTGCCAAGTGGCCACATTTGCGTACCAATTTCCAGACACAGCTGTGTGCTGAGAGCATGTACCCTGCACGCTCCCAGCAAGTTAGCTTCGACTAAGGGAAAGCTTTCTTATCATGTGATCACTGTGACAGCCAATCATGATGGTCTCATGATAAACCCCGCCTCTTGGCATCTGAAAGAGGTGGCGGTTAAGGCTCTGTTCACACTTGGTGTTTTGGAATTCCAGCGATTCTGCCTGCCATCTCAAATCGCACTGCAATACGCATGTTTGGGTACGCATGTTTTTCAATGGCACCTAAAATGTGGTGTAGTTTTGCCGCAATTGCAGAAAACTGCAACATGTGAAGCTTGTCACCCAGAAAGGAGCAGCAGCTTTTTTTTGGGGGGGACAAGCTTCGCACGTCGTGGTTTGGTAATCGTGGCAAAGCTGCGCTTAGTGCGCCAGTCTGCAACGCGAGAAGCTTGTCACCCAAAAGAAGCTGCTGCTCCTTTTTGGGTGACAAGCGTCACATGTTTCTGATTGCTGCGTGATTTATTGTGCGATAATTGCGGCAAAACTGCACCGCTTTGTAGGTGCCATTGAAAATGAATGGCACTTGAACATGGGGTATGTTTTTGTTTTTTTTTTTTCCAGTGTCATTTGAGTTAAATGAAAGTCTTACAGGGGTTCTAATCCCTCTACTCTGTCTACAACCTAGAAGAGAAAAAAATGAAGTTTTGTCTTTTTATGCTTCAAGCTGTTGAGCCCTGGATAGGTTTTTTATTTTTTTATTTATTTTTTTACAACAAAGGAGCAAATAATGCAAAGGAAAATGTAAAAGGTGTCTAAAGTTCCATCTACTCGCTGTATTAAAATAAAACCACAGTATACACTGCTCAAAAAAAAAAAATTAAAGGAACACTTTGAAAACACATCAGATCTCAATGAGGAAAAATCTCTCATGCTGGATATCTAAACTGAAATGGACTGGGTAATGTGTTAGGATCTATACTGGTATGGACTGGGTAATGTGTTAGGATCTATACTGGTATGGACTGGGTAATGTGTTAGGATCTATACTGGTATGGACTGGGTCATGTGTTAGGATCTATACTGGTATGGACTGGGTCATGTGTTAGGATCTATACTGGTATGGACTGGGTAATGTGTTAGGAATGAAAGGATGCCACATCATTTGATGGAAATGAAAAGTATTACCCTACAGAGGGCTGAATTCAAAGACACCCAGAAAATCAAAGTGAAAAAATGATGCAGCAGGCTACTCCATTTTGCTGAATTTATTGCAGCAACTCAGAATGGTACTCAGTAGTTTGTATGGCCCCCGCATGCTTGTATGCATGCCTGACCACATCGGGGCATGCTCCGAATGAGATGATGGATGGTGTCCTGGGGTATTTCCTCCCAGATCTGGACCAGGGCATCACTGAGCTCCTGAACAGGCTGAGGTGCAATCTGGCAGCGTCGGATGGACCAAAACCTAATGTCCCAGAGGTGTTCTATTGGATTTAGGTCAGGCGAGGGTGGGGACCATTCAGTGGTATCAATTCCTTCATCCTCCAGGAACTGGCTGCATACTCATCACATGAGGCCGGGCACTGTTGTGCACCAGGAGGAACCCAGGACCCACTGCACCAGTTTTGGGTCTGACAATGGGTCCAAGGATTTCATCCCAATACCTAATGGCAGTCAGGGTGCCGTAGTCTATCCTGTAGAAGTCTGAGCGTCCCTCCATGGATTTGCCTTCCCAGACCATCACTGACCCACCACCAAACCGGTCATGCTGAACGATGTTACAGGCAGCATAATGTTCTCTATGGCTTCTCCAGACCCTTTCATGTCTGTCACATGTGCTCAGGGTGAACCTGCTCTCAACTCTTAAAAGTACAGGGCGCCAGTGGCGGACCTACCAATTCTGGTGTTCAATGGCAATTGCTAATCCAGCTCCACGGTGCTGGGCAGTGAGCACAGAGCCCACAGGAGGACCACGTCTGGCCCTCAGGCCACCCTCATGAAGTCTCTCTGACCAAACAAACCTTCACACCAGTGGTCTGCTGGAGGTCATTTTGTAGGGCTCTGGCAGTGCTCATCCTGTTCCTCCTTGCACAAAGGAGGAGATACAGGTCCTACTCATGGGTTAGGGCCTTCTACGGTTCTGTCCAGCTTTCCTAGAGTAACTGCCTGTCTCCTGGAATCTCCTCCATGCTGGGAGACACAGCAAACCTTCTGGCAGTGGTATGTATTGATGTGCCATCCCGGAGGAGTTGGACTGCCTGTGCAACCTCTATAGGGTCCAGGTATCCCCTCATCCTACCAGTAGTGGCACTGACCCTAGCCAAATGCAAATTTAGTTAAAACAGTAGGGGGTAAAAAATGTTAGTGGCTTCCTCCTGTAAAACCAATCCTGTTTTTGAGGTTCTCATTGTTGCCCATCTAGTTCACCTGTTAATCTGTTTCAGCTGCTTTTGGTATTAATGAAATGAACAACCCCCTCTGCTACTTAACTGACTAGATCAATATCCCAGGAGTTTATTTGACTTGATGCTATACTCTGATTTAAGCCCCCATTCACACTACCACGACGCTACTTCGCAGTAGTGTGAATGGGGGCTTAAATCAGAGTCGCCTCACAGGTCGCCCTAGTGTGAACCGGCACTAAAAGTGTTCCTTTAATTTTTTGTAGCATTGTATGAATCTAGAATTTTTTTTTGTTTACCTTACTAAAACTTTTTTTTTTTTTTTTTTTTTTTAGTCCTGATGATAAAAATGTACATATAAAACAAACCATACATTCTGGTTAAATTTTCAGTAGTGTCAGTCAGTTTGAGTAAACAGTTATGTTCTTATCAGATTCTCCACTTCTTCTTAAGAAGGAGAAGAATGCATTCCATAATGTGTCTGAAATCCCAGTATGTAGTGGAATGGTACGTGGGCACTGAGAATGGAATTGCTCTGCACTTTAGCATGCCAAAAATAACAAGACCTGAAGTATTCCGGCAGTGACCATTTACTTGCATCAAAAGGCTTCCTCCATGCCAAAGTGTTGGAATTATGACTGGAAAGAGCGTCAGAAGATAAACAGGAGCTGGATGTGATTCAGCCTTCAGTCCTGTGAACCCAAAGCCTTAAAGCCCAATGCAAGTCATAGATATAGATAGACACTTTGTACGGATACTCTCCATGTTCATAGTCCTAATCCCAATTTCCTGCTGTAGCAGCTGTGCTGGGGGTCTGAGGACTGTGTAGTCCAGTCAGCACCAGAGTCGGACCACACTGACCAGTGTACTCTGTAATCCAACACAGCCTTTTCCAACCAGGGTGCCCAGGCACCCTGACTGCCTTGAGGTTTCTTTAGGGGTGCCTTGGCAAAACCCCCAAAAATTTCCCAAAAACTGTATACAAGCTGGCGTGTGGATGAAGGCTGCCTTTTTAGTTAGTCACAGATTTTCCTTGTGCACCATTACGACCTTCTAGGTGCCGGCGTCCGAACGATCAATGGCATCATTAGTTAAGGAGGTCAGTCACCTACAGACTGAGCATCCTTGTTTGACCTTCCCCTGCCCCTCTCCCATCAGTGTTGGAGTTCTCCTTAGCTGAGTGATGGAGAAAAACTGATGGAGAAGAGAAACATCGGCATACTAGTCAGTACCAGTTTGCAAAAGTATATTTGCTTTGAAAGAATAAATCACTTCTAATGTTGGGTGTCCTACTTGGACTTTTGGATGTTGCTGCATTATGTAAAACTATTTAAAATGGCTTTTACATTTTAGAATGGGGTGCCTCGATACTGACCATAATTTTTAAAGGGTGCCTTGACTGAAAAAGGGCTGAGAAACATTGATCTAATGGACCTGGTCAGGCCATGCCCCTCTCTGATCAGACACACCCCCTCTCCACCCTGACCAGTAGTGCACTCTGTAGTCCTACAGACCTGGTCAGACACGCCCCTCTACATACTGACCAGTAGTGCACTCTGTAGTCCTACAGACCTGGTCAGACACGCCCCTCCTCTGATCAGGCACACCCCTCTACATACTGACCAGTAGTGCACTCGGTAGTCTACAGACCTGGTCAGACACGCCCCTCTGATCAGGCACACCCCTCTACGTACTGACCGGTAGTGCACTCTGTAGTCTACAGACCTGGTCAGACACGCCCCTCTCCACCCCGACCAGTAGTGCTCTCTGTAGTCTTACAGACCTAGTCAGAAACGCCCCTCCTCTGATCAGACACACCCCTCTACATACTGACCGGTAGTGCACTCTGTAGTCTACAGACCTGATCAGACACGCCCCTCCTCTGATCAGGCACACCCCTCTACATACTGACCGGTAGTGCACTCTGTAGTCTACAGACCTGGTCAGACACACCCCTCTACATACTGACCAGTAGTGCACTCTGTAGTCTACAGACCTGATCAGACACGCCCCTCTACATACAGACCAGTAGTGCACTCGGTAGTCTACAGACCTGGTTAGACACGCCCCTCTGATCAGGCACACCCCTCTACATACTGACCAGTAGTGCACTCTGTAGTCTACAGACCTGGTCAGACACACCCCTCTACATATTGACCAGTAGTGCACTCTGTAGTCTACAGACCTGGTCAGACACACCCCTCTACATATTGACCAGTAGTGCACTCTGTAGTCTACAGACCTGGTCAGACACACCCCTCTACATACTGACCAGTAGTGCACTCGGTAGTCTACAGACCTGGTTAGACACGCCCCTCTGATCAGGCACACCCCTCTACATACTGACCAGTAGTGCACTCTGTAGTCTACAGACCCGGTCAGGCACGCCCCCTCTTCTGATCAGACAAGCCCTTCTCCATACTGGCCAGTGCACTCTGTATTACAAACCTGGTCTGGCCTCGCCCTTTCCCCAATCAGACACACCCCCTTCCATACTGACCAGTGCCCTCTGTATTACAAACCTGGTCAGAGCACACCCCCCCCCCCCTCTCTGATTGGACACACTCCCTCTCCATACTGGTCAGTGCACTCTGTAGTCTGTAGTCCAGCCAGGGCAGGACTGGAGCAGGGGGGCAATTGCCCCTGGGCCGCTCTGATATCCTGTAGAAAGGCTGCACTGCTTCTGCCACAAACATGCCTAAAGGATTCCTAGTGAAGAGAAGTAAAAGGTCTCTGCCACTGACCTACTGAGTGCGGGATGAAGACAAGGACAGAGGGCATGGATGTTGTAAACTGTGTCTGAGCAGAGGCCGGTTCCATGCCCCACTTGAGACTCTCCTCCCCTGAGTCCCATTCAACCTGCAGCAGGGCTGAAGTCTGGAATGGGGGTAAGGAGGAGGATGGGAAGAGGGATGAGTGGGAGGGGGGGCCTAGTCGCTGCACACTGGGCCTTTGGTTTGTACTTGCCCCCTGGGGTTAAGGTTGGCAGTCTGCCCCTGAGTCCAGGAGACCTTCCTTTTACTGATTAGACACGCCCCCTCTGTGAGGATGCTTCTGCAGAGGGGTGTGGCCAAATCTCTGCCAGCACAGAGCTCTGGAGTGAGAGGATAAGAAGTTTCCATTAAAAGAAAAGGGTATTTTTAGGGCTTCACACCAAAAAATGCACAGGAAAATCATTAGCATTCATTTTTCATCATGCTGGGCTGGGTTTTTTTACTGTGTATTGCCATGCATTTTCCAAATGCTTTTTTTTTTTTTTTTTTTTTTTTTTTTTTTTTTTCTGTGCATGCCACATCAGGGGTTAAAATATTCAGCAATTAAATAGCAGCCATAATAATAAATACTTGCATCAATGCAATATGTCTATCAAAACACAAGATTAATGTTATGGAACAGAATAGTTACGGAACAGTTGGTGGTGAACAGTGGGAAGCGATGACCATGTTTTGTCCCATGTCTGGCATGCTGGAATGGATGGGGGCGAGGTGCTGATGGCATTACAACATGTAGGCAGAGACCTCACATCTCAGGAATTTATGAGGATATAATTGAGGAGGAGATGACTCTGTAACAATCTATCCATTGTATGATCCTCTTCTCATGTCTTCCTTCAATTCTGGAATCTGTCATCTGTAGGAGCCAAATGATCAACAGTCCCACTTCCTCATCCAGCAACTCCAACCATGAAAGGGACAAATGGCGTATATCAAAAGATTTTTTGTTGTTTTATGATCCATTTTAAAATGTGATCATCGTTCTTACACTTATTACTGTGTTATGGTTTTGAAGGAGCAGTCCACCTAAAACTGACATTTTTAGTGTTTAAGTGCTTGAGAGTTACTCTTAGTGAGCTCTCTATGCTATATTCCTGTATTCCCGGGTCTGTACACCTGCTGTGCCCATTATGAGGAGTTCCCACCATGCCTGGGCTGAGTTCCCAGGTCTGTACACCTGCTGTGCCCATTATGAGGAGTTCCCACCATGCCTGGGCTGAGTTCCCAGGTCTGTACACCTGCTGTGCCCATTATGAGGGGTTCCCACCATCCCTGGGCTGAGTTCCTGGGTCTGTACAACACCTGCTGTGCCCATTATGAGGGGTTCCCACCATCCCTGTGCTGAGTTCCTGGGTCTGTACACCACCTGTGCCAATTATGGGGGGTTCCCACACCATCCCTGTGCAGAGTTCCCAGGTCTGTACTCCTGCTGTGCCCATTATGAGGGGTTCCCACCATCCCTGGGCTGAGTTCCCGGGTCTGTACACCTGCTGTGCCCATTATGAGGGGTTCCCACCATCCCTGGGCTGAGTTCCCGGGTCTGTACAACTGCTGTGCCCATTATGAGGGGTTCCCACCATCCCTGGGCTGAGTTCCCGGGTCTGTACACCTGCTGTGCCCATTATGAGGGGTTTCCACCATCCCTGTGCTGAGTTCCTGGGTCTGTACACCTGCTGTGCCCATTATGAGGGGTTCCCACCATCCCTGGGCTGAGTTCCGGGGTCTGTACACCTGCTGTGCCCGTTTATTTTTTATATATAAATTTAATAAAATAAATAAAATATACAGAATTGTATGGGAGGAGCTGGAGCACAAAAGTGGGCAGGGACCCCTAAAACTCAGGTGGACAGGAGCAGAGCCAGGAATTGGGGAAGGGGGAACCTTGTGTCATTACAGCACTTCCAGGTATTTATCACCTCTCAGATCACAGTACTGCCGTAGACCATCCCTTCATCTGCTTTTCTTCCTAGGACAACCTTTTGTTCAGGGTTCTCATCTACTCCCTAGACTGAAATGGCAACTCGGAGATGACGCAATCATGTTTTTTGTGTTCCTGATGCTTGTGCAGCTCTTGACTGTTCACAAATGTCTGATGCAAATCAGTCCCTCTCACCTGCTGCGAAGTTACAATATACAGTCTGATCACTGGGGGAGAGGAGACTGGGGAAATGCTTCCTCCTACCTGCTGTAGGCTGATGATATCTGGACTTTTCTTTTTTGTAATCCTTTTCTGAGAAATGATCCTGTTGCTGTATAATGTGACGTGTCAGAAATGCATTCATGCAGCCTTGTAAAGTTACTGACCGGTACACTTTAAATATAACCTGTTGCTGTAAGAAAACATGTTGGAATCCCTTTAATCTAATGGTGGTGATCTTCTTCTTCTTTTAGCAGTGGACCACTTGGCAGGACTCCTATCTCTGCCACGGGAATCGGATGGAAAGGAGACAGAGCGGCAATCGCTGTTTCAGGTGTCGTTGGCAAGATCAGAAGCAGAGACCCTGGTGCAGGAATATGTAAGTTTGAGTGTTGTGTAGTAGTATACATAAGCTGTGTAAATGTCGTCTATATTCCCACAGCCACACACTATACAGCAGGGATTCTCAAACTACGGCCCTCCAGCTGTTGCGGAACTACACATCCCATTGGGCATTGTAAAACTCTGATATTCACAGACATGACTAGGCATGATGGGAATTGTAGTTCCTGAACAACTGGAGGGCCGTAGTTTGAAGACCCCTGCTATACAGGCTATGTAACACCCCTGACATTAGGTCTGAACTCCAGGATAAGCAAATATTGTCTAAATCCATTCATCGTGTGTATTCTTCTTGCATCTTGGTGTGCTTCATGTATTTCTTCCAGATCTGTGCAGTAATCCAGTGTGAGACATCTTGTAATAGAGCAGCAGTGAGCAGTCTTTTTCTCCTTCTGCAGGGTGATTGGTCTGGTCTCCGCCCCCTAATTTAGATTTCTGCAGGCTGTACTGGGTGGAGCCTGTGGGGTTCCTCCTACAGTGCAGGGTGACTTCTTGTCTCCTCCCCCTCCTGTCGTTTGTTGTGTGTGGGGTCTTTTCTTATCTTTTTTATAACTTGGCACATATAAAAAGGGTTTAATGGCATTGAATGGTAGGTTTTCCCAAATCTACCATTCTAGTTTACAAAAATAGGAGATATTTTATATAAGGGTATTTTTAAAACTGAACTCGTAGGCAAAATAAAAATCTTTCCTCCGAAGATCATCCACAATATCCACAATCAACTACTTCATGTAAACCAAACTTCTTTGCAAACCCAGATATAACCTTGAAAAAAATCAGTGACATCGTCACTCTGCCATCTGGTTTGGGCTGGAGACCATGCTGGACTGTCTGGATCGGTGGCCACATGGGCAGTGAGGAAGAAATCTCTCCCAGTGGGTTGAGCCCAATGGTGGTTGGTGATGGTGAACCCCCTTGGGCTGCTACCTTTCGGGTATCAAATCTTTCCTTTTTGAAGATCATCCACAATAGCCACAGTCAACTAATTCATGTAAACCAAATGTCTTTGCAAACCCAGACATAACCTTGACCGAAATCGGTGACCTCGTCACTGGTGCATCTGGTTTGGGCTGGAGACCACGCTGGACTGTCTGGATTGGTGTCTAGTCCTTTATAGGTGGCCACATGGGCAGCAAGGAAGTCTCTCCCAGTGGGTTGAGCCCAATGGTGGTTGGTGATGGTGAACCTCCTTGGGGCCTTGGGCTGCTACCTTTCGGGTATCAAAAAAATATTTCCTTTTTTGAAGATGATCCACAATAGCCACAGTCAACTACTTTGTGTAAACCAAATGTCTTTGGAAACCCAGATATAACCTTGAAAAAAAAACAAATCTGTGACATCGTCACTGGTGCATCTGGTTTGGGCTAGAAACCACGCTGGACTGTCTGGATCGGTATCTAGTCATAGGTGGCCACATGGGCAGTGAGGAAGAAATCTCTCCCAGTGGGTTGAGCCCAACGATGGTTGGTGATGGTGAACCCCCCTGGTTGCTACCTTTCGACTACAACTTTCAACTTTCAACTGTGTGGTCATTCCAGCAAGAGGACTTGGGTGAGAGGGAAGGAGCACCTGGTGTCCAGACAAATGCAGCTCTTGGCGTAGGGCTCACAAAATGTTTATTGAAGGGGTAAAACGTGCATCAAGCCAAACGTGTTTATGGAGGGAATGGACTCCCCTGAAGAAGGGGGAATCCGTTCCATTGGCCTGATGTACATGATTTACCCCATCCAATAAATGTTTTGTGAACCTTACACCAAGAGTTGCATCATCACTGTGCTGGATGCAGAGATGTGGAAGGGACCCAACAGGCCCCACGTACCACAAGCTGCCTGCAGAAAGTTATAGGGGGGCTGAGATGAGACCCGTCACCCTGCACAAGGAGAGAGAGCAGCAGTGACTGTTTGTGCAGGAGGCTCCTGCACTGAGAAGTCTCACACTGGATTACTGCACAGATCTGGAAGAAATGCACAAAGAACGCCAAGATTTAAGGAAGAATACACATGACTCTTGTATTCAGACAATCTGCTTATCCCATAGTTTGGCTTTAAGGGCCCCTTTCACTCAGGTGGTATGATCAGGTCCACCTGTCATTTTTTCAGGAGGATCTGATCAAAAGCTTCATGTAAACCTATGGACAGCCAGATGTAAATGAGGGTACTTTGATTCCGGAGGTGATCGGTTCCAGGATCCCCTGCTGAACAGACTAGACAGTGCCATTGTGAAAGGAGCCTTAATGGGTTTTGTCTCTTTTAAGTACTGTAAAACTGCATGCCCAGTTAGTCTACGTTGTTCACAAGATGAATAACAAGGGGAGTCTGGGGGAAAGAAAATGCTGCATCAGTGCTAGGGACAGACTGCATCTTGGGTTTTTTTATTTTGCCCTTCGCTATACTTCTAGTAGTAAGCCCCAACCATATCTAATCTATCACGGGCTAACACGCATATATTGGATCCATCCAATTATTTTCACATTTGTAGCGTAGCACTTTCGAATTTTTTTTTTTTTACAGGTTTAATATAGTTGTATTGTAGTGCCAGCAGCTGGTCTATTTTTTTTTTTTTTTTATGAAGCGCAGTAGTTTCCCTACTTCTACATTATTCCCCACAATGTCGGCAACAGTGGGGCATAGTTCCTGCCACTGACGCCTACAACGGGACGCTATTCCTCTCACTGACACTAATGATGGGAACACTATTCTCCCACTGACACCACATTATTCCTCCCACTGATGCAATCAATGGGCACTATTCCTCCCAATTACACAAATGATCTGACCCTATTTCTTGCATTGACCCCAACAATGGGGCATTACTTCCAATGACTGGGCACTATTCCTCCCATTGACACCAATAATGGGGCACTATTCCTTCCACTGACACCAATGATGGGGCACTATTCCTTCCACTGACACCAATGATGAGGCACTATTCCTCCCACTGACACCAATGATGAGGCACTATTCCTCCCACTGACACCAATGATGAGGCACTATTCCTCCCACTGACACCAATGATGAGGCACTATTCCTTCCACTGATACCAATGATGGGGCACTATTCCTTCCACTGATACCAATGATGGGGCACTATTCCTTCCACTGACACCAATGATGAGGCACTATTCCTTCCACTGACACCAATGATGAGGCACTATTCCTTCCACTGACACCAATGATGAGGCACTATTCCTTCCACTGACACCAATGATGAGGCACTATTCCTTCCACTGACACCATTCTTTCACCCTAATGCTAATGGCGCATTTTTTTTTTTTTTACTTCCACTGATGCCATGACTTTTTTTTTTTCTCCCATTGGCCCCCCTAAAGTTTTTGAAGGACGGTAAACTGGCCCTATGTTTGGAGCATTTGGAAACCCCATCAGAGTGAGTTATTGCTTAGGAAGTTTGGGGGCCCAAAAACTGATACATTAAAACAGCTTGATTTGCCTCCACTAGGGATAGATGTGTCTTTGCCTTTCAGTCTTGGTCAAGGACATAACTTTCATTGTGACAGATTTAGATCTTATCTAAGCTGTGTGCTGGATATTTTTAGACTGTTCGTTATACATCCTCTTTAAATTGGAAAAGGGGGGAGAAGAAATTTGGGACTTTGTTGGGTTGCCATTGTTTCATTTAAAGTCCCGACCTCCCTTTTTGTTTTTTACATCCTCTTTAACTTGTAGAATTTTTCTCACGGTGACTTAAAACTTCTAAAATATTTTGCCCTGGCATGGTAACTCTTTAATTTTTCTTCCTCTAACAGCTCAGCCAACAAGGTTCTCCATTCTCAGACAACGCCAAGCCTCCTACATTGAAGATAGACAATGTACCTGTCCTGGATAAAAAGACACTACCTTCGTCCCCGTGGAAGCGTCTATCCTTGAGCCTGTCTACTTTCCTGTCCTTCAGAGGTTGGTTTGCTTCTGTCCTCAGCTGGCAGCAGTCGCTTAATCCTGGATCTTGGGAGCTTCTCAAACTTCTGGAAATCTCCAGAAATAATTCCATGGCAATCAGTGCAAACCTTGGTGATCTCCTTGGGCAAAACGACCTCCCTGCTCAATCTTCGCCAACAGTTTCCAGTGCTTACAAGCAGAAAGTTGCTGGCTACATGGTTTGTAGAAATTATTATGACTGGCTCGTACAAACTGAGAAGGACTTGATCATTCTTGTAGCGGAGAGCTCCGTGTAGACTTCTTCACTTCATGTAGAAATGTTCTGATGTAACGCCTGTGCAACATCTAGTGTAGACCTGCCTACCTCATTGAGGATAATACTTCTAGATCAATGCTTACATGTCGGATGTCTCAATACAGTGAAGGATATCTTCCAAAATTTTCATCAAAGGTCACCCGCAGCTACTAAACAATGGTCTTTTTTAATCCCGGAAATTGACCTTTTATGGGAACAGCTGGGTTGTTTCGGAATTCGTGTTTTTTTTTTTTTTTTTAAGATTTGATACATGAACTTGTTTTGTGTAAGGCTCTTGAATCATTTCTAAAGTTTCAACTAACCTAGTTGGAAAATCGAAGTCTTCTCCTTTTTTAAGAACTTTTTATGAACGGCAACCTAACTTTCTCCAGAACATGAAACAAAGCATGCAGATCAGCCAGACATGGTGAAGAAATAAAATTTGTCCAAATGTTATTTTATAGGAACTTGAAAGGTTCTTCAAATACATCTCTTCACGATTTGGATTCTTCAAATACATTTCTTCACGATTTATGATGATGTATCTCTAAAGCTTTTTCTAGTTAAATCGGAGGAACTCCTTTCTGAAGAACCACTTAAATTTGCCAATAGTAAATAACCCAGCCAAGCACAGTGAAGAAATCCGTTTAATCAGAAATGTTTTCAAGAACTTTGTAAAGGTTCCTCAGATATGTCTGACTGTTCTGAAGATGCATTTAAACCTGTACACAGTTAACTCGGTTAATCTTCTCCAAACATAATCCACTGGAATTTCTTTTATTTATAAAGAGACTTTTTACTGAAAACCGATTCCACTGAGATTACCACAGCTCAGGAGGGAATGTTACTGAAAGATTGAGGATTTGGGTTACAACTGGTAGGCAGCCAAGCCCTCAATTATAGTGGCACAAAGGATTTGATGGTTTTTTCGAATGACTGACAAGAGTCTTAGATTACAGGTTTATAAACAAAGGACATGCGGTCTAATATTTACGGTCAAACCCTCAATCATTCTTTTAACACTGTATTCTGCTTTCCAGTTTGTGTGAAGTATTTTAATAATTATCGGGGATTGGCAATCCCCTTACACCAAAGCTTTTCAGAAAACCTTTTTATAATGTCCCTGGTATTTTTTTTGATAAAGTTTGCAAAAATGATGCATTGTGGATATTTTTTTTTTCGAGCTTGAAAAGTGGTTTTGTGGTCTTTATAATCAAGTAAGTTAAAGCAGAACAACCCTGCACCTAAGGAACACAAACCATGAACACTATTTTATTCATTTTTACTATTCAAAGGAACCCCCCTTCCCTATCAATGTCTCAATTCTTTCTGTGAAGTCACTTGAAAAATACCCCCCTAGCATTTCTGGCCATGGCCATCTTGAGTAAGGGCAGATGGTTTTTATAGTATTTACTGCCTGGAATCCCTCTGCCCTTAGCTCATGCATGCAGGTTACTTCTCCTCCCCTTCCTGAAAGGCACCTGGTATGTATGATGTAATTTACCTGAGCCTGAAAACCAGTTAACTGAAGAAGTGTGTGTGTGTATGTGTATATGTATATATGTGTGTGTATATGTATATGTATATGTGTATATATATATATATATATATATATATATATATATATATATATATACACACACATGTGTATGTGTGTGTATATACTAAGGATGCACGGAGCGGATATCGGTGCCGATATGGCCATTATAGCTGGATCGGGGGGGGGGGATCGGTAACATTGACCGATCCACTGGCCGATCCGGTTTTTGCTTAGTAACAGCTCAGCCATCCCTTGGTGCAGTAATAGTATGGGATGGGAGCCGCTACTTCCCAGCTCACAGGCAGAGTGATATCAGATGCACTCCGCCTGTGAATGGAGGAGCCATACACATGAAGCAGCGGCTTTGCTCTGTACTGCAGCCGCTTGCTTTGTGTGTAGCTCCAGATCGGTTCCGGTATCGGCGATTTCACAACGCCAGGTATCGGATCCAAAAAAGTCGGATCGGTGCATCCCGAGTGTATATACCTTCCTAGCTTTTTAATGCTAGCAGCATAAGGATTAGAAAAAGTCAATGATTTGACTGATTTTTAGGATGTAACGTGTTCCAAATGCTGCAGCCGCTGCCCGATACTATTTTTTTTTTTTTTTCTTTCTTCCTCCCCCCCCCCCCTCCCTCTGGTCTTTAGAAAGCGCAAATACATTTATTTAATTGACTGTATTAGCTCAAAAATAGTGTTTGCCCTGTCAAACTCTTTTGCCTCTGGAAGACGTCTCGTTGGACGAAACATGCATAGGGTGGATTTTAGTGGTGATGTCCTCACGCTTATCTAGAGAGCTGGCAGGTATGGATGATCGAACTTTTGAAAAGTTTGGTTCAACCAGAACACCCAAACTTCCCAAAAGTTCGGGTCGGGATTCCAGAACCCCATTGAAATCAATGGGGCCTGAACTTCGGTAATCAAAAAACATAATTTTGAAGCCCTAAAACCCAATAAATGCCCCTAAGTGCCTAGGGTTCTGGGTCATGTCCCAGGGACTATTAATCACACAAAAAAAGTTATTAAAAATTGTCGTTTTTGATAGAGAGTCAATTATTGAAAAAATTGTTAAAAAAAAAATGAGATTTCTTTGGATTAGTGTCGGGGGGGGGGGGGGTCTAAAGTGTACCTGTGAAGTTTCAGCTCTGTAGCATGTCCAGAACCAGAAAAAAATTTTTCTTAGAATTTTTATTAGCGCAGGGATGGGGTTCCGCTACTTTCACACCTGGGCGTTTTTGTTTCAGGCATTTTTTGGGCATCTTCGGAGGCAGGCATTACATCTGAACTTCTGTATAGGGGTGTATGTATGTATTATATATATATATATATATATATATATATATATATATATATATATATATATATATATATATATATATATATATATACATACACACACACACACACACACACACACACACACACACACACACACACACAGGTGTGATAGGAGCGGAACCCCATCCCTGCTCTACTAATAATTCTAAGAAATTATCTTTTTCTTATGGCGGTCACCCTGACATGGATGAGTTCTGTCACCCTAGCATAGCAGTCAGTCAGTTCACCCTAAACTACAATACGGTCACCCTGACACCTTAACACTTTCCTTACAGAAACTAGATTATTGAATCTAACTATAGTGGTATATAGTACCCTAACTACACTGCATATCCCTTTCCTCACACTAATAATTGCTAAATGACACTTTTGAAGCAGGAGTAACAGAACTGCTTCCACTCTCTTCCACAGCCCCTGTATTACAGTGCTAAAGATTTGGCTGGGCTATGTTATATACTGGGGGGCGTATTCACTACTGATTGGCCTCTGGACCCCCTAGTCACTCCAATCACATTCCTAGCATCCTCCTGCCCCCTCAATTGGCTTTTACTGATGTTTCTGGTCCAATCAAGGGCTTTTAAAGCCCAGTTCCTGTCCCATGGCATTTTGGGCGGTTCTGGTTGCCGAATTCCGAACTTTTTCTGCAAAAATTTCGGAATTCGAACAGTAATGTTTCGATCATCCCTACTGGCAGGCTGTATCTGCTCCTAATGGTTTGGGAGTACCCACTTGGTTTATTAGTAAACTGTACTTCACTATGGAATTCTTTGCTTTTCCCCTGGTATGTACAGTATCTGTTGTGCTGAAAAACCTGTATGAGAAGCGATCCAGTGACTTTGGGGTATGCCATCTATGAGGGAGAGAGGCTCAAGCCATAATCAGCTGTTTGAGAGATAGCTGGAGCCATCCATCCGAGATTTGTCATCTTAAAAAAATAAATTAATAAAACACTGAGATGTGGGGCCTGAACATTGGGCAAGAAGCATTATAATCACATGATGGCTGGTGCCCTTTTAAGGGTGAAAGTATTTTTTTTTTTTTTTTTTCGTGAGTGGTCAATGGACGGGGCCTTGTATTATAAAATCTGGGATGAGAACCTTCTTTCTGACCGGGAAGCAGCGCCGCCCATAAAAGTGATCCAGCGGCGAATCCTCCGCTGGGACCACTTTTATGTGAAAAAGGACTGCCGGCCACGTATAAAAACATCTTTTATAATTTACCAAACATTTGGTCACTTTTTTTTTTTTAATTAATTACAATTCATGAAAGTGTGTTGTTGTTTGTTTTTTTTTTTTTTTTTTTTTTTTTTTTTTATGCATTCTCTGTCCAAATGTGACATATAAAAAAAAATTGCAACAATCACCATTTTATTCTCTAGGGTCTCTGCTAAAAAATGTATACATATTATAATTGGGGGTTTTAAAGTATTTTTTTAGCAAAAAATGCTGATTTTTTTTTTTTTTTTTTTTTTACCTGTAAACAAAGTGGCAGAAAAGGCCTGGTCTTAAAGTGGCTAGAATATTTAAGACAGACACAGCCTGGAAATTAGTATTTTCAGAAGAGGCTTTGCAATGACAATAACCAGATGTCTCCTTGTTTTCTTAAGCCCTGTACTTGCAGATCCTTAAAGTTTTTTTTACTAATCCCACAACAGTAAAATCAGTCTGTATATGCAGTAAAGCATGCTTGTTGTACTCATTGTGGAACCTAAGGGGTTAATCCTCTGCATTGTGTAAAAAGGCTGTTTGATCCTGTCTTTTCTGATCATCCCCTTCTTCCACTGTCCCCAATCTACCTCCTGATAGAGCAGAGCTTTGAGACATGCTCAGTTTGGTGTGTATTGCTAGGATTTTTTTTCTTTTAAGGGAGGGTGCATGTGATCAGCACAGGGCCAATCATCACTGTCCAGAGGGTCGGGGGTCATGCAGCCCTATTAAGACAGTCAGAAGAGAATGAAAACTCCTCCTACAAGTTTAACCAGACACTTATAGAAGTCACAAGACTGCTATAAACTGCTGATGAGAAAAGATATTTAACAGTTTTATATTTACTAAAATAATTACATTTTCCGTGTACTGTGGAAGACCAGATATAGTGACTGCGGGCTCCTGGGGAGAGCAGATGTAGTGACTGCGGGCTCCTGGGGAGAGCAGATGTAGTGACTGCGGGCTCCTGGGGAGACCAGATGTAGTGACTGTGGGCTCCTGGGGAGACCAGATGTAGTGACTGTGGGCTCCTGGGTTTAGTAACACTTTAACTAATAATATATCCTTGCATTTTTTTGCAAAAAAAAAAAAATGGAATAGATTTAGCTCCACTCTCCTATGCCTAGTAGAAGCCTAGGAGCCAAAGAATGCCAGCCTCCTTTCGTGGGGAAAAAAAAAAATCAGCAAATATAGAAAAAAAAATATAGCGTATACAATTGCGACACAAACCATATTGTAATTGAATGTTATTAAAAATGACCTTTGCTTTTCAATCTGCAGCTGTTGTAATTGTCTGAAAATGCAATGCAATATGGCCGCCTGGCGCTGTTCTGTACACAGAATGTATACTGACCACACCCCCAGAAACATCATTTCCTGCTTGTGTGATTGGCTCACCAATTTTCCCAGAAGTCTGCACTAAGATACAAGTCAGATTTCTGGCATCCCCTGCAACACAAATGTCATTTTTGGTGAGATACTCCCAATAGGAACACGTCTAAAGGGATGCAAGCCCAGCAGATTTCCTCATTAGAGCCCTGCAGCTGCACAGCTGATTGATTGATAATTATGAAACCCTTCCCATTAGACCCACTCAGCACAGAGGAACAAACAATGATTTCTTCAGAATAACAAAAGGTAGAAATCTGCAACAAAGTTTGTTATAATCCCTGCAATGTACAGAGATCACCCAGAGGGGAAGGTTTTTTTTTTTTCTCAACAAAAGTGGAGTTACGCTTTAAGGTTTCTCACACAGGTATATTGGTTCATGAGCAATCCCCTTTAACCAGTTCTGGACCGGAAGGATTTGCCACTATATGAAAATCGAACGATCGTGCCTCGTACAGAGTTTTTCTTCCGATTTTTCTCATAGTGTGTAAAGCCTCAGGCTTTAACCACTTCTGAACCCGAAGATTTTTCCCCCTTAATGACTAGGCCATATTTTGGCCATTCGGCACTGCGTTACTTTAACAGAAAATTGCGTGGTCGTGCGACGCTGTACCCAAATAAAATCGATGTCCTTTTTGTCCCACAAACAGAGCTTTCTTTTGGTGGTATTTGATCACCTGTGCGATTTTTACGCTTTCATGCTTTAACCACTTGCCTACAGTGCACTTTCACCCCCTTCCTGCCCAGACCGATTTTCAGCTTTCAGCGCTCTCACACTTTGACTGAGAATTACTCAGTCATGCAACACTGTACCCATACAAAAATTGTGTCCTTTTTTTCACACAAATAGAGCTTTCTTTTGATGGTATTTGATCAATACTGGGTTTTTTATTTTTTGTGCTATAAATAAAAAAAGACTGAAAATATCGTGAAAAAACGCATTTTTCTTTGTTTCTGTCATAAAATTTTGCAAATTAGTCATTTTTCTTCACAAATTTTGGCCAAAATTTATACTGCTACTTATCTTTGGTAAAAAAAAACCCAAATAAGTGTATATTATTTGGTCTTTGTGAAAGTTATAGAGTCCACAAGTTATGGTGCTATTCATTGAAAATTGATCACACTTGATCACACCTGATGTACTGAAGGCCTATCTCATTTCTTGAGACACTAAAAGGTCAGGAAAGTACAAATACCCCCCAAATGACCCCTTTTTGGAAAGTAGACATTCCAAGGTATTTAATAAGGGGCATGATGAGTTTTTTGAAGTTGTAATTTTTTCCCACAATGCTTTGCAAAATGAAGATTTATTTTTTTTTATTTTTTTTTTTTTACAAATTGCCGTATTAACAGGTTATTTCTCTCACACAGCACATGTATACTTTCAACTACACCCCAAAACACATTCTACTACTCCGCCTGAGTATGGCGATACCACATGTGTGAGACTTTTTCACAGCCTGGCCACATACAGAGGCCTAACATCCGAGTAGCAGCGTCCGGCATTCTAGGAGCACAAATTACACATATAATTTCCTGACAACCTATCGCACTTTTGAAGGCCCTGGAGCACCAGGACAATGGAAACCCCCATAAAATGACCCCATTTTGGAAAGCAAACAGCCCAACGTATAATTTTTGAGGCATAATGAGTCTTTTGAATATGTCATTTTTTTCCACAAGTTTTTGGAAAATGTGGAAAGAAAATGAAAACACATTTTTTTTACACAAAGCTGTCCATTTATGCAATATTTCTAACACATTGCATGTACATAGCAAAACTTGCACCCCAAAATACATTCTGCTACTCCTCCTGAGTATGGCGATACCACATGTGTAACACTTTTTCACAGCCTGGCCACATACATAGGCCTCACATCCAAGTAGCGCTTTACACAAAGTTGTCCATTTATCCACTTTAAGACTGGGCCTATTTTTGACACTTGGTGTTTACAAGCTAAAATCATTTTTTTTGCTAGAAAACTACTTTGAACCCCCAAACATTATATATTTTATTTTAGCAGAGACCCTAGAGAATAAAATGGAGATCGTTGCAATATTTTTTATCACACCATATTTGCGCAGCAGTCTTCCAAATGCGATTTTTTTTGAAAAAAATTCACTTTCTCTAGCGCTCATCGACAGACGTAGTCCTCGGTGATACACCACCTTCGGGTTATGTTACCTCCGCAGGAGCAGGACTAGACAGGAAATTAAAAAGCTCTGGCCACACCCTAGGGGCAGTCCCAGAGGGTATATCCTCTCTCTCTCTCTGCCTCAGCAAATCAGTTATTTTCTGTCTAGTTAGGAGTAAGGACCTAGATACCTTGCTGGGATCTTAGGTCCTGGCAAGAAATTTTTTTCTAAAAGGATTTTTGGACAGCTTTTTTCTCCAGTGTTCCTGTGAGATCTTCAAGCAAGAAAGCTGAACTGGGCGACGGGCTGGATGTTGAGATCCGGTGGTCACCCCAGTTCAGCCTACGAGCGCGTGCAGGCCATAGCTCCGCGCTGAGTCGGCCGCGACAAAGTCCCATTAAAGGACTGAACCCGCGAGTTAAACGTCTCGCTGAAACGCCAAAGACCATGAGTCACGGCGTCTGTATCGGTCGACAGCCCTCCCGCCCCGGTGGAGAGGGGTACTGTCAGGAGTTGGTGCCCGCCTGGTTCCGGTATGGTGAGTAGTATGTTCCCCCTGTTTTCCCTGACGGGTTTTGTGGTGAACGCGGGCCCCTCTCTGTATGGTAAGAAAGAGTTTCTTTCTATCCTATAACATGTCACAAATCCTCCTACTTTGAGTGTGATTTTATGTGTGCAAAAGCCAGGAGGCTTGGTTTGGGAGCTAACAATCTATTGTATACATGTTTCAAAGATGTAATCTGTGGCATTCTGGGAATCTTATGGGTTAAGTATAAGCTACCTACCAGTCAGAAGCCATGGACATGTAGACTGCCTTCCAAGTCAGATCTCCAGCTAATAGCAGGCCTCCCGAACGGCCATGCGGTCCGCCAGGGCCGGTACCGCCAAACACGCCATATCCCCATGCAGAGAGAGTGTTGTGTGCCTGCAGCACACCGCTAGTCAGCACAGGCCGCCGCCATGTTTTTTGCTGGATCGCACGAGCCGCCATTTTGACGTAGCCTCGTGTCTCCAGCATGGGGGCGGCCATGTTTTAGGTGATTCTACACCTCGTGGAGCTTGGGGGAGGCGCCGGAAGGCGTACAGAGGGGCGGAGCCGCCTCCTTTCTTCCTGGGCAGCCAGCCAAAAGACTTCCTGTTTGTCTAAGACAGCGCTGTAAGCTGTTGCAGTTCAACTCTGAACATCAAGTGGTGAGCCTGGGGGTCTATCTCTCTCTCTCTCGATCGATAGGGATCCCTAGCAGGTAACACTAAGGGGTTTTTTGTGGCGCTGAGGGTCAAAAAAAAAAAAAAAAAAAAAAAAAAGTTTTTCTTTACTTTGAATTATATCATCCAGGAAGTAACTGGAGTTATTATGGACCCTGCCACACAGATTCCCCCACCTGTTTCCCTCGAGGGGGCCTCGGGACCCGCCGGTGTACAGAGTATAGAGTCATTTACAGCAATTTTGGAGTCTATGGTGGCTCGGGTGGAGGCGGCCTGTCAGGGACGGGGGTCAAGGAAGCGACCCCCGCCTACCCCTATACTATCTGACACCTCTGACTCTGATTCAGAGATGGTCACTGCAGTTGCAGGTTCCTCTGCAAGGGCTGCTATCCCAGGTAAAGCCCCCTCAGACAGTGAGGAGGACGCTTCTTCTCCTGCTATAATTCAGGAAGAAGCATTGGTGGACGCACTAGTTGTGGCAGTGCAAGAAACCTTAAAACTTGAGGCTTTACCGGCAGAGGCAACTGAAACAGAGAGGCCTTTTGGGACTAATAAGCCCATCAAGACGGCGAAGGCCTTTCCTGTACCTAAATGTTTTGGAAATCAGATTAAAGGAGAATGGGAACATTCTAAACGTACCTTTACTATTTCCAAGCGTATTGCTAGACGCTATCCGTTTGAGGAATCCATCATTAAGAAATGGACGGTACCACCAGTCGTGGATCCGCCTATTTCCAGGCTGAATAAAGCCACGGTTATTCCAGTGGAGGACACTTCGTCCTTTAAGGATCCGGTGGATCGAAAGATAGAAGCGGAGTCCCGCACTATCTTTTCTCTGATAGGGTCAGCATTTAGACCAGTAATTGTTATTGGTCTAGTTTCCCAGACACTTACAGAATGGGCGAAGATGGTACGCCAAGATCTTAGGGGAAAAGATATTCCCCAGGAGACATCTGATTTGATAGAACAGATCATACAAGGGCTACGGTTTATCTGTGACGCAGCCTTGGACACTACTCCCTTGTTAGGGCATGCATCTAAGTTAGCAGTGATCCTCAGACGTGTGCTGTGGTTAAAATGCTGGTCAGCTGACCTAGGTTCCAAAAAGACTTTGACCAATCTCCCTTTCCAGGGGAATCGTCTATTTGGAGCCAACCTAGATGAAATCATTAAGGATGCCACCGGGGGCAAGAGTACTTTTTTACCACAGGCTGCAAAAGCTAAGGAACCTCGCAACAAGCGAGGACCTTTCTTTACCGCCCATAAAGGACGCCCGGCTGGTACTTCCGGGAAAGGCAAGACTCCTCCAGGAGGGTTCAAGAAGGGCTGGTCGGACAAGCAGAGGACCAACCCAGCCAAACCCGAAGTAAAGGAGTACACAGCCTGAAGGTGCGCCCCCACCCAATTTCAGGGTGGGGGGACGTTTTCACCGGTATTCAGGACATTAGATCGAGCATCAACCACTACTACCGGTGCGATTCTTCCCTTCCAACATTTAAGTACAGGAAGCGGTAGTTACCGTTCCCTGTATAGATCTTTTCCTTTACCCTTTCCTAAGATTAGTCCCGATACCTCACAGGAATCGGATCTGATTGACCAGATAGGCCAAGTAGCCTCTAGTCGGGTGACTTCGGTCCCTGAGGTTCAACCAGAAAAGATCACCTTGCCTGATAACTATCAGGTATCTGATAAATGTGTGGGAACAGAAAACGACCAGACTTTCTCGGATGGTCGGGGCCAGATACCTCTAGGGACGCCTGGTTCAGATCCAATCAGCGCCAGTGGTCCTAGAAATTCTAGGCTGGCCTCTTCAAGCCGGCCTGGCCGACTTGGACAGGTTAGTCGCAGACGTTCCGTGGGAACTTCGTCTCAGGGAGTGTCTGTAGTCTCAAGGACCTATTTACCTTCGTGCTTTACAGTCGCTGGTTTTAATGGCCTGGCCATTGAGACCCAAGTACTGAAGGACAGAGGTTTGTCTACTTCTGTCATTCCTACCCTTATTAAAGCAAGGAAAGCGACTTCCAGCAAAGTCTATTATCACATGGAAGACTTATATTGCGTGGTGCGAATCTTTAGGATTTCCTCCACGTACCTATTCGGTGTCTCGAATATTGGCCTTTTTGCAACAAGGGGTTGAGCAGAAGCTAGCCTTGAGCACCATCAAGGGTCAAGTTTCAGCATTAGCAATCTTCTTTCAGAAACCTTTAGCTACCAAATCCTTGGTGCGGAATTTCATCCAGGGGGTGCGGCACCTGGCTCCTCCAGTCCGCGCGCCCTTACCGCCCTGGGATCTTAATTTGGTTTTGTCGGTTCTACAGAAACCTCCCTTTGAAAACATCAGGGAGATTCCCTTGCTTACTTTATCCCAGAAGGTGGTCTTCTTGGTGGCTATTACTTCTGCTCGCAGGGTGTCAGAACTGGCTGCATTATCATGCCAGTCCCCATACCTAGTGATTCATAGGGATAAGGTAGTACTTCATCCTAAGCCATCTTTTCTTCCTAAGGTGGTTTCAGATTTTCATCTGAATGAAGATATTGTACTACCTTCCTTGTGTCCTCAGCCCAAGCATCATCGGGAACATGCGTTGCATTCCTTAGATGTGGTTCGGGCAATCAGGGTATACCTGAAAGCTACGGAATCATTCCGTAAGACGGATTCACTTTTTGTGATCACGGATGGGCCCAGAAAGGGTTTGCCTGCATCTGCCGCGACCATTGCCAAATGGATTAGACAAACGGTGGTACAGGCTTATTCTATTAAGGGTCAGAGTCCTCCGTTCCCTGTTAGGGCGCACTCCACTCGAGCGCTCAGTACTTCCTGGGCCTTTCGCCATCAGGCGTCAGTGGTCCAGGTATGTAAGGCGGCCACTTGGTCGTCGGTACATACCTTTACTAAATTCTATAAAATTGATGTGACGGCATCGGCGGATGCCTCATTTGGCCGCAAGGTTTTGCAGGCCGCAATTTGAGGAGACCGGTGGTCTACCTCGAGGGTTTTTTTCTGTTTGAAAAATTTTTTTGTTGAGTCTCATCATTAAGGATGAGCATTGTAAACTTCTAGTTGGCACCGGTTGGGCCTTCTAGATTGGGATTTGATTTCCATTTTCCCACCCCTCAGTTGTGATACTGCTCTGGGACGTCCCGAAGGTGGTGTATCACCGAGGACTACGTCTGTCGATGAGCGCTAGAGAAAAATGGATTTTTGTAAAATCTTACCGTAAAATCCTTTTCTCTTAGCTCATCGACAGACGTAGTCCCCGCCCCTCTGTTTTGGAGTTGGGTTGGGTTAAATTCTCTAAGCACTGCTTTTTCACATAACTGATTTGCTGAGGCAGAGAGAGAGAGGATATACCCTCTGGGACTGCCCCTAGGGTGTGGCCAGAGCTTTTTAATTTCCTGTCTAGTCCTGCTCCTGCGGAGGTAACATAACCCGAAGGTGGTGTATCACCGAGGACTACGTCTGTCGATGAGCTAAGAGAAAAGGATTTTACGGTAAGATTTTACAAAAATCCATTTTTTTTGAACTAAAAAATAAGAAAACAGTAAATTTAGCACAATTTTTTTCCATAATGTGAAAGATAATGTTACGCCGAGTAATTAGATACCCAACATGTCATGCTTCAAAATTGCGCATGCTCACAGAATGGCGCCAAACATTGGTACTTAAAAATCCCCATAGGCAACATTTTAAAAATTTCTGCAGGTTACTAGCTTAGAGTTACAGAGGAGGTCTAGGGCTCAAATTATTGCACTCGCTCTAACGATCGCGGCGATACCTCACATGTATAGTTTGAACACCGTTTACATATGTGGGCGGGACTTGCGTATGCGTTTGCTTCTGCGCGTGAGCTAACGGGGACAGGGCGCTTTAATTTTTTTTTTTTTTTTTTTTCCTATTTATTTTATTTATTATTTTTTTATTTTTACACAGTTAAAAAAAAAAAAAATGTTTTGATCATTTTTATTCCTATTACAAGGAATGTAAACATCCCTTGTAATAGAAATAGGCATGACAGGTCCTCTTTATTGTGAGATCTGGGGTCAAAAAGACCTCACACCTCACAACTACACTAAAAAAGAAAAAAAAAAAAAAAAATTGTTGAAAGAGGAAAAAAAAAAGCAAAAAAAAAAAAGCGGCCCTTTAAACCGGTTGCTAGGCAACGTCTTTTGACGTAGCTCCGGTCCTCCAAGACCATAGAGTTGAGTGAGGGCCATCTTGCCCTCACTCGACTTCCTGTCTCTGAGGATCCGGGACCGGATAGTTTTCCCCGCTGCCGGCGGGTCCGGTAAGCTGGGAAAACGTCTGGGACGCGGCAGGAGGGGGGGGGGGGCACCTCTTCCCCTGCACCGTAAGGGTAATTCCGCGGCGAATCCGCAACTGGGACCACCCTTATCTGAAAGCCGACCGCCCGCCGTTTCAAAAAATACCGGGGTTATGGGGGCTATCTGCTGCCATAACCCCAGTATTTAGCTTTTAATGGCCGACGCATATAGTCGTTAGGCGGTCAGTAAGTGATTGCATGTATATGGCAAACCGGTGACGATGACTGACGGGGTGACAGGTGACGATGACTGACGGGGTGACAGGTGACGATGACTGATGGGGTGACAGGTGATGATGATTGATGAGGTGACAGGTGACGATGATTGATGGGGTGACAGGTGACGATGATTGATGAGGTGACAGGTGATGATGATTGATGGGGTGACAGATGACGATGATTGATGGGGTGACAGATGACAGTCACTGACGGGGTGACATGTGACGATGATTGATGGGGTGACAAGTGACGATCACTGATGGGGTGTCAAGTGACGATGACTGATGGGGTGACAGGTGACGATGACTGATGGGGTGACAGGTGACGGTGATTGATGGGGTGACAGGTGACGGTGATTGATGGGGTGACAGGTGACGGGCGATGGTCACTGATGGGTGACAGGTGACGGGCGATGGTGCACGGCGGTACTGATGGCAGTCTCGGGTGACCGGTGAACTTTAGGCTACGTTCACATGTGAGCGTAGCGATCGCGGGCAGAATCACTGCGATTCTGCCCGTGATCCAGAAATCATTGCAAATGGCGGGACGCCTGTGCATTGCCCGTGATTTGCAATAGCACCCCAAACGCTGTGCGATTTTGCTGCGATTTCCGCCTGCCGAATCGCGGTAACATCACGCAAACAACGCATGACGCTCCAAAGAAACTCTTGTACCTTTTTTGGGCGTCATGCGATGTTTGCGCGATGTTACCGCGATTCGGCAGGCGGAAATGGCGGCAACATCGCACAGCGTTTGGGGTGCTATTGCAAATCACGGGCAACGCACAGGCGTCCCGCGATTTGCAATGATTTCCGGATCGCGGGCAGAATCGCTGTGATTCTGCCTGCGATCGCTGCGCTCACATGTGAACGTTATGGGTGTCAATTTCTGGGCACTGATGAGGTGACTGTTGGGTGACAGGTGACATTGGGGGGGGCTGAGGACTGTGGGGGGACCTTTATTAGTGTGATTTTTACTTTTTACATGTGTACAGAGCAGTAACTCACTATTTCTAGCTCTTCTCCCCTCATACTGGAAACTGTATGATTGGAGAAGAGCTAGTAACAGTCAGTTACTGCTCTTTGTTTACATTTTGTGATCGGCTGTGAATGGATTCACAGCCGATCACATAGTAAACAGTCACTGTCAGTGACTGTTTACTACTGCCGGTGACAGCTGTGTTCCTACGGAACACAGTGCCACCGACATGACCGCGCTGCGCGCTCCCGATCGCGCATGCGCGGTCATCTGGTGGGCGCCTTCATTGTGATCGGCTGTGTCATTGGAACACAGCCGATCACGTGGGAAACAGCCACGCCCATTGGCTGTTTCCCCCCTGTCGGTGATGGGGGGTGTCCCGGGGACACCCCGACACCGACAGTGCAGGGCGGCGTGCACGCGATCGCGCGCCTGCCCTGCTTAAAGTGCCGCCGTCATATGACGGCGGCCCAGGATAATGGTCGCTCCGCTCCGCCGTCATATGACGGCGGGCGGGCGGCAAGCGGTTAAACAAAAAAAGAGCGTCAATACTGAAAAAAAAAAAAAAAAAAAATTTTCACATTCTGCTATAACATTCCCAAAAAAAAAAAAAAGTTTTATCCTTTCAGGCCAATTCGTTTTCTGCTACATATTTTTGGTAAAAAAAAAAAAATCCCAATAAGCGTATTTTGGTTGGTTTGCACAAAAGTTATCACGTCTACAAACTAGGGGAAAGCTTTGTCATTTTTATTTCTTTTACTAGTAATGGCAGTGATCTGTGATTTCTAGCGGGATTGCAGCAGACAGATCGGACCCCTAACTGATACTTTTGGGGGGACCAGTGACATTACTAGAGTAATCAGTGTGTATTTTTAACACTGTCACTGTAATAATGACACTGGCAGGGAAGGGGTTAACAAAGTGGTGATCAAAGGGTTAAGTGAGAGCCTAGGGGGAGTGTATTCTAACTGTATGGGGGGGAGGGACTTGTGAAATGACCATAGAGACATGTGATCCTATATAGAAGGATCACAGGGGCTCTGTGATCATTCCAGAGAGAAGAACGGTCAGCTGTGTTTACAACATCCGACCGTTCTTCTCTCTCAGCAGGGAGCGATCGCAGGTGGCAATCGTGGATCAGCTTCCCTGCTGCCTAGTGGGGGTGGAAGTACGCTGCGCGCTTGCGCCCCCCCAGCACCATGCTGTGTTTACAATAGCTGACCATGCATCTCTCTCAGCGGGGAGCGATCGCAGGTGGCAATCGTGGCCATCGGTCCTGTGGATTGGCTTCCCTGCTGCCTAGTGGGGGGTGGGAGTACGCCGCCGCGCGCTCGCCCCCCCTCCAGCACCATGATGTGTTTACAATAGCTGACCATCTCTCAACGGGGAGTGATCGCGGGTATCAGGAGGCAATCGCGGCCATCGGTTCCGTGGATCAGCTTCCCTGCTGTCTAGTGGGGGTTGGAGTGCGTCGCGGGCGGTGTGCGCTCGCCCCCTAGCCCCACCGACCCCCTACGTTGTTTCGCGCAGCCGAGCCAGCCTGCCGCAGTAAAACTGGCGGGCGGTGGACAAGCGGTTAAATAAATTCCTGAAAGTCTTCTATATCTGTGTCTGTGAATATTGGGAGCAGCTTTATATAAACCACTTGCTAATGTTTGATTATGAAATTTCAGAGAAGATTTATTTTCTCTGAGCGGCTGGTTTTGTATATCGGGAATGTGAGCTGCTCCTCGGAGAAGAAGCTGACGAGCTTCAACAGGAATTTTATATGATAAACTTTATAAAGACTGCGGCCTCCGACTCTTGAGCTGCATTTTATACTCCTTCCATAAATTCCTACCTTCCCTCTGGAGGCCTTGGCCTACCTCAGAAATCTGCACGGGGTTACCGCTGCTGTTGCAAAATTTCCTGAGAACTTCAGAAATACTAACTGAGATGGAAATGGGCCAATATTCCAGATAAGGACAAATCTAGAACAGTAGTCACTCCCCGTGTCTCTCTAGTTACTGCAACCAACATAGTTAGGTCTACAGACAGCTGGAACGCCTTGATTTCGGCTTCCCAGATCTGCTATACTATGATACATAAGGGACCATTCTCAGAACTACAGGTCCCTCTCAAAAAATGAGCATATTGTGATAAAGTTCATTATTTTCTGTAATGTACTGATAAACATTAGACTTTCATATATTTTAGGTTCATTACACACAACTGAAGTAGTGCTTAATATTGATGATTTTGGCATACAGCTCATGAAAACCCAAAATTCCTATCTCAAAAAATTAGCATATCATGAAAAGGTTCTCTAAACGAGCTATTAACCTAATCATCTGAATCAACTAATTAACTATAAACACCTGCAAAAGATTCCTGAGGCTTTTAAAAACTCCCAGCCTGGTTCATTACTCAAAACCGCAATCATGGGTAAGACTGCCGACCTGACTGCTGTCCAGAAGGCCATCATTGACACCCTCAAGCAAGAGGGTAAGACACAGAAAGAAATTTCTGAACGAATAGGCTGTTCCCAGAGTGCTGTATCAAGGCACCTCAGTGGGAAGTCTGTGGGAAGGAAAAAGTGTGGCAGAAAACGCTGCACAAGGAGAAGAGGTGACCGGACCCTGAGGAAGACTGGGGAGAGGGAAATGCCAAAATGCCTGAAGTCCAGTGTCAAGTACCCACAGTCGGTGATGGTCTGGGGTGCCATGTCAGCTGCTGGTGTTGGTCCACTGTGTTTTATCAAGGGCAGGGTCAATGCAGCTAGCTATCAGGAGATTTTGGAGCACTTCATGCTTCCATCTGCTGAAAAGCTTTATGGAGATGAAGATTTCATTTTTCAGCACGACCTGGCACCTGCTCACAGTGCCAAAACCACTGGTAAATGGTTTACCGACCATGGTATTACTGTGCTCAATTGGCCTGCCAACTCTCCTGACCTGAACCCCATAGAGAATCTGTGGGATGTTGTGAAGAGAAAGTTGAGAGACGCAAGACCCAACACTCTGGATGAGCTCAAGGCCGCTATTGAAGCATCCTGGGCCTCCATAACACCTCAGCAGTGCCACAGGCTGGTTGCCTCCATGCCACGCCGCATTGAAGCAGTCATTTCTGCAAAAGAATTCCTGACCAAGTATTGAGTGCATAACTGAACATAATTTTTTGAAGGTTGCCTTTTTTGTATTAAAACACTTTTCTTTTATTGGTCGGATGAAATATACTAATTTTTTGAGATAGGAATTTTGGTTTTTCATGAGCTGTATGCCAAAATCATCAATATTAAAACAATAAAAGACTTGCACTACTTCAGTTGTGTGTAATGAATCTAAAATATATGAAAGTCTAATGTTTATCAGTACATTACAGAAAATAATGAACATTATCACAATATGCTAATTTTTTGAGAGGGACCTGTATATCACTTGTTTGTTACCCTAATAAGCATTCTTATTGCCAGGGCTTTTTTTTCCCTCAGAGAATAGGCGCAGGAACTCCTACCTTCCAAGTCACCCTTTGGCTCTGCCCTCTACCCACCTCCAAGCACCCTCCCTTGGTTCCCCCACCTACGCAGTGGCGGCTGGTGCTCGGTAATTCTGGGGGGGGGCAGTAAACTAATGCGCACCCCCCCCCCCAGTCAGTCGGATCAGTTAGGCGACACGTTACCTCCTCCTGTCCAAGCCGGGGAGTGCTGGATGGCGGAGCCGCTGTCCTCCTCCAGCCGTGTCTCTTCTGCCTCTTCCTGGCCATTAAGATCCCTTCTCCTTTTGGCCAATTGGGAAAGGGGTCTCACAACCCTCTTCCTGATTCGCTGGGAGGAGAGTCAGTGTGACAATAGGGAATATTCGCTATTGTCACACTACTGGGTGGGCTCAGGGCGCAGTGCTCTGCGCCCCGAGCCCACCCTTTTTTGAAGCCTATTAGAGCCTCTGGCTCTAATCAGGTGCTTCAAAAAAAAAAAAAAAAATCCCCATTGGAATCCATACATCCGGCACCCTGCATGTAGATTAGGGAGCCAGATGCATGGATGGGGGGGTGGTGCCCCCAATAGACGGGATGCCCCTGCACCTACCAGTACCATCCCTTTGATAAGAGTACAGAACCAAGTATCCATACAGTGATGGAGGAGGTGGTGAGCTGAAAGCTATTCAGTCGAAGGGATTGAATGAGGACTCGAGGGCATACAATGCGATTGGAGAAGAATTATTTTAACCTCAGGCAACGTGGGGGGTTCTTTACGGTTAGGGCTACAAGATTGTGGAATTCTCTACCACAAGAGGTGGTTTCTGCGGGAAGTATGGTGGCTTTCAAAAGACTCTTAGACGTACATCTCAAGGATCAGAACATTCAGGGCTATGTGAGATGATTACGGCCACACACACCTACACAGGTTGAACTGGATGGACTATTGTCTTTATTCAACCTCACCTACTATGTAACTAAAAAAAGTATCATTTTGTGGTATTAAGTAATGTGTATGGAATGTGTTAATAATAACAAGAAAAGCAGTAAAGTAGATCCCCTGTAGCTAGCAACAATGAACTCCCAACAGCCAGCATGAATAGACCCTCCAGCAGCCAGCTTCAAAAGACCCCTCCCTCAGCAGTAGATCCCTACCCAGCAATGATTGACCCTCCAGAAACTTAAGGCCCACCCACAGCAATTATAGATCCCCCTCCAGCAACTATAAAGCCGACATAAATAGACTCACATTTAACCCCTTGATCACCCACAGTGTTAACCCCTTCCCTGCCAGTGTTATTATTACAGTAACAGTGCATATTTACTGGTCCCCCCCCAAAAGTGTCAAAAATGTCAGTTAGGGGTCCAATCTGTTTGCTGTAATGGCGCAGTCCCTAAAAAAAAAAAAAAAAAATATTGCAGATTGCCGCCATTGCTAGTAAAAAAAAAACAATAAAAATGACAAATCTTTCCAGTAGTTTGTAGACACAATACATTTTGCGCAAACCAATCAAAATACGCTTATTGCATATTTTACCAAAAAATATGTAACAGAAAACAAATTGGCCTAAAATGTTAAATTTAGATTTTTTTTTTTTAATTTTTTTTTTTTTTTGGGAATGTAATATAGCAGAATCTGAAAAATATTGTTTTTTATTTTCAGAATTGTGGCTCTTTTTTTGTTTATAGCGCAAAAAAAAAAATCGCACAGGTGATCAAATACCACCAAAAGAAAGCTCTATTTGTGGGAAACAAAAAAGGACATCAATTTTATTTGGGTACAGCGTCACACGACCGCACAATTGTCCGTTAAAGTAATGCAGTGCCGAATCGCAAAATATGGTCTGGTCATTAAGGGGGAAAATCCTTCCAGTCCAGAAGTGGTTAAATAGTTTGCTGCCAAAGTTATAGCGTTTAAATCTATGGGATAGATTCGTGGACTTTTTTGTTTTTGTTTTTATTAGTAATAAGATTTTTAGCAGGACTGCGATATTGCGGCGGACAAATCTGACACTAAAGCCCCGTACACACGCGTCGAAAATTGGCAGGGAATTTTCGGCCAATGTCCGATCGGACGATTTTCGGCTTGTTAGTATGATGCTTCCGACAACCAACTCCGACTTTTCGGCCGAAAAAAATCCTGGTGTGCAGACTATAAAATTTTTGTTGGCCGTCACCACAACGGCCGATTTTCAGTCAGTCCGTACAGATTTCGACAGGGAAAAATCTGATGAGCAAGACTGGGCATGCTCAGAGAAGAAAAAACACAAAGAAAACAAACCAACACATGACATCACTTCTGAAGTAGAATTTTGTTGGCTGAGAAAACCAACAAAACACAACTTGGACAAAAGTCGGACGATCGGTCGGCCGATAATCGTTGCGTGTGTACGAGGCTTTAGGCCCCTTTCACACATACCGTCTGTCAGTTTTTCATCCATCTGTTGACGGATTAAAGAGGGACATCAATGCATCTCTATGGAAAAAATATATATATAAATGCATACACATCCGTATACATACAAATATACATCCGTTTTTATCTGCTTCCGTCATCATCCGTTATTTTTTTTTTAACGGCTCTATTTTTCATCCATTAAAAAAAACGGATCAGATGACAAACTAATCACAAAAAACGTGACTGAACTGATGAAATGAACAGTCCGTATGTGTGAAGGGGGCCTAAGTGACAATTTTTGGGGACCAGTGACAATAATACAGTGATCAGTGCTTAATAATATGCACTGTTACTGTATAAATGACACTGGCAGGGAAGGGGTTAACATCAGGGGCGATCAAGAGGTTAAATGTGCTCCTAGGGAGTGCTTTCTAACTGTGGGGGGAGTGGACTGACTGCAGGAAGAGAGAGATTGGTGTTCCTGATTAGAAGGGACACAGGATCTCTCTCTTCCTGTCTGACAGCTGTCTACCTTATTTACATAGTCAGACGGCCATTCTTGACCTTGACGCAAAAATCACGTACGTGTTCATAATTTTGCGCTTAAGGGCCGCAGTATATGTACGGTGGCCAGTCCTTAAAGCGGAGTTCCAGCCAATCACTCACCTGTGCAACGGTCCAGCGATGCGGCCGCCCGAAGCCTCGATCCTCTCCCTCGGCATCACTGCTGTGGGCACCCGGCTGTGACAGTTTGCGGCTTCACAGTCGGGTACCCACTGTGCATGCGCGAGTCGCGCTGCGCGTCTTGATTGGCCGGCAATCTTCTGGGACCTCTGACGTGTCCCAGAAGATTGCAGGGAGGGAGGGGGAGACGAGAACTTCTGTTCAGGGTGCCGCGGCGCTCCGAGCGGAAGTGGGAGCGGGTACCTGTCAAAACTAGGTACCCGCTCCCCCCCCCCCCAAAAAAATGACATGCCAAATGTGGCATGTCAGGGGGTCAGGACTCCCTAAAGCGGAAGTTCCAATTTTGGGTGGAACTCCACTTTAAGTTGTTAAATACCCCATTGAAAATGTTTTGTCATATCTGAAGTTGCAACTTCATTGGATTGGGCGTACAAAGGTTGGAATCACTGTCAGATTTTTATTACTGCCGGCTTCCTCAATGGAAGGAATCCCCCCCCCCCCCCCTTCCAAAAAAAAAAATGTTGGCTGAAGTGAATAATGAGCTAATTGATCGTTTTCGAATTGAATCTTGGCTGTAGTGAATGGGCTGGGCACTTGTACGGCGCGGACGGACATTGTTCAATGGAAAGAGCCATTACAAAGCACACAGGCTGATGGAGCTTTGCTGAACTCGTATAACACAGTCACTGCCCTATAAATAATCCTAACTGCGGAAATGGCTGTTCCCATTCCATGCTTCTCACACAGGTGTGTTTTCTCTGTGACAGGGTCTCTTTAACCACTTAAAGTGGAGTTCCACCCTATTTTTATACTTACCTCCATCTTCTCGCTCCGGGTCACCTGAAAAAGAAATAGATAATCGCATATTTTTTTTTTTTTTTACTTACCTCGTAGCGAAGAAAATATACTTACCTTACTTCCTTCTTCCTCCTTCCTCGGCCGCGGCCCGTCGTCACTTCCTGGCTCTGCAATGATTCCTGGGAGCTGGACGTCATAGCTCCCAGGAATCATTGCGCCTGCACCGTGCCCGACGTCAGTTCCGGGTCGCGCGCGTCATCCCCTTCTAAACAGCTTCTGGGCATGCCCAGAAGCTGTGGAGGGATGACGCGCGCGACCCGGAAGTGACGTCTGGACCGGCGCAGAGCATCGTGGGACCAAAGAAGGCGGAAGAAGACGCCGAAGAGGACGCGCTGGCTTCAAGCTGCCCACATCTGAGATGGCAGCGCTGGACAAGACGTTTGCAAGGTAAGTATTTGTCCTAACAGGTAAGTGCAACCCGGGACAGATCAGAGGCTAGCCATTGTGGAATGCACTAGCCCTGACTGTCCCGGGGGTATTAAAAAAAAAAAAAAAAAAAATCCAGGGTGGAACTCCGCTTTAAGGACTGGGTCTATTTCTGACTCTTGGTGTTTACAAGCTAAAATCAGTTTTTTTTTTTTTTTTATTACTAGAAATCTACTTGGAACCCCCAAACATTATATATATATATATATATATATATATATATATATATATATATATATATAATTTTTTTTTTTTAGCAGAGACCCTAGCGAATAAAATGGAGATCATTGCAATATTTTTTATCACACCGTATTTGCGCAGCGGTCTTCCAAACGCAATTTATTTTTTGGAAAAAATGAACTTTTTTTAATTAAAGAATAAGAAAACAGTAAAGTTAGCCCACTTTTTATATTGTGAAAGATAATGTTACACCGAGTAAATAGATACCCAACATGTCATGCTTCAAAATTGCGCACGCTCGTGGAATGGCGACAAACATTGGTACTTAAAAATCCCCATAGGCGACAAAATTTAACATTTCTACAGGTTAGAGTTACAGAGAAGGTCTGGGGCTCACATTAACGATTGCAGCGATACCTCACATGTGGGGTGTGAACATTGTTTACATATGTGGGCGGGACTTGCGTAAGTATTCGCTTCTGCGCGAGAGCTAACGGGGACAGGGCGCTTTAATTTTTTTTTTCCTATTTATTTATTATTTTTTATTTTTACACATTTTTTTTAACCACTTTAAGAGCGGGCCTATTTTTGACACTTGGTGTTAACAAGCTAAAATCTGTTTTTTGTTTTTTTTTTTGCTAGAAAACTACTTAGAACCCCCAAACATTATATATATTTTAGTAGAGACCCTAGAGAATAAAATGGAGATCGTTGCAATATTGTTTATCACATTGTATTTGCGCAGCGGTCTTCCAAATACAATTTTTAAATAAAAAAATAAGAAATCACTAAAGTTAGCCCAATTTTTTCCATAATGTGAAAGATAATGTTATGCCGAGTAAATAGATACCCAACATGTCATGCTTCAAGATTGCGCACGCTCGCGGAATGGCGACAAACTTTGGTACTTAAAAATCTCCATAGGCGACATTTTAAAAATTTCTACAGGTTACCAGCTTAGAGTTACAGAGGAGGTCTGGGGCACAAATTATTGCTCTCGCTCTAACGATCGCAAAGATACCTCACATGTGTGGTTTGAACACAGTTTACATATGGTGATGGTGAGGCGGGACTTGCGTATGCGTTCGCTTCTGTGCACGGGCTAACGGGGACAGGGCGCTTTAATTTTTTATTTTTTTTCCTATTTATTTTATTTTTTAATTTTTTATTTTTACAGTTTTTTTAAAAACCTTTTTTTTATCATTTTTATTCCTATTACAAGGAATGTAATCATCCCTTGTAATAGAAATAAGCATGACAGGACTTCTTTATTGTGAGACCTCACTCCTCACAACTACACTGAAAAAGGAAAAAAAATGGCTGATAAAAAATTGGCTCTTTAAACCGGTTGCTAGAAGAAGACGTATGACGTCACTCTGGTCCTCCAAGACCATAGAGTTGAATGGGGGCCATCTTGCCCTCACTTGACTTCCTGCCTGTGAGGAGCACGGACTGGATCGTTTTCCCCGCTGCCAGCAGGTCTGGTAAGCGGGGAAAACGACCGGGAGGGGGGGCACCTCTTCCGCCGCACCGTAATGGTGATCCCACTGCGAATCCACCGCTGGAACCACCCTTATCTGAAAGAGGACCGCCCGCCGTTTCGTAAAATACCGGGGTTATGGCAGCTACGTAAATCGAGGGCGGGCGGGCGGTCGGTAAGTGGTTAAAGCCCCGCCCATACTATGAGAAAATCAAAAGACAAATTCCGTACGAGGAACGATCGATCGATTTTTATATAGTGTGTACACCACTTGTGACATTCGATTCCGACTTTGAAAATTGAATTTTCGAAGGTACAAACTCCAAAATGTTTCCGGTATGAGAACAGAACGAACGATTTTTATTTAACCACATGTTGATCAGCTGCCTATATACGACAGCAGCTTCCCGCGAATCGCCATACCTGTACGGCGGTCCGCTGGAGCGCCAACGGGGAAGCCGATCCACGGGGCCAACAGCTGCGATTGCCGCCGGGCACCCGCGATCGTTCCCCGTGGAGAGAGAACGACGGTCTGCTGTTGTAAACACGGCAGACCGTTGTTCTCTCAGCAATCATTGCAGCGCTCCTCCTATTTAGGATCACAGGTCTCTGTATTGATTTTACAAGCCCATCCCCCTCACAGTTAGAAAACACCCCCTAGGCCAGTGATGGAGAACCTTGGCACCCCCAGATGTTTTGGAACTATCTTTCCCATGATGCTCAACTACACTGCAGAGTGCATGAGCATCATGGGAAATGTAGTTCTAAAACATCTGGGGTGCCAAGGTTTTCCATCTTTCCCTTAGGGGCGAGCAAAGGGTTAAGTGTGAGCCTAAGTTATCCCCTTCCCTGCCAGTGTCATTATTACAGTAACAGAGCATATTTATAGCACTGATTACTGTAGTAATGTCACTGATCCCCCCAAAAGTGTCAAAAATGTCACTTAGGGGTCCAATCTGTCCGCCGCAATGTAGCAGTCCTGCTAAAAATCGCAGATCGCCGCCATTACTAGTAAAAAAAAAAAAACATTAAAAATGACAAAAATCTTTCCCCTAGTTTGTAGACGCGATAACCTTTGCACAAACCAATCAAAATACTCTTATTGCAATTTTTTTTTTTTACCAAAAATATGTGGCAGAAAACAAATTGGCCTAAAATAATTTTAAAAAATTTGATTTTTAATTTTTGGGGGGGGGGGGGAATTTTATATAGCAGAATGTGAAAAATATAGCTTTTTTCAGAATTGTCGCATTTTTTTGTTTATAGCGCAAAAAAATAAAAATTGCACAGGTGATCAAATATCACCAAAAGAAATCTCTATTTGTGGGGAAAAAAGGACCTCAATTTTATTTGGGTACAGCGTCGCACGACTGCGCAATTGTCCGTTAAAGCAATGCAGTGCTGAATCACAAAAAATGGCCTGGTCATTAAGGGGGGCAAATCCTTCCGGTCCATAACTGGTTAATGTTTACTATTTTCATACGATTTTTGTTCAAGAAATATCAGATAGGAAAGAACAACAAATAACAAAAAAAAAGCTTTTGTCGTACGAGAATTTTCGTACAATATTTCTTTCTTTCTTTGGGTCCAACTTGCTGTGAAACATCATGGCGGATCGTTCGCCCCGATTTTCTTATAGTGTGTACTGCACACCTAAAGTGATTGTAAACTATCACCTTCTAAAATACCTTAGAAATAAATGGCAAAATATTTTTGTATAGATATTAAAAAAACAAAAAAAACATTATAAATACATTTTTTTCTTTTTTTATAAGTGTTCATATTCCCTCTGTTCTCAGCTGCATAAGAGCTGGGGGAGGGGAAACAGCAGGACACTGAGCTTCCCGGTGAATGGCTCTGCAGCGGGGATGTGTCAGTACATGTCTGATAATTGGAGGAGAGCAGGCACAGCTAGAGAACTGACCACGATGTGCTCTCATGCTTAGTGTGGTCAGTTTTTTTTTTTTTTAAATTAGGAAAGCAGAGGGAATGGCAAGGAAGCAATACAAAAAGAACAGATGACTTCCTCATTACATGGTACAGCGGCCACATATCAGGAATATGAAGTGATGGGGTAACAAACACTTTAACCGATTGCCGACCGCCGCAAGTACATATACTGCGGCGGTCAGCCCTGTGCAGGTAAATTGACATATGGGTGCGTCACTCGCCTGCGAGCCAATAGGGGGTGAGCGCGCGCCGCCGGAGGCGCGCCCCCGCTCATTCACTGTGATCCCCGCACGTGTGACCGGCGGACCCGATGTCCGCCGGTCACTCGCGATCGTCAGGTACAGAGGGAGAAAGGCAGGCGGCTAATGTAAACAAAGCCACCTGTCATTCTCCCCTGTGTAAGTGCAGAGATCATACAGTCCTGCTATGTAGGATTGTATATCTCTGTAGGTACACAAACAGCCACACCCCATAACAGTTAGAAGCACGCCCCTAGGGACACACTTAACCCCTACATCTCCAATAAAGTTAACCCCTTCCCTGCCAGTGTACTTTTACAGTAACAGTGCATATGTATAGCACTGATTATTGTAGTAATGTCACTGGTACCCCCAAAAGTGTCAAAAATGTCAGTCAAGGGTCCAATCTGTCCGCCGCAATGTCGCAGTCCCACAAAAAAAAAAATCGCAGATCGCCGCCATTACTCGTTAAAAAAAAAAAAACAATAAAAATGACAAAAATCTTTCCCGTAGTTAGTAAACGCAATAACTTTTGTGCAAACCAATCAAAATACGCCTATTGCGATTTTTTTTTTACCAAACATATGTAGCAGAAAACAAATTGGCCTAAAATGTTAAAAAATGTTGATTTTTACATTTTTTTGGGGGAATTTCATATAAAAAAAATGTAAAAAAATATTGTTATTTTTGCAAAATTTACGCTCTTTTTTTTGTTTATAGCGCAAAGAGTAAAAATCGCACAGGTGATCAAATACCACCAAAAGAAAGCTCTGTTTGTGGGAAAAAAAGGATGTCAAATTTGTTTAGGTACAGCGTCGCACGACCGTGCAATTGTCCGTTAAAGTCACGCAGTGCCGAATCGCAAAATAGGGCCTGGTCAGGAAGGGGGTAAAATCTTCCGGGGCTTAAGTGGTTAAGGCTGGGTTCACATTAGGGATCGACTGATTATTGGCAAAGCCGATATATCGAGGGCCGATCTGCACTTGCCCCGATATATTGGAATCGGCCCCAGAGGTTACCGATATTGCCCATATCTCGGGAAAGTGCTGTACCGGAGTGATGCCTGCAGCTAGAGGCATCACCCCGGTACCGGCGTCCATAGCCAACGGGCGGCTGTCTTGTAACGACAACCGATGCAACGGAGAAGCCGCTCGGCTGTCATTACAAGGAGCGGGAGGGGACGTCCCCCCCCCCTCCCGCCGCCTTCTGCGGCAGCGTTTAGATGCAATATACAGTTGTGCTCATAAGTTTACATACCCTAGCAGAATTTATGATTTCTTGGCTATTTTTCTGAGAATATGAATGATAACACAAAAACTGTTCTTTCACTCATGGTTAGTGTTTGGCTGAAGCCATTTATTATCAATCAACTGTGTTTACTCTTTTTATATCATAATGACAACAGAAACTACCCAGACGACCCTGATCAAAATTTGGTGATTTTGGTCTGATAACATGCACACAAGCTGACACAAAGGGGTTTGAATGGCTATTAATCACTTCCCGCCCGACCTATAGGCAAATGACGGCGGGAAGGTGGTTACATTACCCTGACCGGACGTCATATGATGGCGGCAGGAGAACACGCACAGCGGCGATCAGTGATGCAGTCTGACACACCGCATCTCCGATCTGGGTAAAGAGCCTATGATGTAGGCTCTTTACCATGTGATCAGCTGTGTCCAATCACAGCTGGTCACATAGTAAATAGGAAGTGCCGTTGATCGGCTTTCCTCAGTTCGTGCCTGACAGGCACGAGTAGAGGAGAGCCGATCTGTGGCTCTCCTGACAGGGGGGGGGGCCTGTTCTGGTAATCAGAGCATTGATTACCAGTGCAGACCCTTGGGGGGGGGTGCCACTAGAACCACCAGGGATGCCCACCCATGACCCCAGGGATGCCCATCCATGACCCCAGGGATGCCCACCATGGCCACCAGGGATGGCAATCAGGGAGCCTGCCAGTGGGGCCCTCCCCATCAATGCTGCCCGCCAGTGCCCTCCCTATAAGTGCTGCCCACCAGTGCCCTCCCCATCAGTGCTGCCCGCCAGTGCCCATCATTGCCATCAGTGCCGCTCACCAGTGCCCATTATTGCCCACCAGTGCTGCCTATAAGTGCCCATCAGTGCCACCAATCAGTGCCCATCAGTGACGCCTATCAGTGCCCACCAACGCTGCATATCAGGGTACAGTGTTGCATGACCGCGCAATTGTCATTCAAAATGCAACAGCGCTAATAGCTGAAAATTGGGCTGGGCGGGAAGGGGGAAAAGTGCCCGTTATTGAAGTGGTCAAAGATAACCATCCTCCTGTGATCTGTTTGCTTGTATTTAGTGTGTGTGTATAAAAGGTCAATGAGTTTCTGGACTCCTGACAGACCCTTGCATCCTTCATCCAGTGCTGCACTGATGTTTCTGGACACTGAGTCATGGGGGAAAGCAAAAGAATTGTCAAAGGATCTGCAGGAAAAGGTAGTTGAACTGTATAAAACAGGAAAGGGATATAAAAAGATATCCAAGGAGTTGAGAATGCCAATCAGCAGTGTTCAAACTCTAATCAAGAAGTGGGGAATAAGGGGTTCTGGTGAAACCAAACCACGGTCAGGAAGACCAACTAAAATTTCAGCCACAACTGCCAGGAAAATTGTTCGGGATGCAAAGAAAACCCCACAAATACCTTCAGGTGGAATACAGGACTCTCTGAAAACATGTGGTGTGGCTGTTTCAAGATGCACAATAAGGAGGCACTTGAAGAAAGATGGGCTGCATGGTCGAGTCACCAGAAGAAAGCCATTACTACGCAAATGCCACAAAGTATCCCACTTACAATACGCCAAACAGCTCAGAGACAAGCCTCAAACCTTCTGCCACAAAGTCATTTGGAGTGATGAGACCAAAATTGAGCTTTTTGGCCACAACCATAAACGCTACATTTAGAGAGGAGTCAACGAGGCCTATGATGAAAGGTACAGCATTCCTACTGTGAAACACGAAGGTGGATCTCTGATGTTTGGGGATGTGTGAGCTACAAAAGGCACAGGAAATTTTGTCAGAATTGATGGCAAGATGAATGTAGTATGTTCTCAAAAAATACTGGAGGAACATTTGCATTCATCAGCCCGGAAGCTGCACATGGGACGTACTTGGACATTACAACATGACAATGATCCTAAACACAAGGCCAAGTCAACCTGTCATTGGCTACAGCAGAATAAAGTGAAGGTTCTGGAGTGGCCATCTCAGTCTCCTGACCTCAATATCATTGAGCCACTCAATGGGGGAGGAGATCTCAAATGTGCAGTTCATGCAAGACAGCCCAAGAATTTACATGAACTGAAGGCTTTTGGCCAGGAAGAATGGGCGGCTTTACTATCTGAGAAGATAAAGAGCCTCATCCACAAATACCACAAAACACTTCAAGCTGTCATTGATGATAAATAGGGCAATACGTGGTATTAAGAACTGGGGGTTTGTAAACTTTTGATCAGGGTCATTTGGGTAGTTTCTGTTTTCATCGCCAATGTGTGGTCACGTGACCGCCCGCTGCTCTCCTTCCCCGATCTAAGGCCTACAGTGGGAGGGGCTGAGTTTCCCCACTGATGTCACTAGGGCGATCACATTGGGGCTGTGAACAAAGGTATTTAGCTGCAGAATTTAAAAAAACACACACTATGTAGTACATCTTGTTACTGCAGAGGGGCTGGCAGGAATTAGAATCACTAATGTTTTCCAGATGAAATAGCGGCAGGAGGGAGAACTTAGTGCTCTGGGTTGAGACAAGTACACTCTATGAGAGCAGGGGTCCCCAAAATTTTTAAGCAAAGTGCCAGTTTACCTTCCTTTAGGCTGTAAGGGGGCTGAACTGTAGCCAGTAGGAGTAGAAAATGCCCCATCATTTGTTTTAATGGGAGAAATAGTGCCCCATTGTTGGTATCAATGGAAGAAGAGTGCCTGGTTGTTGGTATCAATGGAAGAAGAGTGCCCCATTGTTGGTATCAATGGAAGAAGGGTTCCCCATTGTTGGTATCAATGGAAGAAGAGTGCCCCATTGTTGGTATCAATGTAGGAAGGGTTCCCCATTCTTGGTATCAATGGAAGAAGAGTGCCCGGTTGTTAGTATCAATGGAAGAAGGGTTCCCCTTTGTTGGTATCAATGGAAGAAGAGTTTGCCATTGTTGGTATCAATGGAAGAAGAGTTCCCCATTATTGGTATCAATGGAAGAAGAGTTCCCCATTGTTGGTATCAATGGAAGAAGAGTGCCCCATTGTTGGTATCAATGGAAGAAGTCCAATTGATGGTGTCAGTAGGGGGAAAAGTGCCCCATCATTGGTATCAGTTGGTGAAATAGTTCCCCGAGCGCAAGATAAAGCCAAGCAAAGGGCCACAGTTTATAGACCACTGATATAGAGGGATATGCTTTCTTCATATTTCTTTGCCAAAGCTTAATTGAAAAAACTAATTGGCTACCATACAAAGCTGCACCAGATTTTGTGCTCTCCAGTTCTCGTAAATTAAGCCCTATGTGTCCAAGTTTTTATCTTTGCTTTCACGTCTTTCATGTGTACATTGTTAGGCTAGTGTAGAGACAAACACTACCATGAGCCTTTCTCAGAAATCGCACCCCCCCTAAATAAAAATGCCAGCACAGTGCAAACTGCAAGCACTACCCCACGCATCTACTACCAAACATGCTTGGACTTTCACACCGCCCTGTGCCAACATTCCTTACCGTGGCTGAGAATTAGCCGCCTATGACCTCTAGTGGACAGAGCTGGAACACTAAACCTCATGGTCTGAAGGAATGTGCCATGGTTCTGATAATGGAAACCAATGGGCACCTGCTGCTATGTGTACAGATTATGTATGTGACCTAGAAGAAAGATCAGTCATAGTTCACATTATTCAAGTTGCTAACACTAACCTCTGGTATCTGTCATTTCTCTCAGCCATGCTACTGTAAACATCTGTATGACATTAGCACATTTACAAATTATCTAAACCTGCAGCTGCCAGAAATCCAATACCCACAATATGACAGATCAAAGAGAGTTCAAGGTATTTATTGTTAACCTAGTTATAACAAGCAGGTTATAATACAGCGAACATGTTTCGGGGCCGCTCAGTCCCCTTCATTAAGGCTGTAGGAAATATTCAACGCCCTGACGAGGGGAATTGTGGGACTCCTGAAATGCATTGGTAATGTCCAGAGTTAATTTTGGCATCAAATTTTGATTTAGTTTTAGTTATAGTCTTTTGACTAAAATGCCATTTTAGTTTTAGTCCCATTTTAGTCATCTGCAATTGTTTTAGTTTTAGTCGTATTTTAGTCGACTAAAATCTCCGGTACATTTTAGTCTAACAAAATCATTTTAGTCAACTAAAATCTAATGTGTTGATATGTGTAGATGTAGGTAAATTGTAATGCATGATGCATTATTTAAGCATTTCTATAGAATTTCAAAACGAATTATATACTCCTGGAGTAAAAAAATCGAATATGTTATTATTTATGGTATTAGGGTTTGAACAAACTCAGATACAGATTTAGCCACTCTGGATAGTCTGAAGAGGAGGCCTGTAATGCTGCACAGTGCTATGGATGGTGGTCTGAGAGGCCTGTAATGCTGCACAGTGCTGTGGATGGTGGTCTGAGAGGCCTGTAATGCTGCACAGTGCTGTGGATGATGGTGTGAGAGGACTGTAATGCTGCACAGTGCTCTGAGAGGCCTGTAATGCTGCACAGTGCTATGGATGGTGGTCTGAGAGGCCTGTAATGCTGCACAGTGCTGTGGATGATGGTGTGAGAGGACTGTAATGCTGCACAGTGCTCTGAGAGGCCTGTAATGCTGCACAGTGCTGTGGATGGTGGTCTGAGAGGCCTATAATGCTGCACAGTGCTGTGGATGGTGGTCTGAGAGGCCTGTAATCCTGCACAGTGCTCTGGCCGGTGGTCTGAGAGGCCTGTAATGCTGCACAGTGTTGTGGATGGTGGTATGAAAGGCCTGAATTCCTGCACAGTGCTCTGGATGTTGGTCTGAGGGGAGGCCTGTAATTGTAATGTACACACTTACAACTTGCTTTGGACAGTTGTCGTCGGGAGTGGGACTCTCATTGGGAGGTCTGTATTGCACATTGCTGCTCAGGGCAGTCGTCGTCTGGGAGGCCTGTAATGCACAGTGCTGCTCTTGACAGTCGTAGTTGTCGGGAGGCCTGTAATGCACAGTGCTACTCTGGACAGATGTCGCCGTGAGGCCTGTAATGCACAGTCTTGCTCTGGACAGTCGTCGTCAGGAAGACAGACTCGTTTCACTTGCATACTGGGAGCAGAAGCAGGCGTAGCTCATTGGAAACTTTAAGTTTGAGGGTAAACGTCCCTGCCTAACAATTTGGTTTCATTTTAGTTCGGTAAACGAAAACGTAATTGATTTTGGTCATTGTTTTTGTCAGTGGACGAAAATGAGGTGTACTTTTCTTTATCATCACCGCAAAAAGGCCACTGGCGAAAATGTTTTCGTTGACGAAATTAACACTGGTAACATCTTTTGCCCTGCCGGTTGTAACCAACTGAACAACAAAGACTCCTACAGATTTTTCTTTTAGCACTCCTTTTGACCTATTACTCAAATTGGGTGATTGTCCTCTCCTGGGGGGTCCCCGTATTTGTGATGAGCTGCCAAATACAGGCCAATTAGGTCCAAATAATAACTGTGTCTGAATATTAATAACCTGTAAATCTGTATCCAGCACTCCTCTACCTCTTAGAAATACCCATAGAGCAGCGTGAATACTTCGCTCAAAGGGGTTCTTTCCGTAAAGTGGTTAGCCTGCTGCTTGCACCCCTTGAAGTGGCTGTCTGTCAGGACTAAAGGCTTTCTCCACCCCCCACATGACAGAGCTGGGCAAACATCATGGAAGACAGGTATGGCCCATAGGTATTAGGTATTTTTTAACACCCACTGAATATTTGAACACCTTCACGCCAAAGGGTAAAACAAATGAAAATACCTAAGTACAATTTTGTAACTTTGACATGGATTAGTAAAACCGTACAATTCATCACAACTACATTGTGCATTCAGGTGAATTATACCTTGTTATTTTTCCAGGACAAATTGGGTTTTCATTTTCATGGTAAATGGTAATGGATATCTCCTGATTTTTTTTTTTTTAAATAAAAAAAGGAAAACTGACTCAAAATAGTAAAATAAAAACAAAAAAAAACAACATGTTTTTAAATATAACTATATATTTCTGGTTAGGGTCCTTTCACACGGCCGCTCCGTGTGAAAGGTCCGCTGCGGGACTTTTTTTTTTTTTTTTTCCACGGAGCGGATGACATTTCTGTCATCCGCTCCGTGTGCCCGCATATCATCCTATCCGCTTGCGGATGATATGCGGACATAATGTAAGTATATGGCACTGCGGATGTCAGCGGATGACACCGCTGACATCCGATTTTCCTTCCTTTCCGTTTTTTACACGGAAGGAAAAATTAGGTTCTGTTCCATTCGTAAAAACGGAACAGAACTGACAGGAGGAAAATCGGATGTCAGCGGATGGTATACCGCTGACACCCGCAGTGCCATTCACTTACATTATGTCCGCTCCGTGGAAAAAAAAAAAAAAAAGTCCCGCAGCGGACTTAAGCAGCGGGGCGGCCGTCTGAAAGGAGCCTTTATTTATTTTTTTATTAGACACAGTTTCTTTTTTTCTCTCTGCAAGTAGAGAGAGAGATACAATGTATCTCTCCTCTCCATTCAGAGAGAGAGAAAACACAGGGTATGGGCTTCACAGTGACTGATCACTATGATAGCCAATCAGAGGCTATCACAACAATCAGGTGACCTGGACTACGAGTTTTGGGGCCCGATCGTTAGTACGGGACTCAGGGCTTCCAGTGAGACCCCGGTCTCTGTGCTGGGAGGTGCGCTCTTAGCACAAAGACAGATATGCATATATGCATTCCCACTGAAAAAGCCAGTCCAGTGAGGCCACATATATGCGTACTGTCGACGGGAAGAGGTTGAAGCGCTACTAAAATTACCTCTTCTCTAATGGTCCAGGTCCCTCTCCAGCATCTTCTCCATGGGTGTAAGTCTTTGAGCATGCACAGCTCAGTTTACATGCCGCAGAAGACAAAAATGCGATGCTGTAGCACCTTTCTCCAGCGCTCCTATCCAACGTATTTCAAAGTGTTCCATGGCTCTGAAGAAGGGGCTAAGCCTCGAAAAATGTTAGCTATCATCTATTGAGGACATTGGTTACAGATACAGATTGTTCCAGATGTTTGGATTGGATGTGCTTTTTAAACCTTACAATTAATCAAGCCTATTATTGAGGATAATGGGCTAGGCTGGTGTGCCCTATGTTTGTTTTTGTAGGCAGGTAGGTGTATTTTATCGCAGAAGAGCTGTTGCATGTCTTTTCTAGAATAGTATCCCGCCTGCTTGCAATCTTTTTTAAATAAGCCTTCATTTCCCCAGCAAAGAAAAGGTGGCCACGTGGGAAGGAAGAGGTAAAGTGAACCTGGAACATGGTCTCTTTGTGGGTTCAACTTCAAATGATTACAGAATCCAAACTGGAGAGAGCATCGCCCTTTGTTACCACCTTGGATGAAGGGAACAGACACCAACCCTCACCACTACAGCTTCCATGCAATTCAAGAAGCGGTTTATGATTCAGGCCATCATCGCCCACACCTAACTGACATCCTACCTTTGCATTGAGGGAGCAAATCAAAAGAAACTGGATCAAAGGCATATAAACAAAGGTAAAAATAAACCACATCAAAGCATAGAGAACATCTCAAAAGGTTAAGAATTATCCTTGTGCTCGAGCCAATGTCAGACTGTGTCCAGGGTTTTTTTGGAAATTGTCACTTTTTTGTTTTTATATATGTTACACCAAAGTCCAGAAACACGATGTTACACAAGTGTGTGCGGGGTTACAATTTTCATCGATATAAAGAGAATGCTATATGGTTCTGTAAATGGCGCCAAAAATTAATAAATGGCGTTGTACTATATATTATTAGGGGGAGTTCCGTATGTAATATGTAGTCGCTGCTAATTGTCTGCAAGAATTTCCAGCAACATAGTAGATAAATGGGTTAAAAGCAGCGCAGATCCACACTCCCCTATTCCTTATTCTCTATAATTAAAGTGCTAGTGCAAAAAAAAATTCAGAATTAAGAAAAATCTGATCAATAATAGACAAATAGGTGTCATATAGGAAAAATAATTATCATATACATATAGCAAGCAATTCATTCGTGAGGACGTCGAATGACGAAACTAGTCGGGCGGGGCTAGTACGCTGGATGCCACTGCACATGTCAGACTTGCACTCGCGGCGTTGGAGAGACAGCTGGAGGCGAGGGGTACAACAGAATACATACGTTTGAACCCTTATTGTTGGGAAGACACTTGCAAAGAGTGAGTTTTATTTTTTTTAATAAAATAAATAGTTTTTATGAAATTACACTATGTGGGTTTTTCCTTTCTTCTCTAAAATGGTAATTCCCTATATACTCCCATGAGAGTGACTGTATGACGGGGAGAGCAGATAACAGATTGTGAACCGGCTCACTGGATATATTGTATACAAAAAGCGCTATAGCTGGTTTATAAGTTTACCAGCCACTCCATCTGCTGAGTCAGCGGTGATTGGTGGAAGGAGCACACAGGGCATTGGGTACATATTTATTCACATAAAACTTCTGCACATAACCTATGCACTTTCCTGCACGTGTTGGATTATTTTTGGGACTTTTAAGAATATAAGGACATTATTTTTGAATTTTACATAATTTTTGTGTCAGTTTAATTTTTAGCACTGATTCACTTTATATAATTTTTTCACTATTATGAATTGCTTGCTATATGTATATAATACATTTTCCTATATGACACATATTTGTCTATTATTGATCAGATTTTTAAAATTAGGAATATTTGATTGCTCTAGGACTTTAGTTGTTCAAAAAAAGAAATAGGGGAGTGTAGATCTGCGCCGATTTTAACCCATTTATCTATATTGTTCTGTGCTACAGAGTACAACTCTGCTGTCCTATCCCCATACCTGTAGTTTCAAAATGTTCCAGCAATATAAACTTTCCTACATTCACAAACAAAAAAAGTACAAAAAAAAAAAAATACAATAACCCTTCACCCTCATATATTAAAATCCTTGAACCCTCGTCTTATTGGTAAGTCACTTGGAAGATATACCGGGAGATAGGTACTGTATACCAAGCTCTGCCTTGCCATCAGAATTGACAGTTCGCTGCCATGAGTCTCGTGTAGGGAGGTCCACAGATTTCCATCTTAACAAAATTTCCCTTTACCTCTCTTTATGCGAGAAGGGAAATTTTGTTAAGATGGAAATCTGTGGACCTCCCTACACGAGACTCATGGCAGCGAACTGTCAGTTCTGATTTACCATTATATAAAATTACATTATAGAAATTGTCCGAAGAAGTTTGATAAAATTTGGTCCGATTAGATCGAGGCTTGTGGATAGGACTCACAAACGAGCAATATGTAACCAGTTTGTGAATCTTAAGTTTGACCATTTCATCCTCTGTACCCCCCCCCCCCCCTTCAATCCTCTCCTGCTCCCTCCATTTCTTATAGTCTATGTTGCTCCCCATCTCCTATCCCAAATCCCTCAGGTATTTGACATAGGTGATCCACAATAAAAAAGGTTGAGCAATCACGAATGGAGGGCATACACCCTTTTTCCATATATGATGGTACATTTTTTCTGCTGTATAACTTAGGTTTAGTACCTACACCTTGAACTTTGCTTGTGAACTGTACTGTCGTGCAATCTAACTAATTGTCAATTTTCAAATGCCTCCCGTAAACCGATGACAGAACTTCTGGACAAAAATGTTGGAAGTCAATTTGCTGCCCCTCTCAAAGTGCTGCCTGGATCCAATGAACCCAGCGGGACCCATGGCAGGGCCAGCCCTGGATCTACTGTACTAGGGCACTGCCCAACCTAAGAAAATTATTTTAGATGCGACTAAAAATATGTACTGTACCACAAGGAGTTATTTCTATAACAAAATACTGATTCACCTCAGTACATAGTATATAGGCATTAAGGGTTCGTTCACAACTACCAGCACTGCAGCAAGGCATACCCTACCTACAACATGCTTTAGCATGCATTACAGCTCATTGATTTTGATTGGGCCTAAATGAAGGGAAAATTAAAAATATGGAAATTGGTTGGAGAGTAATTATCCATCAAAGACAAATAATGACACAGTCCCCTGAGAATAAAAATGGCAAAAGTAAACCAAGTCTTACAGGTGGACCCTGTGGATGAGATGGATGGGGATTTTAGTTTGCTCAAGAGTATCAATTCGATAAAATACAGATTCTAAAAATATAAATTTTATTGAAGGAAAGATAGTAAAAACATCATACACACTTTTGAGAAAGCCTGGATCCTGAGGAAGCCCAAAGTGTGGGTAAAACGCGTCGATCCATCGCATTACAGGATGTGCTGCAATATAACTTCTAGATACTGTATTCTCGTATAATGAGGTTTTTACTATCTTGCCTTCAATAAAATGTATATTTTTAGAATCTGTATTTTATCTAATACTCTTGGGCACACTAAAATCCGCATCCACCTTTTCCACAGGGTCCACCTGTAAGACTTGGTTTACTTTTGCAGAAAAATAAAAAATATTTAATGCATTTGGTTGCACTGTGGAACATGTGCAATCTATAGAGGCAGTTGGGTAGCTTTTAAAATGAATGGCACTGCAATGAATATCACTGTGCTTGGTGCACTACCAAACATTAGCACAACTTTTAAGGTGTAAAATGGGCCCTTATAAAGAAACAGACTCATTAGCAAAAAAAACAAAAAGAAGTCAAGACAGAGGATTTTCCAAATAAGTTTATCTGCCCACACTGTCAGTTTTGCAGGTTCTCAGAACCCTGTACAATATAAATTATTAAAACCAGACCGCTGCACAGTGCTGTAGACATTGGCTGGGCAATTTGTAAACCCGTTTTGAAGCAACATGCGTTGCCCTATGATGTACCCCTCCAACCCTAGTCGCTCAGACTTGAGTCCCAGTCAACATTGTTCTTTTATCCTCCCCTAGAGGGGTGCAGAGAAAGAAATAACCTAACTACAAAGCAAGTGTGATTTACAACATCACGTTGCAGTAACGAGACACCTTGGTGTCAAATGTTTCATTAAAGCACCATTTTTTTTTTTCCACAGAAGTGCATCAGTTAAGTGAAGGTTGATCCTTCATTGTCTTTTTTGTTTCAAAAGAAAAAGAAAAAGAAAAAAAGGCATGTAATGTGGGAACAAGCTGTATCACTTTGTTCCTTTTTGAAGGTGACTTTGCATGACAATTCATTATTCAGTTATTTACATGAGGATATCCTTAGAAGTGTTAATGGCACACACCAGAGGTTCCTGAAACAAGAATAAGAATCCTTGGAAAGATCAGTTTTAGGAAACGAAGAGGAAGAGATAATTTACTCATACATACAAGGGCCGTGCCCTCCACTGCTGTGCTCATGTCACTTCAACCATTAAGTTGGACATTGGCTGAGGCTCTAGAACGTCATTATCTGGGCTATTATGTGTTAGTTGGGGATGTTCAAAACTGGAACAACTTAAAGCTTCTTCTTGCTCATGGATCTTGCGATGGGCTGCAAGGTGACCTGCAATACGAAAGGCTTTTCCACAGTCTTTGCAAGGGAATTTGTGAATACGGAGGTGGTTATTGTAGGCCATCAGGTTAAAGAATTCCTTGAGGCAGTTGGGGCACTTGTAGACACCAGTTCTATGGGTTTTTTTATGGTTAAATAGACTACTGGCATGGCGGTAGGACCGATCACACTGGTTACACTTGTATTTCCGTTCTTGGGTGGGTGGGAAATCCTGAGTTTTCTCCACCTTGCAAATGTCTGATGTGTTTTCACGAATGTTTGTTTCTTCATCAGATGGCACTGCTGGAGAGGAAGACCGGAAGGTATGCGATTTTTTGTGTGTCCTTTGATGGTGCCTAAGTGTCAGTTTGCTGCTAAATTCACGACTGCAAATTGGGCAACGGAAGGGCCCTACACCGTTGTGAACTCTGATGTGACAGACCAGTTTTTGGGAAGACCGAAATGCCTTTCCACATTCCACACACTGAAATTTCTTCTTAACTGCGTGAGTGCGGAGATGGTTTTTTATGGCCATAGGGTTGAAAAATTGCTTGTTGCATAATGAACACTTATAAAGTCCTTTCTTGTGAGTGTTCTTGTGGTTAAGAAGGCTTCCAGCATGGCGATAGGTGCGACCACATATGTCACAACCATATGGCCGCTCTGAATCCCCTTTTGAGAACGTGTTTTTTCCTAGTTCTTCATTGCCAGAGTTTGGAATTTTAATGAGGCTTTCACTACAAGTATGTTTTCTTAACTCATCACTGCTGGAAAATAAAACCCCACAAGCTATGCAAACTGGATCTTTTGTGGATAGTGCGTTGTTACCAATATAACTGCGCTGCTTTCTTGAATTTCTGGAAACGGGGCTACTGGATTTCCTGGATTTCTTACGAAATCCAGTGGACTTTTCAGCCTGATGATCATCAACAGTACTTGCTTTTCGTTCTGCGGGTGGTTGGGAGCTAGATTGGGACTCATCTTGTGCATGAACAAACAGGTGCCTGGTTAGTTGTCTCTTCCACTTAAAGTTCTTTCCGCACTGCAAACAATGATGCCTTTTTGCTTCATAATGATTGCGTTCATGGTTCTTCAAGGCCATGAGATTAGAATAAATTCTGTGACAAATGGAACAACAGTACTGACCCATCTTGTGGCTTTTCTTGTGGTTAAACAAACTTCCTGCATGTCTGTATGACCTCCCACATTGTTCGCACCGGTAAGGTCGGGAATCTGGATCCAGTTCGTTTTTCACTGAAGAATCGGAGCTCTTCTTACCAGAGCAATCAGCTCGATCTAAAGTAATGTCTCCACAAAGCGTTGTGATCTTACGCTGCTGTGTTTGAGCAAATTTTCTACATCTTGTGCTCAGACGTTTGCGTCGACCTGACTTCCTTACTGCAGCCCTTTGCCAGTGTAATCTTTGGTGAGTGTCCAACTGTTTACGAAGCCGAAAGGCTTTGCCGCAATCCAGGCACTTGTGTCTTTTTAACTCAAAGTGGATGCGGTTGTGATTCTTCATGGCCATGAGGTTGAAGAAGCGCTTCTGACAAATAGAACAGCGGAAAACCCCAGTTTTGTGTGTCTGTTTATGGTTAATTAGGCTTCCTGCATGTCTGTAACTCCTGCCGCAGACTTCACAACGAAAGGGACGCTGATAAAATCCACTCTTATCCTCATTATGACTTGAAATAGCCAGCGATGGAATTTCATCTTTGGCTTTTATTGTCTCTTCTGAAGGTCTAGCTAACTCAAGTACACTATTTTCACAGTTACCAGCAATACGTAGTGATAAGGATTTAACCCCAAAGAAAGTTTTGCCAGTGAATTCTTGAGTTTGAAATGGTTTCTCATCTACATCGGATGTGTTCTCAGCTTTGAGAGGTGTGCTCGTCACTGGGTACTTCCTGGATAGTTTAGCATGGTTTGCTGGAGTGTGGAAGTTAATTTGCGTATTGGAATGATCTAAGCAGGAATTATCTATGGATAAAGTGTCTATGCATGGTTTAAAGTCACTCGGGAGGACATCAGAGACAGAAGGATTTAGTAAAGGAGCACTAGGGGAAACATTCAAATGCCCTTCTTCAGTGCTGCATGGAGAGTCATGAGGATCTGAAGCATTAGGTTCATGTTGACTGTTCACCGTTACATGCTGCTTACACTCTGGATGGTGCCTCAAGTGGTTAATGTAAGCTGCCATGTTTGAATACTGTTTAGAACATGCTACACATTGGAAATTGCCGACTAAATGAGTCTTTTTATGATTTACTAAACTTCCACCATATCTATAGCTCTTCCCACACCGATCACAAGTATAAGGTCGGTTTTCTTGGCTTTCCTCATTTTTGGCAGTTTCGTCAGAAGTCTCCTCTTCCTTCACTGTTGGACTTTGTTGAAGATCGTTATCTTGATTATCTGCATCACTGTTAATGTTTTCATTTGCCAAACATTTCTCTTCGGTGGCATGACTCAAGCCATCAGCCTGTAATCCCTCTAGGTCATCGTAGGTTTGGCCATAGTAGCCACCCTCATTCTGCATAGGACCTGAACTAGCCAGAGATGGAATTTTATCTTCTTCAGCATTTGTCTCTTCTGAGTGACCTACGACCTCTATTCCGTTGCTTTTTTCACAATTACCAGCAATATGTAGTGATAATGATTTAACCCCAAAGGAAGTTTTACCAGCGATTTCACAACCTAGAAATAATTTATCATTTACAGACTGACATGTGCTACCACCTTCAGGAGGTGAACTTGTTACAGTGTCCCTTTTCTTTTCACCTTGTCCTGAACATCTCTTCCTGGATAGTTTAGAATGGTTCGCTGGAAGTTGGAAGTTCATTTGAGTATTGGAATGATCTAAGCAGGAATTATCTGTGGATAAAGTGTCTATACATGGTTTAAAGTCACTTGGGAGAACAGCAGAAACATTGAGTAAAGGAGCTCTAGAGGAAAAGTTTGAATTCCCCCCTTCTCTAATAGTGTATGGAGAGTCATAAAGATCTGAAGCATTAGGTTCATGTTGACTGTTCCCTGCTACATGCTGCTTACACTCTGGATGGTGCCTCAAGTGGTTAATGTAAGCTGCCATGTTCGGATACTGTTTAGAACATGCTACACATTGGAAATTGCCAACTAAATGAGTCTTTTTATGGTTTACTAAACTTCCGCCATGTCTATAGCTCTTTCCACACTGATCACAAGTATAAGGTCGGTTTTCTTGGCTTTCCTCGTGCTTAGGTGTTTCATCAGATATCTCCTCTTCCTTTGCTGGTATCTGTTGGAAATTGTGATCTTGATTATCTGCAGAACTGTTAATGCTTTCATTTGTCAAAGGCTTTACTTCAGCACCGTGACTCAAGCTATGGGACTGTAAGCTCTCTAGGTCATCATACGTTTGGCCACAGTAACCACATATATGGGAAAGCTGGGAACCACCATCTGGAGCTTCAATGTGCTCAGCCTCCTCCAGTTCACTCTTTATTCTTCTCAACAACTCCCTCTCTGCAGAATCCATAGGGAAGGAAAATTCTGGCTCCTTTCCCTCTGGATCAAGGACAGAAAGTGACTCCTCCTTCACTTGCTTTTCATGTGCAACCTGGTGTTGGTGAAAGTCTACTTCATTGGAGAAAATCAAACCGCAGTGGCCACAGTCATAACAATTGTCAAAAGGTTGCTGGTCTTGCACAGTTTCATTCTCCTCTGTCCCATGGGAATGGTCTTGTACAACATTCCTGAGAGGAAGAGGCTTTGTGTGTGACTGAAAATGTTCCCTAAGTGCTGGAAGGTTAGGATACTCTTTAGGACAAAAAGAACACTGATAGATGCCAATTTGATGGGTAAGTTTATGGTTATTTAATTCTTCAATACTTGCGTAAACTTCCCCACATTCTATGCATGTATAATCAATATGATTACTATAGTCTTCTGACATGTTCAGCTCCGTTTCTCCATGACTCTCAGCCACATGGGTATCAGAGTTATTAGATTGTTCCCTTTCAGAATCGCTAACATTTTCATCCTCTCCTGTATTGGATACCTTCTGTTCCCATGGATCTCCCTCTAGAGCCATATGCACCATTTGATGTGCAACAAGATCATCTTCACTATGAAAGATCTCCTCACAATTAACGCAACCAAAGAAGTTCTTAGCACCTGGATGGGAGTAACAGAGATCAGGATAGAGAAACCTAGAACCGTCATGCATTTCCCCAGGCTGGCTCTTTTTACCTTTGTGGTGAATTCTTATGTGATTTTTTAAGGCAGCCATGTTATGTACATGCCTGGAACAATAAGGGCACATATAGTCACCAGTTTGGTGGGTTCGTTTGTGGTTGATTAGGCTCCCTGAATGCCTGTAAGACTTGTCGCAAAGGTCACATTCATATACCCGCCTACCTTGATATTCTGAGGCGTCAAGAACCTTTACTGGAGATTCCGGTTTCTCTATGGTTTTATAAGCATTCAGAGGATCAGTCAACAGTTGTTCCTCTTTTTTAAGGTCTACAGGTGGTTCTGTAGAGCAAGAAACCTGTGTTGAGCTTTGACACATCTGACTGTGACACTGAAAACTCTCCGTACAGTCAAAGGATTTACCACAGGAGCAGGAGATTTGTGTCAAAGTTTCTTCAACAGCTGTATCATTATCATCTGTTTGGGGGGACACATTCTCATTTAATTTTATTGAATTTGCAAGAGAGCGGATAGTCTTATTTTGCAAAAATCTGGGCCTACCACGAAGATACTGATGACCCCGTCTGGATAGGATTCCCCTACGGCCTGCATATGAACGACTATGAAAACGGAGGTGGTTTCTAAGGGCCATCAGATTAGAGTATTGCTTTGGGCAGAGAGAACATGGATATATCCCTGTCTTATGTGTGAGCCTATGGTTTATCAAGCTGCTTTTGTGCCGGTATGTCCTTCCACAAGGTTCACACTTATAGGGCCTATCCTCTGGTGATTTATCATGCTCTTCTAATTGAGAAGATTCTTCTTTAAAGACAGTCTGATCTACTGCAAGCTGTTCAAAGTCACCAGATGGATCCTGGTTTTTAGCACCATCGTCTTGTGGCGTTCCTTCATGCGGGGTAGCTGAGGTCTCCTCATCTGTCCACTGATGTAGGGTTTGCTGTTGAGCAAGATCTTCCATCTCTGACTTCACAGGGTTTGGTAAACTATGACCAGAGGGGTCACTGTTACTTTGGGATACTTCAGTATATTCATGCCAGTAAGTGCCTGATCCAAGAGCCTCCTCCATGTTTTGTGTATCGCTATAGGTTTCTTTTATTGCTTCCTCTTGATGGATGGCTTGATGTTGCAAAAAATCACTCTCATTGGTTAAATATTCACCACAGATTCTACACTGGAAAGGGTCTTCTAGATTCTGGGAGAGATCAGATATGTTAGCTGAATAAACATAATTATCCTCCAACTTCCTCCCTGCTCTAGACTTAAAGTGCGCTCGGAAATGGTTATTTAAGGCAGCAACATTGAACATCTGCTTAGAGCACAGGGGACAACTATACACCCCTGTTTGATGAGTTTTTTTGTGATTTATGAGACTTCCAGCATGTCTGTAAGTCTTTCCGCACTCTTGGCACCTAAAGGGTCTATTTTCCGAATCTCCAGGCTTGCCCTCTTCGAGGGTTTCATCGTATTGTTGCTGCTCAGACTGTTGACAAGTTTCCTCCTCTGATGTAAAGGTTGAATTATGATCCACTGTATTCTCTTCCACTATCATACTGTCCTTGCTCGAACTCTGTAGAACCTGTTCTGAACAGACTGAATCAGGATGAAGCTCATCTTGGAGTTTTTGAGTTGGTGAAGGTAACATTTCTGTATTTTCCTCATAATTACTGCTCTCAGAAACCTGTGATATGGCAGGCAGATCCTCATGTTTGAGTTCGGTATCACTTGCGTGCAATATATCACTTTGTAGTGTATCTGTATATCCTAACATGGGACCGCCAATTTTTGCAGAATATCGAGGTGATTTGCACCTTTGTCGAGCTCTGGAGTCTGAATGAAGGCGGCAATGGTTTTTCATGGCCATGAGGTTGGAGAATTCCTTAAAGCAAATTGCACACTGGTACAAACCCACCATATGGCTCTGCCTATGGTTTGCAAGACTGCCTGGATGTTTATAAGCTTTCTCACACTGATTACATTTGTAACGATATTCTTCTGTGTGGTCATTGGGTGCTTGTTCTTCGCTAGTTTCCTCCATGGACCCCTGTTGAGTTACAGCATCATCCTTTGCAACTTCTTCTGCAGATGTATTTCCGTCTTGATAATACTTTGGAACAACTTGAGAAAAGTCTCCTGGCACCATGGATTCAGCAATATAGTTTTCTAAGTTACTAATTAAATTGCTACTATCCACAAGGATAGGAGCTTGCACATCAACTATGTGGTTTCTTGCTAAACTTTCTGCACTAGAGACTGAGGAGAAGCCATGTGAAGACCTTCGATGGTTGTAAAGCTGCTGAGACATACGGAATGCCTCTCCACACTGATCACACTTGAAACGCTTGTCCTCCGAGTGTGTGCGCAAGTGACTTTTCAAGCCCATAGGGTTAGAAAACTCCTTCTGGCAGATGAGGCAAGTGTAGAGGCCAATCTGGTGAGTTTTCTTATGGTTTACTAAGCTTCCCGCATGCCGATAACTCTTGTCACACTGATTGCATTTGTACGGTCTCCCTTCTTTATGGCTTTCCTGTGTAGTGTTCAGCTCTGCTGGGCTAGAGAACAAGTTGGAGCACTGGTCAGTGTCCAGAGCTCTGCCCAAAGTCATCGTAGCTTGGTTGGCCTCGAAACTTTCTTCCTCCATGCTTGATCTGGAACGGGCTAGGCTTTTCAAAACATGAATTCTCTATCCGTCACCCGAAAACTCAGGCATGGGATTGAACAGGCTTGACTTCCAGCTTGTGTGGCATCTTACAGTAAAGTATACATCTGGGGTTCACTTCCACAGCCAGGTCCATTATAGTCGTAGTTTCTTCCCATCAAACCTGTAAAACACATTTCAAAGTCACAATTAAAATCGGTTCAAAAAAAAAAAAAAAATTGTAAAATTCTTCTCTTACTGTATAGTGATACCACAAGCTTGAAAATGTGTTCTGCATTATCGAAAGACAAATATATATATATATATATATATTAGATGAAAACATACTGTATACATTGAAAAGAATGCCCCCAACTAAACATTAAAGAATTAAAGAGCTCACATCTGGAATTATTCTGCTGGGGTTTACGTAAAAGAGGAATGTATAGGGAAGAGAAGAAGTTCGGTTGCACGTGAAGGAAAAAAACCGAAGCCAACAATTTTTTTTTTTTTTTGTAAATCTGCCTACTCAACAATTTATTGCAATTAAAACAGACACAGGGCCAGTTCACACCATAGAAACGCAGTCTGGATGCGTTCCAGATGATTTTCTGTATGCGTGTTTTTGATGCAGTCCAGTGCATTTTTTCTCCCTCTTTTTTCTTAACCTTAACCACTTTAGCCCCGGAAGATTTTACCCCCTTCCTGACCAGGGCCTATTTTGCGATTCGGCACTGCGTGACTTTAACGGACAATTGCGCGGTCGTGCGACGCTGTACCTAAATGAATTTGACGTCCTTTTTTTCCCACAAACAGAGCTTTCTTTTGGTGGTATTTGATCACCTGTGTGATTTTTTGATCATGCGCTATAAACAAAAAAAGAGCGTCAATTTTGCAAAAATAACAATATTTTTCAAATTTTTTTTTATATGAAATTCCCCCCCAAAAAAATGTAAAAATCAAAATTTTTTAACATTTTCGGCCAATTTGTTTTATGCTACATAGGTTTGGTAAAAAAAAAAAAAAAAAAAAAAAAAAAAAAAAAAAAAAAAAAAAAAAAGCGTATTTTGATTGGTTTGCGCAAAAGTGATCGCGTTTACTAACAAAGGGAAAGATTGTAATTTTTTTTTTTAGCGCGTAATGGCGGCGATCTGCGATTTTTTTTGCGGTACTGCGACATTGCAGCGGACAGATCGGACCCTTGACTGACATTTTTTACACTTTTTGGGTTACCAGTGACATTACTACAGTAATCAGTGCTATACATATGCACTGTTACTGTAAAATTACACTGGCAGTGAAGGGGTTAACTTTTTTGAGAGGGAGGGGCTATGTGTGTCCCTAGGGGCGTGATTCTAACTGTGATTGGCTGTGGCTTGAGATGTATGAACAGTGATCAACAGTCCTACATAGTAGAACCGTATGATCATCATTCATACACCGGGGAGAATGACAGGCAGCTTGTTTACATTAGCCGACTGCCTTTCTCCCTCTCCACCGACAATCGCGAGTGACTGACGGACGAGGACGATCGGGTCCGCCGGTCACACGCGCGGGGGGGGGGGGGGGGTCCGTGACCGCGCGGGATCGTGCCTCCGGCGGCGGGCGCTCGCTCCTGAGACCCTCACAGGCTAGCGACGTAAACCTACGTCGCTCTGCCTGTGAGGGGCTGACTGCCGACGTAAATATACTGTGAGCAGTCGGCAAGAGGTTAAAGGACATGTGCGTTCCAGTGCATTCTTGATGCTTTTTACAGCGTTCCAGTACAGTCCAGTGAAGAAAAAAAATGCAGCATGTTCTACTTTTTCTTTTTTTGGAACTGGAAGGCATTGAAACTGCAACTGCCAGTCTGAACTATGCCATTAGAAACCATGTAACTTACTTTCCATACATTTTTGATGCAGAGAAAAAGAAAAAAAAAAAAAAAACACAACACGCACTGGACTGCATGTGGTGAGAACCGGCCCACAGAGAGAAAAAAGGAAAGAACACAATGTCACCCACGCAGGGGAGTAAGGCAGACTATTAGAATAAAATCGGAATACAGCATCCTAGGTGATAAACAATAAATGTTACAGTATAGCCTAACGAAGGTTGCATGAGATAGCATGTGAAGCTCAGTTCAGTAGTGGAAAAAAAAAATGCTCCAGGGATGACCTCGCCAGAGGTAGGCACTTTAGTTACCGCACAATAGAGAACATCAAAGGTAACCCAGATAACTATGCAGTGGAAGGTTCCTTCAACCATCCCGACCAAACCCATTCATACTTAGTAGGGCAACCCCTGTTGGTGTAAGTATCCTTATCTAATGGCAGATCATTGGTGATCAGTTGCTTCCAATAAGAGATAGATGGAGGGGCCTGTTTTCTCCAGTGAAGCGTTATGGCCTTCCTGGCATGAAATAAAATTCTCTCTGCTACTCTTGGAATGAGATGTTCCACTAGCCCAAGTAGGCAAACTTCAGTAGTCACAGGGAGAGGAGTTGGCACCACAGAACTGATGGTATCAAAAACCTCCTTTCAATACCTGGCAATTACAGGACATGTCCAGAAAATGTGGGAAAAATCTCCTGGGACTTGTTTACATCTCCAGAACTCCTCAGATTGGGACTGGTTCATTTTATGAAGTCTGGATGGGGTGAAATAAGCTCTATGCATGTCTCCACTGACTGCCCACATAAGGGAACGGGTCTCCACCTACCCCCAATGGAGGGGGGCATGTCTCCACTGACCACCCACATAAGGGAACATGTCTTCACTTACCACTAATGTGGGGGGTAGGCACATCTCCACTGACTGCCCAAATAAGGGAACAGGTCTCCACTGACCACCAATGTGGAGAGAGGCATGTCTCCACTGACTGCCAATGTTGGGGTAGGTATATCTCCATTGACTGCCCACATAAGGGAACAGTTCTCCACTGACCACCAGTGTGGAGAGAGGCATGTCTCCATTGACCGCCAATGTGGGGGTAGGCATGTCTCCACTTACTACCCACATAAGGGTACAAGTCTCCACTGACCGCCAACGTGGGGGTAGGCATGTCTCCACTTACTACCCACATAAGGGTACAAGTCTCCATTGACCACCAATGTGGGGGTAGGCATGTCTCCACTTACTGCCCACATAAGGGAACAGTTCTCCACTGACCACCAGTGTGGAGAGAGGCATGTCTCCACTGACTGCCAATGTTGAGGTAGGTATATCTCCATTGACTGCCCACATAAGGGTACAAGTCTCCACTGACCGCCAACATGGGGGTAGGCATGTCTCCACTTACTACCCACATAAGGGTACAAGTCTCCATTGACCACCAGTGTAAGAAAGCACATTTTCCATGCCAACCAACTTGAAAGAGCATGTCTTTATGGATCGTCACTGAACAGAGGACACATCTCCACTGAATGATAATGTAAGAGAGCATTCCTCCACTGACTGCCATCCTGAGGGAGCATGGCTTCACTGACCGCAAGCATAAAAAGGATAGATTTCCAGTAATGGCCAAAGCAAGGGAGCACATCTCCACTGACCATCAACAGAACAAGGCAGGTCTTCTTCTCCGACTGCCAAGGTAACAGGGCACATCTTTACAAACCACCAACATAGGGAGGCATGTCTCCACTGACTGCCAACTGAAAGGAGCACACCTTCACTGACCACCAACATAAGGGGGCACCAAGAATTTCCCTGTCGTTTCTATGCTGGCTAATATTTGTTGCAAAAACCAAGCAAGGTTTCACATTAACCAACTCAATACTGGACACTTTCACCCCTTCCTGCCCAGGCCAATGTTCAGATTTCAGCGCTGTCGCACTTTGAATGACAATTACCCAGTCATGCAACACTGTACCCAATTTACCTTTTTAGCATTTTTTGAGACAGAGCTTTATTTTAGTGATATTGAATCACCACTGGGGTTATCTTTTGCTAAACAAAAAAAGATCAAACATTTTGAACAAAACAACCCCCACATTTTTCTAAATGTCTGTTAGAATATTTATTTCTTCATTAAATTTGGGCCAAACTGTATTCTGCTACATTCTGTGGCAAAAATAAATAGTGTATATTATTTAGTCTGTAGGAAAGTTATAGAATCCACATACTATGGTATCTGTAGTTGAGTCTTCAACTAGAAATGCAATATCCGTAACTACCACAACCTGAGGTATGCCAAAGTCGTGCTGGTCAGTATACCTAAAAGAGGGTATACTCTTATGCCTCGTACACACGCATCAATAGTTGGCCGTGAATTTTCGGCCAACGTCCGATCGGCCGATTTTCAGCTTGTTAGTAAGATGCTTTCGACAACCGACTCCGACTTTTCGGCCGAACAAAATCTGGTGTGCAGGCTATAAAATTTTTGTTGGCCGTCACCACAACGGCCGATTTTCCGTCAGTCGGTACAGATTTCGGCAGACAAAAATCTGATGAGCAAGACTGGGCATGCTCAGAGAAGAAAAAACACACGGAAAGTAAACCAGAACATGACATCACTTCTGAAGTTGGTTTTTGTTGGCCGAGAAAATTTAGTTGCAGTCTAGAGCACATTTCAACCAACACAACAACACTGGACAAAAGGCGGCCGATCGGTCGGCCAACTAGCGATGCGTGTGTACGAGGCATAAGTATACAGGTGTCTGAAAATAGAAAACGGGGGGGGGGGGGGGGATTCGGGTGTGAGAGAACCAGAAGGAAACAAACCGACATGTGCCTACCGGAGGAGGAGGAGGAATATATACCCCCCAGGCTCCTCCTACAAATACAGGCTGGCCAAAGGCCCGCCTTCATACATATCTGAAAATTGATCAATCCTGATGTTCTGACGGCCTTGTTTCGAGGATCTCCTTTCTTGAGGCCTTAAAATGCCAGGACAGTACAAATACCCCCCAAAAGGACCCATTTTTAGAAAGTAGACAGTCTGAAATATATTGAGGCATGGTGAGTTTTTTGAAGTTGTAATTTTTTGGAAAGTTAAAAAATTTATAGAATATTTCCCCCCCCCCCCCCCCCCACTCAAGGCACGCGACTGGGGTGATATCAGGATGTCATGACGTCCACCCAGGATGGGAGAGCTCCCACTTGGTCGTCATTTGTCTATAGGCCGGGCGGGAAGCAGGTAAGGAAATTAAATTTATTTCTCCTTAAACTAAGTGCCATATCCAAAATCTACCGATTGTGCTAATGCACAGTTACATTGCCTTGATAAAGTATTCACACCCCCCCTTGACATTTTCCACATTTTTTTGGTCACGTTACAACCAAAAAAAAAAAATGTATTTTATTGGGATTTTATGTGATAGACCGACACATAATTGTGAAGTGAAAGGAAAATGATGAATGGTTTTCAAAAGTTTTTACAAATATGTGAAAAGTGTGTCGTGCATTTGTATTCACCCCCTTTAAGCTGGATACACACTATCCAACTTTTGTGGTTAGATTTCCTTCAGATTTACCTTTTCTATGTAGTGCAAGGGTCTGCCCGATTTCATACAAATTGAAAGTGTTTAGATTTGACCTCATATTATCTGGTTTTGGTAAGTCTAAAGGAAAAAGTCTTCAGAAAATCTTATAGTGTGTATGGCCCATTACTCCAATACCCCTAACTAAAATCTAGTAGACCACCTAATTAGTAAATAGAGTCCACCTGTGTATAATTTAATCTCAGTATAAACACAGCTGTTCTGTGAAGCCCTTAGCTTTGTTAGAGAACCTTAGTGAACAAACAGCATCATGAAGACCAAGGAACACACCAGACAGGTCAGGGATAAAGTTGTGGAGAAGTTTAAAGCCGTGTTACGTTTAAAAAAATATCTCAAGCTTTGAACATCTCACGGAGCGCTGTTCAATCCGTCATCGGAAAATGGAAAGAGTATGGCACAGCTGCAACCCTACCAAGACATGGCCGTCCACCTAAACTGACCGGCCGGGCAAGGAGAGCATTCATCAGAGAAGCAGCCAAGAGGCCCATGGGAAGTCTGGAGAAGCTGCAGAGATCCACAGCTTAGGTAGGAGACTCTGTTCACAGGACAACTATTAGTCGTGCGCTCCACAAATCTGCCCTTTATGGAAGAGTGAGAAGAAGAAAGCCATTGGTGAAAGAAAGCCATAAGAAGTCCTGTTTGCAGTTTACGAGAAGCCATGTGGGGGACACAGCAAACATGTAGAAGAAGGAGCTCTGGTCAGATGAGACCAAAATTGAATTTTTCAGCCTAAAAGCAAAACGCTATGTGTGGGGGAAAACTAACACTGCACATCACCCTGAACACACCATCCCTACTGTGAAACATGGTGGTGGCAGAATCATGTTGTGGGGATGCTTTTCTTCAGCAGGGACAGGGAAGCTGGTCAGAGTTGATGGGAAGATGGATGGAGCCAAATACAGGGCAATCTTGGAAGAAAACCTGTTAGAGACTGTATAAGACTTTAGACTGCGGCGGAGGTTCACCTTCCAGCAGGACAACGACCCGAAACATCCAGCCAGAGCTACAATGGAATGGTTCAGATCAAAACATATTCATATTTGTAAAACATTTTGAAAACCATTTATCATTTTCCTTCCACTTCACAATTATGTGCCACTTTGTGTCGGTCTATCACATAAAATCCCAATGAAATACATTTCTGTTTTTGGTAGCAACATGAAAAAAATTAAAATTTCAAAGGGTATGAATCCTTTTTCAAGGCACTGTAGCTGTAGAGAGATATAGATATAATATTTTTTATTGAAAAAAAAAAAACAAAAAAAAATTTTTTATATATTTATTATATATATATATATATATATATATATATATATATATATATATATATATATATATATATATACACACATATACACATACATACATACATATACACACACATATATATATATATATATATATATATATATAGCTTTTTTTCAGGGGGAACGCAGTTCCGGCACCTCCAGAACTTAATGTATGTAATGACAAAGGGGTGCAGGGGTGTGCTACAGTGTCTATTGATGCTGGGGGGAATCTATTTTGCTAGAGGGGATATATTTTTGCAGGGAGGTTATTATTGCTGCTGGGGGACCTATTCTCTCTGGAAGGGATCTATTTTTGCAGGGGGAGGTCTATTGTGGCTGGTGGGGGATCTATGGTTGCTTGGGTTGGTCTTATGTTGCTGGGGGTCAATTGTTGCTGGGAGGGATCTACTGTTGAGGGAGAAGTATATTAATGCTGTCTGTGGTGAGATCTGTTGTTGCTGCCTAGGGTCTTTTGTTGCTGGGGATATATTTTGATGCGGGTGACCCATTGTTGCTGGGGAGATCTTTTGTTGCTGGGGTGGGGTCTATTGTTGGCTGCAGGGGATCTATTTTACTGCTTTTATTGTTCTCATTATCAATTTCCATACAAATATGTATTCTCTAAGAGGTGGGCAGGGGCTGGAACCAAGGAACGGTAGTCGGAGTTAAGTAGGGGCGGAGACAAGGGGTAACTCTGAAAGGGGGAGTTCCTGCACCTACTCTCTGAGAAAAAAAGCCATATATATATATATATATATATATATATATATATATATATATATATATATATATATATATATATATATATATATATATATATATATATATATATATATATATATATATATATATATATACACAATTTATTTCTTTTTAATGAAAAAAAATATATTTGGAATGGAATGATGCTTCTTGGAGTTCCAAATGAGTTTGGCATCACTCCACTAATATATCAGCACAATGTAAAAACACTTACTATGCATTTGTAAGATCATAAAGCACTCTTCAGCGGTATAGGCTTCTGTGATTGGGGGGGGGGTGTATTATAGACAAGGAGCGTGCAGCTTGTCAATGGCTTTGCCCGCCCTCTTGTTTACATCTCCTAAGCTAGTAAAAACATATCACCTACCCGAGACCGACACACCCAAAGTATACAATAGAAGAATACAGCTGCCACATTCCTGGTCTACAGACGTTGCGCTGTACCAATGGTAATTATCTTCAAGACTTGGCATGTAGGAGGAATGATAACCTATCACTGAGGCATCCAATGGGCAGCAGAAGACAGGAGTCACTTTTACGAGGAGGCTAAATGGAAAATCAACTGATTGGGTCAGCCCGCCCAGTGATATTTCAATTTTAGTAGACGCTGGAATTTCAATTTTCATGCATTTTTTTTTCCCCCCCCTGGATTAAAAAGCCATTCAGGTATTTTTATGTTTAATCATATTTGTCCCATTGGAGAGATCACCCTTCACTTCCAGAGGAATCTTTCCAAAGTGAAGGGAAACGTCCTCTCAAGCCGGCCATTGATGGTTCAAAAGTTGTCCGGTTCAGCAGAGGCTGGGTAAATTTCGATCCATGTATGGGCAGGCTGTCGCTTGCCAAAAACAATAATACGGGGGGGGGGGGGGGGGTCGTCAGCTCCTTTGCAATAGCAATAATGTAAAA
>NC_138773.1:27219045-27224045 GCF_965119305.1 Pelophylax lessonae | reverse complement strand
AACCAGCTTACACCGTGCCCTGAATTGCACAAAGCTTTACCAAATCAGGGTGCAGAATGCAGTGTGCAGCGCTCAGTGTATTGCAGGGTGTTCGGTGAACCGTTCGCTCATCCCTATTGGTAACACAATACGCAGCCATGGATTGAAATCCTGCAGCGCCTGCTAGGTCCCCTTCCTCAGGAAGGCACGTGTACAGAACTGTCTGAAGTTTGCCAATGAACATCTAAAATTCTAAATGATTAAGAGCCAGTGCTGTGGTCAGATGAGACCAAAATTGAGTTCTTTGGCATTAACTTGACTCGCGTTGACTTAACTTGACTTAACTTGCCGTGTTTGGAGGAAGAAAAATGCTGACTATGACCCTAAGAACACCATTCCTACAGTCAAGCACGGAGGTGGAAACATTATGCTTTGCGGCTGTTTCTCTGCTAAAGGTACAGGCTGACTTTGCCACATTGGAGGGGGTCAATGGACGGGACCATGTATTGTAAAATCTTGGATGAGAACCTTCTTCCCTCAGCCAGAACACTGAAGATGGGGATTAGTCCGAGACCCACTAGTTGGTTTGCAAGGATGCCATGATCTGAGCTGTTTTTGAAACCTTTTCCCCTGGAAGAAAAAACTTTTGGTCTACGGAGGAAATCTCGTACCTGAGATAGGTCACGCTTTGTGAAGGTTTCAGAGTAGACTTCTCTTTGTTGACCATCCAGCCTAGCAACATGATGAACGCATGAACTGTCTGAAGATCCCTCTCTAGTTTTTGACACAAATCTTCCACTACTAGGAGGTCGTTTAGGTAGGGGGATGATCAGAATTGATTTTTGTCTTAACAGAGCCAACGCTTCCCCCAAGCATTGTAAAGATGCTTGGGGCTGATGATAACCCGAAGGGCAGTGCTTGGAACTGAAAATGTCGGACTTCTGAACCAAGCTTTACTGCTAGTCGTAGAAACTCTTGGTATGCTGGGTGAATAGGGATGTGAAAGTAAGCATCCTTTAGGTCCAGTGTTGCCATGAAGCATCCTGGGTAAAGCAAATCTCTTATGGAATACACAGATTCCATGCAAAAGTGCTTGTATTTGAGTGAGTGATTTAGAGCACGCAGATTCAATATTAAGCGATTATTCCCAGAGGGTTTCCTTATCACAAAAATGTGGAAGTAAAACCCCCTGCCTTGCTTTTGAAACCGGGACCAGAACGTTCTGATCTACTAAGTCTCCTATCTGGAGACTCAAGGCAGCTGCTTTCGCTCGATCTCTGGGGAGACTGGTAATTAGGAATCTCTCCAGTGGTCTGGAATCAAACTCCAGTCTGTGTCCCCTGGCCACCAGGTATAAAATAAAGGGCTTGAAGTGATCTCCTTCCACTGTGGGAGGAAGGCCCCTAATCTTCCTCCCACTCTGCGGAAGGAGTCATTGTAGCTTGGCAGGATGTTGAGGAGGGTTAAACAGGACCTCCCCCCACCTCTGACTTTGTGGCCAGTCCAATGTTTCTTGGGCCTGGCCTCCTTCTCACACGGACCCTGTTGTCTGCTCCCCTGCCATCGGAAAAAACTTTTGAGGATACAGGGACTTTTTCTTGTCTGGAAACTACTTCTTGTCAGCAGTACATTCCAGAGCTTCCTCTAATCCGGGGCCAAAGAGATGGTCACCTCTAAGGGGAAGACTACATAGGCGAAATTTGGAAGCAGAGTCTCCTGACCATGCTTTAAGCCAGAGACTTCTGGCCGAATTAACCAACGCCGATATCCTGGCTGCCATCCTGACCGACTCAGCGGAGGAATCAGCCAAAAAACCTACCGCCTGAAAAAGAAGTGGGAAAGACTTAATAATCTGATCCCTAGGTGTCCCGGCAGACAAATGAGTCTATATTTGTGAAAGCCATAATTCTAGGTGTCTGGCTACACAAGTAGAGGCCTAGGCTGGTTTCAGACTAATAATAGATGCCTCCCAAGCCCTGCGCAACAAGATATCTCCCCTGTTATCCATTGGGTCTTTAAGTGTATCCATGTCTTCAAAAGCTAGGTCCATCTTTTTGGAAAATTTTGAAAATGGGGCTTCCAATTTAGGATATTTGTTCCATGGCTGCGCCGCCTCATCATCGAAAGGAAACCTTCTCCAAGTTACTGGAGAAAAATGGTTTCCTTTCAGGATTCTCCCATTCTAATTTGTTTCTAGAAGGGAGCAGTGCACAGGAAAAACCCTGGACTTTTTCTTATGCATTCCTTCATACATAAGATTATGTTTAGATAACTGAACCTTCTCCTCATCAATTTCAAGTGTAACAGACAGCTTTTAGCAAAGTATCCACATCCTCTAGTTACAATTTGTACCTAGAGTCCCTGTTGGATTCTCTATCCCTAGGCTCTTCCCCTGATTCCGACTCCTCTCCTGAGGAACGGGTGGAAGCCGACTCCTCTCCTGAGGAACGGGTGGAAGCCGACTCCTCTCCTGAGGAACGGGTGGAAGCCGACTCCTCTCCTGAGGAACGGGTGGAAGCCGACTCCTCTCCTGAGGAACGGGTGGAAGCCGACTCCTCTCCTGAGGAACGGGTGGAAGCCGACTCCTCTCCTGAGGAACGGGTGGAAGCCGACTCCTCTCCTGAGGAACGGGTGGAAGCCGACTCCTCTCCTGAGGAACGGGTGGAAGCCGACTCCTCTCCTGAGGAACGGGCTTGACTCTGAGTGGGAGCCTGCATCTTGTCAATAAGGTCCCTAAAAGAACTGAAGGTAGAGGAAAGGTCATCTCTAACTGAAGTGAGCATCGCTTGGGAGGATATTGCTGGATCATCCTTTACCAAACTGTCTATGCATGCGTGGAAGACTACTTTACTCCATGTGGAGCTTAGCTTAGTTCCACAGACTGCACATTTCTTTCTGGGTGGCTGTGCTTGGACCTTGTCCTGAGCCTTGGTCTACAAAAAAAGAAAAATCTAGTTTGAGAATTAGATCACCCAAAAACTCCACACACACCCAGCACAGGGGAGAGGAAAAGTGCCCCTATTCACCAGACCCATAAGCTATGACGGAGGGGAGAGAAAACCTCACAGGATATGCAAGAGGGAAGATTCCCCAGGCTTACCTGAGAGGTGCTGGTGACAGAGCCTATGTCTGCTGCCTGAGCAGTTGCTACAGAGGAATCCATCCCGTTCCGTCAGCGTTCCCACAGCCTCTGCTGGGTTTCCACACAACACCAGCTGCCCAGCAATCTCCTGTTCACGCTTACAGAGACTGGAACCAGCGTCTCCGGCTCTTACTGATGACGTCATTGTGACAGGAAGTGAACTCGTCACTTCCTGTGGCCAGCATTGAACGCAGGTCTTCGTCCCTTCCACACAACACGTGGAACAAGATCAGAAAGAATCCCTGAATCAGCAAGGTGCTCTACATGGCCAGCCACGCTGCCTGCAAGGACGCCGCCACCCTGGATCGGACAGAAACTCCCTCCTGCTCCCCAGGACGCCATCAACAGTCTTGGCCCTCCCCAGGCACTGAGGACAGGAGAAGAGCAGCAACCACTAACCTGTAAGTAGAGGTATCGCACTGGGCAGGAGAAGGTAAGTATGATTCTTTTCAAGTTTCCAAAGGACAGACCATGAGACCAAAGAACCAGGTTCCAGGAAACCTGTTGCCCCCTGTCCGGAGGAAACACTAATACTGAAGGGTGAGGAATGGAGGACCGCCTTTTGTCTGGTGGGGTTAAAGCGGAGTTCCAGAACCACAAAGTGATGTTCATGAGCACATTCTAATTACTTACCTTTTCTCACCCTCGATTCAGCTTGCGGCCATGAAGGATGTGGGCAGCTGAAGCCACCCTGGCTTAATTTTCAGGTTTTCGTGCAGCTGCCGTCTCCCGTCCTTACATCTGTGCAGTCACGTTCCCCCCCCCCCCCCCACAGAAGTCCCATAGTAATAGTTCTGGTAAGGAAATATCATGATATTACGAGGTGCCCTAAGACTTCTGGGATCGAGGACATGGATATCTCATGGAGTCAACAGGCCAGGCTGCTGACGTAGTCGCCTAGGCGGACGCGACCAAAAGTCAATGGGAAGTCCCATAGATGCAGTTTTGGTGAGGAAATCTTGTGATATTACGAGGTACCGTAAGACTTCAGGGATTGATGACATAGATATCCCAGGAGTCAAACAGGTCAGGCTGCTGACGTAGTCGCCTAGGCGGACGGGACAAAAAGTCAATGGGAAGTCCCATAGATGCAGTTCTGGTAAGGAAATCTTGCGATATTACGAGGTGCCCTAAGACTTCTGGGATCGATGACATAGATATCCCAGGAGTCAACGGGTCAGGCTGCTGACGTAGTTGCCTAGGCGGACGCAACCGAAAGTCAATGGGAAGTCCTATAGATGCAGTTCTGCCCAGGAGTCAACAGGCCAAGCTGCTGATGTAGTCGCCTAGGCGGACACGACAAAAAGTCAATGGGAAGTCCCATAGATGCAGTTCTGGTAAGGAAATCTTGCGATATTACGTGGTGCCCTAAGACTTCTGGGATCGATGACATAGATATCCCAGGAGTCAACGGGTCAGGCTGCTGACATAGTCGCCTAGGCGGACGCAACCGAAAGTCAATGGGAAGTCCTATAGATGCAGTTCTGGTCAGGAAATCTCGTGATATTACGAGGTGCCCTAAGACTTCTGGGATCGATGACCTAGATATCCCAGGAGTCAACGGGCCAGGCTGCTGATGTAGTCGCCTAGGTGGACTGAAAGTCAAGGAGAAGACTAAAAAAAAAAAAAGTTACTCGCTTTAGCAATTTCAAGCTATAACTATCCAAACAGTGCAGCACTATAGGTGGACATTACAATGAGGCTAATTATTAAAAATGAGTGGAACTCTTGGAACGCTTTAACCTTGTTTCCTGTCCTGGTAGGAGGAGCCCTAGGTCTCATGGGCTGTCCTGGAAGAAGACTTGAGAAAATTTCATTTTTTTGGTGAGATAATCCCAACAGGAGATCACATCCAAAGGGATGCAGGCCCAGCAGCTTC
>NC_138773.1:27196545-27214045 GCF_965119305.1 Pelophylax lessonae | reverse complement strand
AGGATCACCCCCATTAACTCCCTAGGAGGGGGGCCATCAGGTGGGTGCTCTTATTTCTGAACCTCTACACTATTCCCCACAAACTGTGCAACCCCCAAATTATTCCCCAGAGCTATGGAACCCTTAGATTATCCCCCACAACTCTGCAACCCCTACACTATTCCCCCAAATGTGCAACCCCCAAACTATTCCCCTGAGCCCCCCCCCCCCCCAGATTATTCCCCACAACTGTGCAACCCCCAAACTATTCCCCTGAGCCCTGCCCCCCTAGATTATTCCCCCACAACTGTGCAACCCCCAAACTATTCCCCTGAGCCCTGCCCCCCTAGATTATTCCCCCACAACTGTGCAACCCCCAAACTATTCCCCTGAGCCCTGCCCCCCTAGATTATTCCCCCACAACTGTGCAACCCCCAAACTATTCCCCTGAGCCCTGCCCCCCTAGATTATTCCCCCAAATGTGCAACCCCTAAACTATTCCCCTGAGCCCTGCCCCCCTAGAATTTTCCCCACAACTGTGCAACTCCCAAATTATTCCCCTGAGCCCTCCCCTGGATTATTCCCCACAACTGTGCAACCCCCAAACTATTCCCCTGAGCCCTGCCCCCCTAGATTATTCCCCCAAATGTGCAACCCCTAAACTATTCCCCTGAGCCCTCCCCTGGATTATTCCCCACAACTGTGCAACTCCCAAATTATTCCCCTGAGCCCTCCCCTGGATTATTCCCCACAACTGTGCAACCCCTACACTATTCCCCTGAACCCTGCCCCCCAAGACTCTTCTCTTGAGCCCCCCTTACCTTGTGCTTCTGCCGGGGAGAAGCTGGGGGCAGAGCTGGGAAGCAGAAAATGCAGAGGACCTGAGGAAGGTTGAAGTCGGCTTCTGGAGTCTGCTGAATGCTGAGACCTGGGGAGACGGAGAGGAGGGGGGGCTGCAGCTGCACAGAGAGGCGTAAAATTTGTAGTAGGGATTCTGTCCTACTCTCTGGCCCCTAGGCTGTTTGCCCCGAGCCCTGTGTCCCCCTAGGCTCTTTGCCCCGGGCCCTGTTTCCCCCTAGGCTCTTTGCCCCAAGCCCTGTTTCCCCCTAGGCTCTTTGCCCCGGGCCCTGTTTCCCCCTAGGCTCTTTGCCCCGGGCCCTGTTTCCCCCTAGGCTCTTTGCCCCGGGCCCTGTTTCCCCCTAGGCTCTTTGCCCCGGGCCCTGTTTCCCCCTAGGCTCTTTGCCCCGAGCCCTGTGTCCCACTAGGCTCTTTGCCCCGGGCCCTGTTTGCCCAGAGAGGCATAAAATTTGTAGTAGGGATTCTGTCCTACTCTCTGGCCCCTAGGCTGTTTGCCCCAAGCCCTGTTTCCCCCTAGGCTGTTTGCCCCAAGCCCTGTTTCCCCCCCGAGCCCTGTTTGCCCCGAGCCCTGTTTGCCCCGGGCCCTGTTTGCCCCGGGCCCTGTTTGCCCCGAGCCCTGTTTGCCCCGAGCCCTGTTTGCCCCGAGCCCTGTTTGCCCCGAGCCCTGTTTGCCCCGGGCCCTGTTTGCCCCGGGCCCTGTTTGCCCCGGGCCCTGTTTCCCCCTAGGCTCTTTGCCCCGGGCCCTGTTTCCCCCTAGGCTCTTTGCCCCGGGCCCTGTTTCCCCCTAGGCTCTTTGCCCCCGGGCCCTGTTTTCCCCTGGGCTCTTCCCTGAAAGCTCTGCCCCTGTAGACTTTTCACCTGAGCTGTGCCCCCTTAGACTGTTCCCCTAAACTCTACCCTTTCCTTTAGACTGTGCCCTTGAATTGATGCCCTCCTGTTCTTGGGCTGTATCCCTCAGCTCTGCTCCCTGGACTCTTCTCCTGAGCCCTGCCCCCCCCAGACTCTTCTCCTGAGCCCTGCCCCCCCCCCCAGACTCTTCTCCTGAGCCCTGCCCCCCCCCCAGACTCTTCTCCTGAGCCCTGCCCCCCCCCCAGACTCTTCTCCTGAGCCCTGCCCCCCCCCCCAGACTCTTCTCCTGAGCCCTGCCCCCCCCCCCCAGACTCTTCTCCTGAGCCCTGCCCCCCCCCCCCCCAGACTCTTCTCCTGAGCCCTGCCCCCCCCCCCAGACTCTTCTCCTGAGCCCTGCCCCCCCCCCCCAGACTCTTCTCCTCCTGAGCCCTGCCCCCCCCCCCCAGACTCTTCTCCTCCTGAGCCCTGCCCCCCCCCCAGACTCTTCTCCTCCTGAGCCCTGCCCCCCCCCCCAGACTCTTCTCCTGAGCCCTGCCCCTCTAAATGGTGCCCCTTGACCCTTCCATAGAGCTGTGCCTCCTTAGACTGTTCCCCTGAGCTCTACCCTTTCCTCTAGACCAGGGTTGTCCAACTCGATTTCACAGTGGGCCGCATCAGCATTATAGTTGCCCTTAAAGGGCTGTTTGTATCTGTAAGATTGGATGTACAGAGCAACCCCCCTCCCCCCCCCCCCCCACCTTCAGAAGTCAAAAGCGCCCCAACCTCTGTTACATCACAATGCACCCCCCTTACCTTGTGCCGCTGCCAGGAAAAAGCTGGGGTGGAGCTGGGAAGCAGAAAGTGCAGGTCTAGAAGAGGATCTAAGGAGGGCAGGAGTCAGCAGCTGGAATGTGCTGAATGCTGAGACCAGGGAGGTTGGTGCTGCGGCTGCACAGAGCTGTGCAGGATCTGTAGGAGGAGTCCTGTCCTCCTCTCTGCTGACTGCTGAGACGGTGAGGGCAAAGACGAGCCTCTCTGCGGCTGCAGGGAGAAGCACAGGATCTAGGGGAGGAGTTCTGTCCTCCTCTGCTGAGACAAGTTGTGGTTGGAGGGGAGGGGGTTGCCGTAGCTGCAGAAGAGGTGCGAGGGCCTGAAGGGCTGGATTCGGTGCACGGGCCTTGTGTTTGACACATGTGCTCTAGAGTCTAGACTCTTCCCTTGAACTGTTTCCCTCCTGTTCTTGACCTGTATGCCTCAGCTTTGCCCCCCTGGAGTATTCCCCCGAGCTTTGCCCCCCTGGAGTATTCCCCCGAGCTTTGCCCCCCTGCAGTATTCCCCCGAGCTCTGCCCCCCTGGAGTATTCCCCCGAGCTCTGCCCCCCCTGGAGTATTCCCCCGAGCTCTGCCCCCCCCTGGAGTATTCCCCCGAGCTCTGCCCCCCCCCCTGGAGTATTCCCCCGAGCTCTGCCCCCCCCCCCTGGAGTATTCCCCCGAGCTCTGCCCCCCCCCTGGAGTATTCCCCCGAGCTCTGCCCCCCCTGTAGTATTCCCCCGAGCTCTGCCCCCCCTGTAGTATTCCCCCGAGCTCTGCCCCCCCCTGGAGTATTCCCCCGAGCTCTGCCCCCCCCTGGAGTATTCCCCCGAGCTCTGCCCCCCCTGGGGTATTCCCCCGAGCTCTGCCCCCCCTGGGGTATTCCCCCGAGCTCTGCGCCCCTGGAGTATTCCCCCGAGCTCTGCGCCCCTGGAGTATTCCCCCGAGCTCTGCCCCCCTGGAGTATTCCCCCCGAGCTCTGCCCCCCTGGAGTATTCCCCCCCAAGCTTTGCCCCCCTGGAGTATTCCCCCCAAGCTTTGCCTCCCTTAGACTCTTCCCTCTGAACTCTTCACCTGGGCTCTGACTGTTCCGTGATGTGATGGGTGGTATGTGGTTCCTAAACTTTCACCCCTGGACCCGTTGTTGCCCTCACTTTCTACATCTGTAACTTCCAAACAAGTGATGGTGGCAGCAGTTGTCACATGGACAAAGAGGCACAGTCAGCATAAAAAGTTGTAACCCGCTAAAAATGGGTTTCGATTCTGACTGTGTCCCCGAATAACAGATTTTCACAGCTTCCTCTTTTCACAGGAAATGTATAGGAAATGCTCTAACCCCCCTGGTATTTTTCTGGCTTAGTCTTTACATAAAAAACAACCAGGGAATTTCTGCGCTACATGCGTTAAAAAAAAAAAAATAGTGAATAGAAATTGTGATAAATAAAAGCAGCTCAGACAGACCTATAGAAAAAGTCTCAACACACAATATAATGGCGCTAATAATGATGTATAGTGAGAAATGTATACAATAATAAATATGCATAAATTCAAATAAAAACAATATTAAAAAAAAGTCCAAATAAAAGTCCATAGATAAAGGAAGGAATCCAATAGTGAAAATAAACTTGCACTTTATAAGGAAGAACCTCAAGTCCCAGCATGCAGACGAGACCAATACTCCTCTCACGGCAAACAGAAAAGCCACCAGGGGGTTGAAAGAACAATTGGCTGCTTGCCAGATAATATTGGCCACCCAACTTAATATAGAAGCCAAATGCGCTTATATAGGGTTAAGAAGAGCCACCAGGTGCAGATCCTCCGATGCGACTATTGGAGTACACTCACAAGAAGGTGTATAGGAACCACATGAATGGAAAAGGGATAACAGAGGAACATAGCGTAATACTGTTTAAAATGCAATCATTTTATTTATTAAAAAAAGTGCAATCGCATAGGTCAGAAGACAATCAACCATATTGATTCTTCAAAACACTGATAAAAAAACAAGAGCTCGTATGGTAAATGCCGGCTTGGGGGAGTGGCGACGTCACGTCTGGTTCCTCCCAACGTGTTTCGTCACAAGGTTGACGTCGTCAGGGGCGTCATCAGGGCCACGCTCCTGACAATGTCAACCCTGTGACGAAACACGTTGGGGTCGTCAGGGGCGTCATCAGGGCCACGCCCCTGACGACGTCAAACCTGTGACTAAACGCGTTGGGTGGGATCAGACTTGACATCGCTATGCCCCCAAGCCGGCCTTTACCATGCGAACGCTGCAGCTCTTGTTTTTTTATCAGTGTTTTGGAGATATCGATATGCCTGATTGTCTTCTGACCTATGTGAGTGCACTTTTTAAAAAATAAATGGATTGCATTTTAAATAGTATTGCGCTGTGTGCCTCTGTTATCCCTTAGTCTTTATTGCTTTGTGAAAGATTGCAGAGAATGCACATTGATGATCGTATTTTTTTTTCTGCAGGTCTCTTCTGTGATGTCTTCGGAAAAGGCGGAGCCTCTGGACGAGGTCGAGGTGACCATTGAACAGGAGAGCCCAGGTTATGTGCAGTCTGGGCGAAGGTTTCGCTGCCTGAGCTGTCGCAAAACTTTCCCCAATGAGCCAAGGGCCAGGCGGCACTGTGAGGCCCACCAATTCGCCGAGGCTTCCGGGGCTGCAAAGCCCAAAAAGCAAGAGGCGAAGGGGGAGCAGCGGCATCAGTGCAAGCACTGCGATAAGTCCTACAAGAGTGCGTCCTTATTGAGGAGCCATGTCCGTAGCCACACAGGTGAAAAACCTTTTGTGTGTAAAGAGTGCGGCCGATCCTTCATGCAGCCCATCTGCCTGCGAGTTCATATGGCCACCCACAGCGGCCAGCTACCATTCCCTTGTAAGCAGTGCGGAAAAGCCTACGCCACGCCCTCCAAGCTCCGTATCCACGAACGTCTTCACACCGGTGAGCGTCCGTTCTCCTGCCCTGAATGCGGTAAAGGGTTTGCCGATCCCTCTGTTTTTCGTAAGCATAGAAGGAGCCATGCTGGGCTAAGACCTTACCAGTGCCAACTGTGCCAGAAGTCCTACAGCGAACTGAAAGACCTAAAGAACCACGAGCGCAGCCACACGGGAGAAAAGCCGTTCCTGTGTTCGGACTGTGGGAAGGCGTTTTCACGTGCCTCCTCTCTCACGTGTCACCAGCGAATTCACGCGGCTGAGAAACCCTACAAATGTCCCATCTGCAACAAAGACTTTACCCAACTGTCGTCCTACCAGAGCCATCAACGCACCCATTCTGGTGAAAAGCCATATTTGTGCCCACAGTGCGGCCGCATGTTTTCAGACCCGTCCAGTTTCCGGCGCCATCAGCGGGCACACCAAGGCGTCAAGCCGTACCGATGCGACAAGTGCGGCAAGCGCTTCAGGCAGCCGGCGGATTTGGCCATGCACCAACGAATCCACACGGGCGAGCGTCCCTTCCGTTGCCCAGACTGCGATAAGACGTTTGTGGCGTCTTGGGATCTGAAGCGCCATCGTTTGTCTCACAGCGCCGAACGTCCTTTCCAGTGCCCGGAGTGCGGGAAAGGGTTCGCAGAGCGCTCTGGGCTAAGCAAACACCAACGTTCTCACAGCGGGGAACGGCCTTACAAGTGCGAGGAGTGCGGCAAGACCTTCATCGTGTCTTCCAGCTTAAGGAAGCATGAACGCACCCACATGAAACCAGACGCAGGAGAACCTAACAAGAAGAAGGAGGAATCCACCACCTGTGAGAAGTGTGCCATCACCTTCCAAAGTGTGATGGATCTGAAGAACCATCAAAAGAGCCACCCGGAACTGAGGCCCTTCCGTTGTGACCATTGTGAGAAGGGCTTCCTGGACAAGGCTGGGCTGAAGAAGCATCAGCGGATACATAGCGACGTACGCCCCCACGTCTGCCAGCAGTGCGGCAAAGGCTTCCTAGTACCTTCCGACTTACGCAAGCATCAACGAACACATGCCAAAGAGGTTAAGGGGAAGGTTGAGGAGGAAGAAGAGGAGGTTACAACGTTGACGCTCCATCCAGCTTCTGTGGAGTCTCAACCCTTGTTTGATCCTCTGGTCTCCTTTCTAGAGAAGGTTGCTGAGGGAGACATGGAGGTCATTGAGTCTTCACCATCATCAAGCTGACTGAGGCCTACTCATCCAAGATGACAATATGATAATCCCTTTATCTACAGCAGTCTTAAATTTGTCATGATCTGTTTATTACTCAGTCCTGATGTTCCCATTGGAGGGTTTTTTTTATTCAACTTTCATTCAGCTACAATGTGATCCTCCCCAAACAAGCTCCCCCCCTGGCTTATGTGCAGATTAAAGATTAGCTTGAGCATCTTCCAACTCCTCTCTAACCTGAACTTCTGCTTTGAGATATGCGTGGGAACATTCCTCAGCTGCAGTTTTGGGAATGACCCAGCCCACAGCTCATTGGAGTATAAAAAGGTGTGAGTTTCGAGGATGCCTGGGCTCATCTCTTGTGAAGATATCCTGGATCAGGGGTCTCCAAACTTGCGAAACAAAGGGCTAGTTTACCGTCCTTCAGACTTTAGGGGGCTGGACGTTGGTGTGAGAGGAATAGTGCCCCATCCTTGGTGTCAGTGGGAGGAATGGTGCCCCATCATTGGTGTCAGTGGGAGGAATGGTGCCCCATCATTGATGTCAGTGGAGGGAATAGTGCTCCATCATTGGTGTCAGTGGGAGGAATAGTGCTCCATCATTGGTGTCAGTGGGAGGAATAGTGCCCCATCATTGGTGTCAGTGGGAGGAATAGTGCCCCATCATTGGTGTCAGTGGGAGGAATAGTGCTCCATCATTGGTGTCAGTGGGAGGAATAGTGCCCCATCATTGGTGTCAGTGGGAGGAATGGTGCCCCATCATTGGAATCAGTCGGAGGAATGGTGCCCCATCATTGATGTCAGTGGGAGGAATAGTGCCCCATCTTTGGTGTCAGTGGGAGGAGTAGCGCCCCATCCTTGGTGTCAGTGGGAGGAATAGTGCCCCATCATTGATGTCAGTGGAAGGAATAGTGCCCCATCATTGGTGTCAGTGGGAGGAATGGTACCCCATCATTAGTGTCTTTGGCAGGAATAGTGCCCGATCATTGGTGTCAGTGGGAGGAATGGTGCCCCATCATTGGTGTCAGTGGGAGGAATGGTGCCCCATCATTGATGTCAGTGGGAGGAATAGTGCCCCATCATTGATGTCAGTGGAGGGAATAGTGCCCCATCATTGATGTCAGTGGGAAGAATAGTGCCCCATCATTGATTTCAGTGGGAGGAATAGTGCCCCATCATTGATGTCAGTGGGAGGAATAGTGCCCCATCATTGGTGTCAGTGGGAGGAATAGTGCCCCATCATTGATGTCAGTGGGAGGAATAGTGCCCCATCATTGGTGTCAGTGGGAGAAGTAGTGCTCCATCATTGGTGTCAGTGGGAGAAGTAGTGCTCCATCATTGGTGTCAGTGGGAGAAATAGTGCCCCATCATTGGTATCAGTGGGAGGAATAGTGCCCCATCATTGGTATCAGTGGGAGGAATAGTGCCCCATCATTGGTGTCAGTGGGAGGAATAGTGCTCCATCATTGGTAATAGTGGGAGGAATAGTGCCCCATCATTGGTGTCAGTGGGAGGAATTGTGTCCTTTTTGATGGTATCAGTGGGAGGAATAGTAGCTCATTGTTGGTGTTAATGCCCAATTTTTGGTGTCCATGTATGGGATGGTGCCCCAAGGGCTGGATAAAGGCAAGTAAAGGGCGGAAGTTTGGAGACCCCTGTCCTAGAGGGATGGCATTGCTTAGCTCCCAGGCCCTCATGCCAAACCCCTGGCTTTAGTACTTGGAGCCAATGACCCAGAATAAGCTTGCAGATTAGGAATGTTGATAATAGTTTTTATATGCGCTTCTCCTGGGTTAGTGACTCTTCATACCAGCTAGGACACTTCATAAGGAGATTTAAGCAATAATAGCCCCCCCCCCCCCCCCCCATTCTTTAGCTGAGCATTGCTTGGGTTAGGGAGAGTTGTACAGCAATGTGAATCTAATAAAAAATAGAGCTGAATTGTTTTTTTTTTATAAAATTCTCTGCAGGAAGCTGACGGGAACCGGGCTTGTTGCCCAGAACATTTCTCATCATGTTTAATTTGGGGGATTATAGGACTTGTCCACTAGGAGGAGCTGTGGTAGCCATTGTACAAGAAACTGCAGCCAATTAAAGTGGAAGAAGCATCTGCTGGCCAGCTGTGTTGGTATCTGTACTATGAGCAGGGGGGGGCATAAAGCTATATATGTGTTGGATGAAAATAAAAGCTTAATAAGGATTAGGGTTGGGAGGTAGTAAATTGTAGCGCCCCCTCCCCCCGGTTCCCATGCTGTCCTTTAATGTGGACTACATCCTGCACCGGGGATTGGCTGATCCATCGTCATGTGATACTACTACTCCACCAATGCCATTCCAGGTTATCCTCCCTATAACAGAATGGCTGGATCTTTCATTTCTCCAATGGGGGGACAGCCTGCAGGTTTACATTCAAACTGCTATTTCAGGGGATGTCTACTACTTGGACTTGTGCTCAGGGCCAAACCAAAGCTGCTAAAAGCGGACGTCTCATTTTTAATGGATTTGCCCCCTTAATGACCAGGCCATTTTATGCAATTCAGCACTGCGTTACTTTAACCACTTAAGCCCCGGAAGATTTTACCCCCCTTCCTGACCAGGGCATATTTTGCGATTCGGCACTGCGTTATTTTAACTGACAATTGTGCGGTTGTGCGACGCTGTACCCAAATAAAATGGATGTCTTTTTTAATCCACAAATAGAGCTTTCTTTTGGTGGTATTTGATCACCTGTGCGATTTTTACTTTTTGCGCTATAAACAAAAAAAGAGCGTTTATTTTGCAGAAATAACAATATTTTTCACATTTTTTTATATGAAATTCCCCCAAAAAAATGTAAAAATCAAAAAATTTTAACATTTTAGGCCAATTTTTTTTTTTTTTTTTTACCATATGTTTGGTAAAAAAAAAATCGTAAAAAGCTTATTTTGATTGGTTTGCGCAAAAGTTATTGCGTTTACTAACTAAGGGAAAGATTTTTGTCTTTTTTTTTTTTTTTTTTTTTAACGCGTAATGGCGGCGATCTGCGATTTTTTTTTTTTTTTTTTTTTTTTTTTTTTGCTGTACTTTCGACATTGCGGCGGACAGATCGGACCCTTGACTGACATTTTTGGGGTTACCAGTGACATTACTGCAGTAATCAGTGCTATACATATGCACTGTTACTGTAAAATGACACTGGCAGGGAAGGGGTTAACTTTTTTTGAGAGGGAGGGGTTATGTGTGTCCCTAGGGGCGTGCTTCTAACTGTGATTGGCTGTGGCTTGAGGTGTAAGAACAGTGATCAATGGTCCTACATAGTAGAACCGTATGATCTCCATTCTTACACAGGGAAGAATGACAGGCGGCTTTGTTTACATTAGCCGCCTGCCTTTCTTCCGGTGTAACGGACGATCGCGAGTGCCCGGCGGACATCCGGTCCGCCAGGCACACGCGCGGGGGGGGTCCCTAGAGCCTCACAGTATGTATACCTACGTCGGTTCACGCAGGAGGACAGTACAACAGCAGACCGCCATTCTCTATTAACAGGGAGCGATGGCGGGTGCCAGTGGCAAACATGGCCGCCGGCCCTATGGATCGGCTTCCTTGCTGGCAAGTTGATGCCTCCAGGTACATAAATATTCACCAGCACACCAAGGATCTTGCACAGCAGTCCTGAGAAACGTTTTATTCCAAAAGGATCACATCAGGATATGAGAATCATTTTGGAATAAAAGTAGAATTCTAGGCAAAACTTTATTTAAAAAAAAAGAAGGGTTATAACCTCTATCAGTTTTTTTTCCCCATCTGCCCCATTGGGGGGAGATTTCCCTTCACTTCCTGTCCCACAGCCAAAACAGGAAGTGAGAAGAAATTCCTGCAAATTAAGGAAATCCACTGAGGTCCTCCCAGGTCACCAGAACTGATGTCCCCATTGGAAGATTTCCTCTCTGTTACCGTTCTGGGGAAAACCCAAAATTTGCAATTTTTCTTTTACTTTCGCTTTCAAAAATATTGATTAATAGAGAGGAAGAATCTCCCTAATGGGGGGACAGACAGCAATAAAAACTGACAGGGGGTCTGATCCCTCTCTGCAACTAAAAACAAAAGTTTTGCCTTTAGTTCTACTTTAACCACTCGCCAACCGCCTGCCTGCCACAGATATACTGCGATAGGGTGGCTCCGCTGCGCAAACCCACGTATGGGTACATCGGTTTGTGGGAGCACTCCTGGGGGGGGGGGGGGGTGTGTGTCCGCCCCCACTCGGCAGCGGGGACTCCGATGCACGGGGCTGGCGGCCACGATTGCCACCAGACACCCGCGATCGCTCCCCGCTGAGAGAGAAGAACGGTCGGCTGTTGTAAACACAGCTGACCGTTCTTCTCCCTGGAATGATCACAAAGCACCTGTGATCCTTCTATATGGGATCACATGTCTCTATGGTCATTCCATAAGCCCCGCCCCCATACAGTTAGAAAACACCCCCTAGGCTCACACTTAACCCTTTGATCACCCCTAAATTAACCCCTTCCCTGCCAGTGTCATTATTACAGTAACAGTGCATATTTTTAGCACTGATTACTGTAGTAATGTCACTGGTCCCCTCAAAAATGTCAGTCAGGGGTCCGATCTGTCCGCCGCAATGTCGCAGTCCTGCTAAAAATCGCAGATCGCCGCCATTACTAGTAATAAGAATAAAAATGACAAATCTTTCCCGTAGTTAGTAAACGCAATAACTTTTACGCAAACCAATCAAAGTACGCTTATTGCGGTTTTTTTTTTTTTTTTTTACCAAAAATATGTAGCAGAAAACAAACTGGTCTAAAACGATGAAAAAATTAGATTTTTACTTTTTTTTTTTTTGGGAATGTTATATAGCAGAATGTGAAAAATATTGTTTTCTTTTCAGAATTGTCGCTCTTTTTTGTTTATAGCGCAAAAAAATGATCAAATACCACCAAAAGAAAGTTCTATTTGTTGGGGAAAAAGGATGTCAATTTTATTTGGGTACAGCGTTGCATGACGGCGCAATTGTCAGTTAAAGTAACGCAGTGCCGAATCACAAAAAAAATGGCCTGGTCATTAAGGGGGCGAATCCTTCCAGTCCAGAACTGGTTAGGCGTAACACTGAAATATGAGAGATCTGATATTTCCCGCCATCTCTGGGTCTGTCTGCTGGTGAGAAGACTATGTAGAAGAGGCCAGCGGGATATTCATTATGTGAAAAAACACCTTCACGGCATCCCTTTAGACCTGCAAGCCCCTCCCTGCTGACCAATGGATGTGGCAGAATAGGCCAGCCATACACGGCTCAGCAGGAACCGGCCGAGATTATAATTGGTAGGCAGGCTGAGTGTGCCAAGCTGACTGATCCATCAACTTGGATACAACCAGCTTGCTGAATTTGCTTGTGATCTGCTAGCAATAATCACTGTCTTTGAGCGGGGACAGCTTCCCCCACCCCCCCAGCGGGAGAAGACAATGGAATGGCAGGAGGATTTCCCCTGTCAGTACTGCCTGCGTTGATGGAGGAATAGTGTGAATTTCTTTTGGAAATAAATTTGCACTGTCTATGGCCTGCCTTAGCTGTGCAATCTACTGAGCATTTGCTTCATGACTCTAATAGAGTATTATAAAGAAACAGATCAGCAGATTACACTGCTAATGGCATATTATCAAGCAGCTGATCAGCAGATTACACTGCTAATGGCATATTATCAAGCAGCTGATCAGCAGATTACACTGCTAATTGCATATTATCAAGCAACTGATCAGCAGATTACACTGCTAATGGCATGTCATCAAGCAACTGATCAGCAGATTACACTGCTAATGGTATATTATCAAGCAGCTGATCAGCAGATTACACTGCTAATTGCATATTATCAAGCAGCTGATCAGCAGATTACACTGCTAATGGCATATTATCAAGCAGCTGATCAGCAGATTACACTGCTAATGGTATATTATCAAGCAGCTGATCAGCAGATTACACTGCTAATGGCATATTATCAAGCAGCTGATCAGCAGATTACACTGCTAATTGCATATTATCAAGCAACTGATCAGCAGATTACACTGCTAATGGCATGTCATCAAGCAACTGATCAGCAGATTACACTGCTAATGGTATATTATCAAGCAATTGATCAGCAGATTACACTGCTAATGGTATATTATCAAGCAATTGATCAGCAGATTACACTGCTAATGGTATATTATCAAGCAATTGATCAGCAGATTACACTGCTAATGGCATGTTATCAAGCAATTGATCGGGAGATTACACTGCTAATGGCATTTCAAGCAACTGATCAGCAGATTACACTGCTAATGGCATATTATCAAGCAACTGATCAGCAGATTACACTGCTAATGGCATATTATCAAACAAGTGATCAGCAGATTACACTGCTAATGGCATATCAAGCAACTGATCAGCATATTACACTGCTAATGGCATATTATCAAGCAACTTATCAGCAGATTACACTGCTAATGGCATGTTATCAAACAATTGATCGGGAGATTACACTGCTAATGGCATTTCAAGCAACTGATCAGCAGATTACACTGCTAATGGCATATTATCAAGCAACTGATCAGCAGATTACACTGCTAATGGCATATTATCAAACAAGTGATCAGCAGATTATACTGCTAATGGCATATCAAGCAACTGATCAGCATATTACACTGCTAATGGCATATTATCAAGCAACTGATCAGCAGATTACACTGCTAATGGCATATTATCAAGCAACTGATCAGCAGATTACACTGCTAATGGCATATTATCAAGCAATTGATCAGCAGATTACACTGCTAATGGCATATCAAGCAGCTGATCAGCATATTACACTGCTAATGGCATATTATCAAGCAACTGATCAGCAGATTACACTGCTAATGGCATATTATCAAGCAACTGATCAGCAGATTACACTGCTAATGGCATATTATCAAACAAGTGATCAGCAGATTACACTGCTAATGGCATATCAAGCAACTGATCAGCATATTACACTGCTAATGGCATATTATCAAGCAACTGATCAGCAGATTACACTGCTAATGGCATATTATCAAGCAATTGATCAGCAGATTACACTGCTAATGGCATATTATCAAGCAACTGATCAGCAGATTACACTGCTAATGGCATATTATCAAGCAATTGATCAGCAGATTACACTGCTAATGGCATGTCATCAAAAAGCAGATTGTACAGGTCACTGAGCGCCACCATGCAGCTGATTAGCAGATTGCACAGGTCACTAGCGCCACCATGCAGCTGATCAGCAGATTGCACAGCTAGTGCATTTGTTTTTCATAGAACGCTCAGGAGCAGTCCACACACGACGAAGAAGAATAGCTGGCCATGGTGTAAGACTGGCTGGTCAGAGAAAGCTGCCATGGTGTAAGACAGGAGGGGTGGGGAGGTGAGGGGATGGATGATGAGGAAGGATCAGGAGAACGCCGGCAACATGAAAGGATTCAATATTGGAGATGGAAGTTTTCCAGAAACAGAGTTCTTCCGACAAGTGAGGGAAAACATCGGTAAGACTGGAGTTCAGGTATAAAGCGATTGTAAACCATCAACCCATTCCGTTTAAAACAGAAATAAAAGGCAAAACATTTGTGTATAGATATAAAAAAAAACTTTATAAATATATTTTTTCCCTTTATTATAAGTGATCACACTTCCTCTGTTTTCAGCTGCATACGAGCTGGGGGGAGGAGACACAGCAGCACACTGAGCTTCCCAGTGAATGGCTGTGTAGTGTGGGCGTGTCAGGACAAGTCTGATCATTGGAGGAGAGCAGGCTGAGTTCCCAGCACAGCTAGAGAACTGACCACGATGTGCTCTCCTGCTTAGTGTGGTCAGTTTTTGACAGGAAAGCAGAGGGACTGGCAGGAACACCAGGGATTTCACACAAAGGAAGAGAACAGAAGACTTTCTCATACAAGTACATGGTACAGCAGACACATATCAGGAATATGAAGTGTTGGGGTAACACTATAGGACAAGCAGAGTGAAGTCATTATGTCCACCTATTGGAGATGATTTCTCTTGGTGTTTATAGGAGCACATAGCTGGATCACCCTTTCATGTATTACCATGGCAACAAACCTACATTTACTGGTTGCAAACAAAATACAATACTTAGGGATTTTTTTTAAAAACAAATTCACTGGAGGAATGTCACCAACACTCGCCCGCCTATCAGTGCCCATCAGTATCACCTATCAGTGCCACCTTATCAGTGCAGCCTCATCAGCGCACTCCATCATATGGTGCATGATTATCTAGGGGCAAGGGCAGACTTGGAGACCTTTCCAAGTGAACATCCACTGGGTTACTGGGTCTTGAGGATGAACTACTGGCCAGAACTTGCTCAATATGCAATGGAGCTACTGGCCTGTCCTGCTTCCAGCTTTCCGAACAGACATTTAGTGCTGCTGGAGGTTTTGTGACAGACATAAGAGTGCGTCTGTCCACAGACTCTGTTGACCAGCTGACTTTTATCAAAATAAATCAGTCCTGGATCAACAGCATCTATCAAGCCCCTGATGCAAATGTAACTGATTGAATTTGCTAGGGGTCTGCCATCCCTTGAAGACTGCATACGCTGCCTATCCTATTCCTCTACCTTGATTCTGCTAGCTTCCAACAATGTTTTTGGTTTAGGTCACTACCAACCCCCAAGGCCTAATTTTTCTGCACTTGTATGAGAGGTGCATACAATTTAAATGTTGTATGCAATTTTTAACAGCAGGCCCTGTCCCTGCGCCAAGCAAGAGTAACTGTGAGGGGTTAGTTACAGTGTTCAGGCACCACCAACACCAAGCAATTTTTGGCTTCTGTATGGCAAGTACATGCAATTTCAAATTTGTTTGGAATTCTTACCAGCAGGTCCCGTTCCTGCGCCCAGCAAGAGTAACTGTGAGGGGTTACGGTGTTCAGGCACCACCAACAACCAAAGGCCCAATTTCAATTCCAGTTCCTGTTGATAATAACCTTCCAGGTCCCCCTGACTCCAGCAGGTTAGTATAGCCGCCACCCAACCTTGGCCAGGTTAGATGACAGCACAGCGCCCCCACTAGATCAGTGATAAGAACACATACAACACTTGATCTTTGCCAATTTCAAGTTTGTATGGAATTTTACCAGCAGGGCCCGTTCCTGTGCCCAGCAAGAGTAACTGTGAGGGGTTACAGTGTTCAGGCACCACCAACACCCATGGCCCAATTTTTCTGCACCCGTATGACAAGTACATGTGATTTGAAATTTGTATGTATATTTGTATATGACATTTTTTGCTTTAGAAATGTCAGTATAGCTGCAACAGGCTACATACATCGTAGAGATGTGCTACTTTACAGGCACATCCAGGGGACCCCCCAGGCACGATATTTGAAGGAATTTTTCATTTTTCTAGTTTCACTTTAAGCCTCATTAAAATCAGTTAATCACTGCTCCTTTAAAAATTGATCGTTTTTAAAAACTTTTTTTTCATTGCTACATGTTCCCCAGGTCAGGACCCGGACCCCCATACACTTTTTTGGGCAATAACTTGCATTTAAGCCTTCAAAATGAGGCCGTTTTGATTTTTGACGTTCGAGGCCCATAAACTTGAATGGAGTTCATTAGTTCAAACAAACTTTTCCCCTGTTCACGGTGTTCTGGTGTGAATCGAACCGGTAGGGGTTCGGCTCATCACTATTCAAAATTAAAATATCCCAGTTTTTGTACCTCAATTCTGCAGTATTCAGCGCTGTCACATTACTTCCATTCCACTTCCTGCTGAATCCAAGAGCAGCAAGTGGGTCACTGAAAGCCAGTGACATCCCTGCCAGGGAGGGGCACTGTTCCTGTGTAGCCAGTGGGAGTATAGAGTGGGAGGAGCTGATCATAGGTTCCCGCCCAGTGTTCTCTCATCAGTAAGGATGCATTGTACATCAATAAAGTATAGCTGTGCTGGAGGGGAGGGGCACATATACAGTATAGCTGTGCTGGAGGGGAGGGGCACATATACAGTATAGCTGTGCTGGAGGGGAGGGGCACATATACAGTATAGCTGTGCTGGAGGGGAGGGGAAAATATATAGTATAGCTGTGCTGGGGGCGAGGGGCACATATACAGTATAGCTGTGCTGGAGGGGAGGGGCACATATACAGTATAGCTGTGCTGGAGGGGAGGGGCACATATACAGTATAGCTGTGCTGGAGGGGAGGGGAAAATATATAGTATAGCTGTGCTGGGGGCGAGGGGCACATATACAGTATAGCTGTGCTGGAGGGGAGGGGCACATATACAGTATAGCTGTGCTGGAGGGGAGGGGCACATATACAGTATAGCTGTGCTGGAGGGGAGGGGAAAATATATAGTATAGCTGTGCTGGGGGCGAGGGGCACATATACAGTAGAGCTGTGCTGAGCTTTGAATGAAGACTACCATAGGAGAAGGAAGCTTGACGAGGGGGGGGGGGGGTGGTAACTGTTCGTGTAGCTGGAAGTGCTCGGGGGTCTCTCAGCTCACAGTCTGCAATCATCATAGTACAGGCAACCACGCTAAGTCTACGTTTTAATTATTGCGACTAAATAATGGCACCCATTCCCATCTATCCAACTTTGAAAAATAGCAACCTTGAAAAGGTACCTACACTACTTTGATGCAACTTTGATCCAGAGAGTGCAAAGTTGGATCAAACCTGCAAAGTCGCACTAGTTGAGCGATTTAGAGTGCGACTGAGTGCAGCTTTGATCCAACATTACACTTTCTGGATCAGTTGCATCAAAGTAGTGCAGGCACCTTTTCAAAGTTGCTGATTTTCAGTCGCATTGATGGGAATGGGTGCCATTGAAATCAATGGGCTGTGACTTGTCATGCAACTTCATGTGTCCAAA
>NC_138773.1:27184045-27191545 GCF_965119305.1 Pelophylax lessonae | reverse complement strand
TAGGCGTTACAGCTGTATGTGCTCCCATTAGAGAGATTTTCCCTCACTTCCTGTTCTGTGACAACACAGGTTGTGATTGGGATTCATGCAAGCACAGACAGCGCTATAGGTTTAAACCCTTTCTCGCTTTTTTTTTTTTTGCAGTCTATGTGCCCCTTTAGAGAGATTCCTACAATTTCTGGCCCCAGTGATAGGAAATTGGAGGTCCACATTATATATAAAAAAAAAACTTTTACGAAGGCCCACTTTAACAGATAATACCTGGTTAATTACAAGATAATACCTGGTTAATTACAGCATCATTTTTTTTTGTATACTATGACATATATACATGCTAGGCCACCCCCTATACACCATTACGTAAAAAAAAGGTACAGAGGGGACCCCACAGCTAAAACGATATAAAGATACATATGTTCATAAAGCAATCTAGGCCTTGTGATCAAAAACGTCCTCTTTCAGTCAATACAGCATGAGATCACGGAGAGAGAAATCCGGTGAACGCGTTTCGGTCACAAGGCCGTCTGTTAGCAGCAGAAACAAGGCACGCTGGGGGGGAAAAAAATATGCAGACACACAATAATACAGTGAGGGGGTAAAGGCACCATGGTAGCCTGGTCACCCCACTGGCCAGAACCTCCTAGTGTCCGGCTTCCAGATAAACCGTTTCAGTGCCAGGCTCGGGACGGCAGTGGGTGGAGGGGCTTCTGGTCCAGAAACGGAGGACTGCTCAGCTCATAACAGACACGATGATGATGATGATGAGGACGATGAGGAGGACGGCCACACAGATAGCGATGTAAACCTTTTTCTGCAAGGAGAAAAAAAAAAAAAAAATAAGGACATGGAAACTCAAATCACCAAAATTGAATACAGTCTTTATCAGGTTAATGTCATTTAAATGTTGTTTTATGTATATTTAACCGTTTGAATCATTAATTTTGTTGCAAAATGGCGCTGGGAAAGCAGCTATTCATCATAGTTCTGGGAGAGCCGGCAAGGCCAGGAGCTGAAACATTCCTTCCAATGCTTCTACAGATCACTCCATAGGAGGGCGATGTAGAGGTAAACGTACACAAGACTTCCACATCGTGTTTTCATAGGGAGGGTCAGGATGTCTTTTGCAGCAGACTGCAGCCAGCAATAGATCACTTCTACAATTATCTATTGCAGCAGGTTGCAGCCAGCAATAGATCACTTCTACATTGATCTATTGCAGCAGAGTGCACCCAGTAATAGATCATTTCTATAGTGATCTTTTGCAGCATGTTGCAGGAGATAGGTGTTGGGCGCTAGTGCCAGAGAAGTGTCCACCAAATGCAAAAACAGCCAGATGACTAGTGAGTGCTTGCAGACAGACTTTCCGGTTATTGTCAACATTCAGGGCAGCTCTGGCAGGCAAAGAACAGGAAATCCCGCTGGCAGCAAATAGAAGAGAACAGGCGCCACTGAAGTTAGCAAAGGCTTTATTGATACAGGCGCCTGTTCTCTTCTATTTTTTGCAGCATGTTGCAGCCAGCAATAGATCACTTCTACATTGATCTACTGCAGCAGTTTGCAGCCAGCAATAGATCACTTCTATAGTGATCTTTGCAGCAGAGTGCACCCAGTAATAGATCATTTCTATAGTGATCTTTTGCAGCAGGTTGCAGCCAGCAATATATCACTTCTACAATTATCTATTGCAGCAGGTTGCAGCCAGCAATAGATCATTTCTATAGTGATCTTTTGCAGCAGGTTGCAGCCAGCAATAGATCACTTCTATAGTGATCTTTTGCAGCAGGTTGCAGCCAGCAATAGATCACTTCTATAGTGATCTTTTGCAGCAGGTTGCAGCCAGCAATAGATCACTTATACATTGATCTACTGCAGCAGGTTGCAGCCAGCAATAGATCACTTATACATTGATCTACTGCAGCAGTTTGCAGCCAGCAATAGATCACTTCTATAGTGATCTTTTTCAGCAGATTGCAGCCAGCAATAGATCACTTCTATAGTGATCTTTTGCAGCAGATTGCAGCCAGCAATAGATCACTTCTACAGTGTTTGCAACTTTGTTATACGAGCAGCGAATTCTACAGTGATCTATTGCAGCAGGTTTTAGTCAGCAATAGATCACTTCTACATTGATCTACTGCAGCAGGTTGCAGCCAGCAATAGATCACTTATATAGTGATCTATTGCAGTCTGCAAAAAAATCATTACTGTGTTTGTAGTTTTGTTATATGAGCAGCGACCTAATTACTTCACCACTCATTGCAGTGGGATGTTCCGGGCTGCGCAGACTTCCGGGTCTGTTCTACGCCTCAATGCCTGCAGTTAGCTGGCAGGTCAGGTGGCTCCAGTCATCTACGTCTGTCAAATAACACACTTTGTTTATGCCAGTAGCGTGATTGTGGCCATGACCATGTCCCAGTGTATCATGGGACTTGTGGTTCGCTCAAGCTGGTCACTCTGAATGGCAAAAAGATGTGACATTAGCTTCTGAATGCTCCTTCCGGAGAGTGGATGGGCATGCTTGCACTGTGCAAGGAATGGTGATGACGTCATGGCTTTTTAAATGATAATTCATTGAAAATAAGTTCCAGCAAAAACTTTTATTTTTTTTTTTTTTTTTTATTGAGCCTGGGGAAGGGAAGTATAAAGAAAAATGGGGTATCCGTGAGTTCGGCTTTAACCCGTCCACATGCACTCCAAAACGAAGTAAGGTGTTGGCTTTAGATATACCATAACAAGAACTATATACAGAAGTCTTAAAGTGGTTCTAAAGCCTCAAGAGGTTTTACCTTAATGCTTTCTATGTATTGAGGTAAAGAAACCTGTGTTACAGCCCGCCCCCTCACCCCACTTATACATACTTGAACCCCATCGCCATCCAGTGCTGTGCATGAAAGCTGTGGTTCTCCTGGCTTTGTCCCTCCGCCCTGGGCAGATCAATAGCAACAGGAGCCATTGGCTCACTCTGCAGTCAATCAACTCCAATGACGGGGGAGCGGGTGGCAGCAATGGAGCTTAGGAGCAAGCCGGCATGGGTGCCTCCATGGGAATTGGTTTCCTATGGGGGGCACCGACCAGGAGGAGCCAAGACTGCCAGCAGGTGGACCCGAGAAGAGGAGGATCGGGCACTTTGTGCAATTCTATTGGACACAGTAAGTAGGTATAAACATGTTTGTTATTTAACCTTATGCTGACCGCCCCACATACATTTACTGCGGAACGGCGGCTCCTGTGCATCATGCTGCACTTCCGGGTCTGGGGCGTGCAGGTACGGCATTCTGCACTTCCGGGTCTGGGGCGTGCAGGTATGGCATTCTGCACTTCTGGGGCGTGCAGGTGCGCCATTCTACACTTCTGAGGCTGGGGCGTGCAGGTACGGCATTCTGCACTTCCGGGTCCGGGGCGTGCAGGTACAGCATTCTGCACTTCCGGGTCCGGGGCGTGCAGGTACGGCATTCTGCACTTCCGGGTCCGGGGCGTGCAGGTACGGCATTCTGCACTTCCGGGTCCGGGGCGTGCAGGTACGGCATTCTGCACTTCCGGGTCTGGGACGTGCCACTGGTAACTTGTTCCTGCTGTGATTGTGGACCCTCAGATCGTTCGAGAGAGGCAGAAAAGTTGTCTGCCTATGCAAACAAGGCAGATCGCCGTTCTGTGACAAGGGAAGGCAGTGATCTTGTGTTTCTGCTAAGCAGGAACACAGATCTCTGCCTTCCCACAGTACAAGCACTCTTTAGGAACACATTTAACCCTTTGATTGCCCCTGATGTTAACCCCTTCCCAGCCAGTGTCATAAGTACAGTGACAGTGTATATTTTTAGCACTGATCACAATATTAGTGTCACTGCTTCCAAAAAAAAAGGGTAAAAAAAAGTGTCAATGTCCGATTTATCTGCCACAATGTCACAGTCCCACTATAAGTCGCTGATCGCCACCATTACTGGTTAAAAAAAAAAAAAAAAATTTCCTGCTATAAATTTTCAGTTTTGTAACAAGCAGTGTCAGAAGGAAAAAACCCAACTCCATCGAGGCGTGGGTACTGTGTCCGTCAACGAACATCAGAGAAATGGATTTTACGGTAAGACAAAAATCCCATTTTCTCTTTCGTTAATGGGCGGACACAGCTCTTCATCTTCTTGACCATAGGGACGTCCCAAACATGAGGGGTGGGAACAGCAGGAAAAAAAAAAAAAAAAAAAAAAAACTTCCCCAAGGCTAAACATAGCCAACCAGGTAACTTGAAGCTCAACTGTTAATAACTGGAGCTCACCTGAAAAAACAAGTCTTCTAAACAGCAGCCTGCAAATCTGTTGAGACAACATAGGCAGGGGAATCTCCTGAATATTTTCAAAAGGAGGGTTCTGGAGAACTGACAACACCAAATATAGGTCCCACGGCTGCAATGAAGACCGCACTGGAGGAACCAAGTGTCCCATGCCCTAGAGAAAAGTAAGCACCAAGGAGTGTGCGGCAAATGGGCGTTTAAATAAAACCACCAAGACCTTGCCCTTGATTGTACTCAAGGCCAGGCACTGAACAACCCTTCGTTGGAGGAAAGCCAAGATCTGAGCCAGAGAAAAAGGAACAAAGGTAAACCCGGAGGGATTCACACCACGCAATCTAAGTATTCCACGTATGATGGTAAATCTTCCTAGAAGTATATTTTCTAGCTTTTAACAGCGTAGAAATCACAGAGTCACAACCCTCTGTCCTTCAGCACCTGGCTTTCAACAGCCAAGCCGTCAAAGCCAGCGACTGTAAAGCAGGATGGAAGATTGGCCCTTGGGACAGCAGCTCTTCCCTGAGAGGGAGTCTCCAAGGAGTATCGGCAACCAGCCGTACCAGATCGGCGTACCAAGAACGGAGAGGCCAGTCTGGGGCCACTAGGATGACCGGAAACCCTTCTTCCTCGATCCTGCGTAGTAGTCTCAGCAGAAGCTGGAGAGGAGGAGAGGCATAAATCAGACGATACTAACTCCAAGGAGCCACTAAAGCATCTGTAGCGACGGCTAGAGGATCCCGAGACCATGCCACAAACCTCTGAACCTTCCTGTTGAGGCGAGAAGCCAACAGATCCACCTCTGGAGTGCCCCACCGGAGACACATCTAATAAAACGCCTCCGGATGAAGAAACCATTCTCCCTGGCCTAACGCCTGTCCACTGAGATAGTCCGCTTGCCAATTTTACACCCCTGGAATGTGCACAGCAGAGAGGGCTGGAACAAATCTTTTTGCCCACCTTAGAATGCCGTCTACTTCCCGAGCCACCAGGACACTTCTTGTGCCCACTTGGTGACTGACATAGGCCACGGCCCTGGCATTGTCTGAATCCGCACCAGACACCCCTGGAGACGACTTGTCCAATGATCCAGACAAAGTCTGATTGCTCGGAGCTCCAGTACATTGATCGGTAGTCTGAACTCTTCCTGAGATCTGTGCCGAGGAAGCCTTCCCACCCGGACAGGTGCATGCAAGTCCGAAGAGACGACTGTCTGCTGGTTAGCAAAAGCCGAATTTCCTCCTGCAACTTTTGAAGTTTCTCCCGAGGAAGAAACACTCGGGCTGAGGACGAGTCCAGAGTCAGACCCAGATAGACTAGGCTTGTGGACGGAACCAGGAGCAGACTTCTGAACATTCAGAATCCATCTAAAATCCCTCAGCGTTTTCAGAGCTATCTCGAAGTTGTCCCAACAAGGCGGACGAAGACAGGCAGGGTACCCTCACTAAAACAGGGCAGGTGTCCCACACAATAATGGTGGCAAAGTTGTCATAAAAAAAAAAAAAAAAAAAAAAAAAAAAAAAAAAAATGAATTGCCCCCCCACAGCAATACCCCTTTTCCAAGGGAGGTGCCAAGCTGGCCACATGGTCTAGCAGGCCGCAAGGTGCGACCTCAATTTTTGTGGAGGTCCAGCTGCAATTGCACAGATCCTTAGCCCGGCAGGTGGCAAAAAAATAGAGTGGGGAGTTCAGCTACACACACACACTGAGGCAGCCCCCCAACGGTGACGCCTGACTCGGCCACATGCCGGGCTTACATTTTTGAAGGCGCCCAGCCGTATGGACGCGAGCCCCAGCAGAGCCAACCACCCAGGGGCAGCTGAGGGAAAGGAAGATTACCAAACAGGAAGCAGTGGCTTCAGCCACCCTCACAGGGGCCGCCTCACATAGTTTCCAGCAAGTAGGCTTGCAAAGCCTCGACCTAAATTTTTGCCCGGATCCGGACGCATGAGGCGCGTACCCGTGGATGTTAAACATCCACTCCCCCAACCCAACAACCGCCGCAGGGAGCCAAAAGGACATCCCTGCCCTAGTCACCAACCCCCAGGGTGGCGGAAAACCTTGCTCAAACCCCCTGTTGAGCCCCAGGAAAACCCGGTCTACAGCAACTTCAACCAGCCCCCTTAAGAGCATAAGAGCAGCAACAGCCAACTCATAACCTCACCCAGGGAGGGGGGGGGGAACCCAAAGACCCACAATGAGAGAAATTTGAGGGGGGGTGGGGAGGTACGACCATCCCAGGGAGGAGCCCACCCCAAAACCCTCCAGGGGTAGTAGGGGGGACAGCTACTTACCACACCAGGAACAGGGTGGGCACTGCTCCGGACAGACCACGGCTCCATGGAAATTTGGGTGCTGTCGGCCTGGAGGAAACGCTGTGATTCAGGCCGAAGCCAGTTTGTATGCGCCCTTGCGAGACTTTCAACTCACAGGCCAGCCCCCGTCTAGTGGGGCTGGCCTAGCGCGGATCTGCGGTCTACACGCACTCACTGGGGGGACCCTAAGGATCCATATTATCTAGTTCATCACCCAGTTCAGCACTTGATTGCAGCCCTCACAGGAAAAAAAAAATAATAAAAAGAGGAAAAACTTCCATGTAAAAGGAAAAAATTGCCAGGACCAGAGATCCCAGCAAGGAACTAGGTCCTCGCTCCTGACTAGACAGAACAAAACTTAATACCTATAGCAGGAATTGGGAGTATACCCCCTGGGACTGCCCCATAGGAGTGTTCAAGCTTTTTCTCTGCCTAGTGTCCTACTCCTGTAGGGGGGGCAGTATAACCCTATGGTCAAGAAGGTGAAGAGCTGTGTCCCTCAGTGAATGAAAGAGAAAATAAAAAAAATGCAGAGGTGATTAAATACCACCAAAAGAAAGCTCTATTTGTGAGCAAAAAAGGACATACATTTATTGTGGGTACAGATTCGCACGACCGCGCAATTGTCAGTTAAAGTAATGCAGTGCTATACAAGGGTAAACCTTCCAGAGCTGAAGCGGATAAAAAAAATAATAGGTTTCCTTTACAACCACTTTAAATAATAACAGACTATAGAGGAGTGTGTAAAACAGAATTATGACCGCAGTGAAAAGAATCTAAAATTCTGACACCGACATCAACAAACGTTTCAACAACAGCTGAGCATGTGTACTAAGTGAAACCCGACGTCAGTTTCCCTTCCTGTTGGGGCCTTTTATGTGACATTTCCTGTTTTCTAGCAGTAAATAT